>NC_090440.1:722199598-722527586 GCF_031143425.1 Pleurodeles waltl | reverse complement strand
CCCATGATGTTGGAGAGTGCCTCCTGGAGGGTCAGTTCCCTGGGCCTGTCCTCCCCCTGCCGCACAGCAGTCCTCCTAGCTTCCCTGTTGTCCTGTGCCTCTGTCCCCTAAACTGTGTGCCCACTGCCAATGACCCCAGGTCCCTGATTGTCCTGGGTTAGTGGGGTTGCCTGGGGTCCCTGCAGTGGTGGACACACTGCTAATTGACGTGTCCTGGGGATAGTGGCATGGGCCCGCTGGGTGGGTGCTGTGCTGTGCTGGTGTTTCCTGAGGGGGGAGGGTCTGTGGTGGAGTGGGACTGTGGCAGGGGAACCGACTGTCCCGAGGTCCCAGATGGGCCGGGCTGGTCATCCTGATCCAGGCGTGCAGAGCTGCTGTCATCACTGTGGGCCTCTTCTGTGGGGGGACTGGATGTAGCTGGCACCTCCTGTCCGGTGACTTTGGGTAGTGGTCCTGTTGGGATGCAAATACATTGTTATTGTATCTGTGTGTGCCATCTTGTGCAATGGGTGTCTATCCCTTGTAGAATTGTGCTTTCCCTGTCACCTTGGCCTTGTGTGATTGCTGATTGTGTGGGGTGGGTGAGTCTCTCTAGTGTGCATGCTGTGATGATGGGTGTTCATGCAGGTCTGTGATGTGGGTCCATGCATTGGTGGAACATCCAGGGATTGGTATTGGGATGTGTGGGTTGTGATAGTGGGTTATATGTGAGGTGGTGGAGTGATGGGGTGAGGGTAGGAGTAGGAGTTAGTGATGGCATGCAGGTAGGGTGGGGGGGATACAGTAGTAAAAATTTGATTTACCAGAGTCCAGTCCTCCTGCTACTCCTGCGAGGCCCTCAAGATGCATTATTGCCAAGACTTGCTCCTCCCATGTTGTTAGTTCTGAGGGTCCACCACCAGTCCTCTGTACAGCAATCTGGTGTCTTGATACCACAGAACTCACCTTCCCCCGTCGGTCGTTCCACATCTTCCTGATGTCATCCCTGGTTCTTGGATGCTGTCCAACATCATTGACCCTGTCAACGATTCTCCGCCATAGCTCCATCTTCCTTACAATGGAGGTCTACTGCACCTGTGATCCAAATAGCTGTGGCTCTACCCGGATGATTTCCTCCACCATGACCCTTAGCTCCTCCTCAGAAAACCTGGGGTGTCTTTGAGGTGCCATGATGTGGTGTGAGTAATATGTGTGAGGTGATGTGTGGGGTGATGTGTTGTGATGTTTTATGTGATGTGTGTGGATGGTGTATGAGTGATGGTGTTCTGTGCCTCTGAGTGAAGGTGTGCTCTTTGCTTTTCTCTCTCTGCTTGTTCAGAAATTTTCATTGAAAGGGTTGTGGGTATTGTGGGTGTGTGTTTTATAGTGGTATGAGTGTGAAGGTGTGGTGTGTGCATGTGTATCAGGTGTGTTTATTTAGATTTCTCCAATGTGGTGTGGTTTTGTAAGTGTGTGTGTATTTTGAGGGTGGTGGTGTGTACCGCCAATGGTTTACTGCGGTTGAGTGACCGCTGTGGTGGATCGTGGGTCGTGATACTGTGGGTGTGTTCCTGTTGGCATGACAGTGTGGGTTTTGCTATCGCAAGTTTATCACTGACCTTTGGTGTGGCAGACTTGTGTGGGTGTCTGTAGTGTGGCAGTATTCTCTGTGTGGGTCATAATACCCGTGGCGGTTGGTGCCCGTCAGCACGGCGGTAGGTGGCGGTAGGTGGCATTTACTGCCAAGGTTGTGAGGAGGGCCTATGTCAAGGAGGGGATGTAATTGGGAAAGCTATAACAAAGAGATGCGGACAAATGTACCTAGTCAAATGCCTGATACAGATGCAACTCCCTTTTCAGGTTTTCACATGGGAAGCGAGCAAGGAGAACAGCATGATGGACCAAGCTACCTCGTTGTTGCATCTACTAGAGGACCAGCTAAAGAAAGTGTCTGAAAGGTTCGCAGTCACTGGTTTGAAAGAAATCCCAGAGCACATGCCTTGGTTGAGAAGCTTGGCTTGTAGTGCAGGAGTGCAAAATGACATCATGATGTCCAAAGACTACATTTGTCCCACACTACTTGATCCACGGTACAAAAACATCTGCCCACTTTCATTCCATTTTCTGAAGAGGATGTTTCAAAATACAAGGCGTGGATTGTTGAGCAAGCCGGAGACTTGGAAGAAGAATGACTAGAAATTATAGTCACACTCTGAAGTTCTAGGATGCCGCCTTCAACTTCCAGAGAGGGCAGTCTTGTCTCACAGCAACCAACACCAGCAATAAGAACAAAGGCAACAACCAGAATAAAATAATTGCCCTCAACCTCTACATAGGCTTGGTTTAAAGTGGTAAGTCCAGTGCAGAGGCAAGGACAAAAGAGGTTGAGCAAATAGCAGCACCAATGACCATTCAGAGGATGTTCCAGATATATCTGGATTACCCAAAAAAGGTCTATGTGATCAAAACTCATTGGTGTATTGGTATGGAAAGATGCGCCAATGGCCAGAGCTCAGTACGCTGGCAATAACCTATCTGGTTTGGCCTGTAGCCAGTGTGTCTGCTGAGTGTGTATTCTATGTAGCTGGCACATTTGTCACAGTGAGAAGAACAAATCTCTCACCTCAAAATGTGGACGGTATGTCCCTCATCAAAATGAACCAACATTTCATACCACATGACTACACCATTCCTGAGGTAGCATAGGAGAAGGAGGAGGATGATTGGTCAGAATCAAGTGTGTTAGCTGACCAACTTCTAGGTGAACCACCTGAGTTTGAGGACAAACTCTACTTCCCAGACAGATTATGCCACCAAAGAACTTTTTAATTGTTTTTCGTCAAACTTCTTTCTTTGCCCAAAAAGAAGTAGCTACTGGAACATTATGTTTGTGTCTGATTTATGCTGCCCCACCATTTTTTAGTCAAATGTATTGCCGGATTGGAGTTGGACCAGTGTGCAGTGAATATATGTCGCACAATTCCTTCAGGACATTGGAGACATGGTCTTCCTCCCTCGCATGGCTATCCTTTTTTATCTCACTTAGCGGGGCTTTCCCAGAAGATCATTGAATTACAAGATTGCCAATACCAACTTCCAATTTTTTCCTTGCATCAAAGAAACATTTGTGTATTTTCCACCGTGCTTGGATTGGAAGAGATACCTGTAACTATCTCTTCAATGAGTGATGATTCATGCGGTGACAGACAGTGAGGGAGGGTGTTCAAATAATTAGTAAACTTGATTTTAATGAATAGAAATGTTTGGTGCTTGATGGGTGATCATTTTTCATGAAGGTGATTGGCCCTTTCAAATTAGCTAAAATGTGTTAGGGTTCTTCAGAGACCAGACAAGTCACTTTAGTTAGCAAACACAAATCTACATATATTAAGGCAATTCTGTTTATCTACTTGTTCTTCAACAGCAGTGCACTACGGGTCTATCTTTCTCAGCAGGCCGGGACTGGGACGGAGTTACTCGGAGTCAAGAGGAAGATGGAAGGACTCATGGTGGAACAACTTCAACAGCTAGAAGAAGGAAGCTATTGACTTCAAAAGGAAACCATGATGATGAGGATTCTGAGGCCTAGTACTAAGATAAGTGAAATGGAGGGAGGTGCGTTGATTTGGAAATGCTGCTGTGTATGTGCGCTGCACCGCTAGCAATTGTCAAACTCTTCTTGTTTTTGCTCTGCATCAGAGTCTTCTTGGCACACTACTCATGAGGCTTTTCTTCCTTCTGTCCTTCTCCTTGAATCTACAATACAGTTTTTATTTTACAATCCTCAGGCCTGTTCCTTTCCTGCACAAACAAAAAGTGAAAGCTGATCCCAAACACTCCTATGTACCTACCGGACCAGTTCAGACAGGCACCCAAGAGGGACGGACATACCTAAGGAAAATTCAAATGCACCGCCAACTTTGGAATACAGTATAATTTTTCTTTTAACAATCATATTTTTTAGAACTGGGTAGGTTCAATTTACTCCTCCATATGTTAATTTTTTTAAACCTAGATGACAGAATATTTAGATATCTAATAATGCAGGTATTTGGGGAAGAATTACTGTTTGCAATGTATGTAACTGAACTGTGTCATACTCATACCTTAGTGTCCTTCCACATTAGATTGATGATGATGTGCTGTTCATCACCCTGATGAATATTGTTCTTGTGTTGTGTTTCTTTGTCACACCTTTCCCCAAATCCCTTTTCCCATCAATTCATCATGCCCCTAACCCTCTTCCCTTGGGCTGTGTGATTTATTGAGATGTGACTTAATTTACACCAAATGGATCACACACTTGGTGGGGCGGATGTGGTTAAATGCAACACCAACTCACTGCGGGATCTTCTACTACCTCAGCAATAGCCCATATCAGCCCCCTTACCCAAACAAGCATAAAAACTTTATTCCTCAACATCAATATCATCATTCAGGCCTTTGTTATGTGTAAACGTTTAACCTTGTTGACTACAGAATACAGGTGTTGAGTGCACTTTACCTGACTTGAGGATCTCAGAACTTTGGTTTTCATTAAATTCCATGCTCACCATTGCTCAGAAAAATGTATTATTGCTAGTTTTTGTTATAATATGTGGTATTCTTTGATGTGTCATGGTAGTAGTAAGCTGTCCTCAGTCTTTCTAAAGCTATATTATAAATGTGCGTATCTATAACCTGCTAGCTCTTTGTTTGTCTTGCAAATTAGTTGCCTGTGATGGATAATCCTTTTAATTAATTCTACAGTTGGAGATCAACTATTTAGAAATGGGACCTCACTTGTTGTGATGCTTCCTTGTTAGTATACTACCACTTCCATAAAGAAGGCACATTGGGAAACCCTCCAGTAAGATGTTGGAAGATTGACAGAGGGAGTGACCGCAAGCCATCACTTCATCTACTCAGGTAAGAGAACTGTAGGGTGAAGTGAACTAGTTTCGTTAGTACGTTACCAACATTCTACTGCAGATGAGATGCAGCATACCCTTCAAAGATTAGTAGGACCAGGGTATAACTAACTATAACTAACTGGCATACACTTTGAGAAGTTGATTAAAAAGACATACTGTGTGAAAAGGCATCAGTGCAAAGTTAAATCCCAAAAAATTCTTCAGACATAAAGTAGAATAGAAAGTTTTTCCCTTTACTAAAAAAAAACATTAAAAAACTCAACTTTCCCTCTCCACCCACATGCCCACCCTTCTCCCACAGGAATATCTCTCCCCATCCCCAAAAGTTTGAAGGTGCCCTCCCCAATTCCCACCCTCTCCATCTACAACAAGACTTCCTCCACCAAAATAAAAAAATTAAAAAAGGGCTTTAGAAGAGGGTGTTCTCAATGAGGGTCTGCAGATGTTGCATCTAGGCTTCTAGGCATGCCATCCTATGACCCAAGTGCACCAGCTCGCGCAGCACTGGGTGATGGATTAGCCGGTCTGAAGGGGGATTGGCAATGAAGGCATGGGGACAGTCAGATCCAATCTGCCAGTGGTACTTGCAGTGGCCTTGTGGCACAGGTAGTTGGCTGGTAGAACTGGGGCTCGGGGCAGGAGCATGTGCCTCAACCTCCTCATCTAACAGCCGTTGGTACTGGGCCCAGGTGGCCTCCAACCTCTGCTGCCAGAGCCAGGCTGTTATCTCTTACTGGGTTGGTGGTGGACCAGCAGAAGTAGCTATATAAAGAAAGAAAAATAATAAAAAAAGACAGATTGTAAAGAATGTTCTGTGCGAAAACAAAATAGTAGACCAGTATAAGTACATTGCTGGTCCCCTAGGGCCATTAGAATTTTTTTATGTAATTAGGAGAGTCACAGGGACATAATTTTAACAGCACATGCCTCACATAAAAGTAATGACTGACTGAAAGGAGGCAGCATCACTCCAGATTAAAAAAAAAACACAGTTTTTTTTTTTTATTGTTGTAAAGGATTTGCTTAAAAAAGTAAACTACCCAGACATGTTGTGTGGAAAAAGAAAAATAACTCTGAATAATAAGTAACGAACCATCCACCGTGAAGTACAAGTATTCTACACTTGTTGTGCTAAATGACTGAAAGCGTGCCAGGTAGTGCATCAGGTAAAAATGTGCTACTTTCTGCAGTCTGTAGCTGGGGCAGCTGGAATGTAGAAATAATTATCTTTGATGTTAGTGGCCCTGCTCTTCTCCAAATGCCTTTCAGTTCTACCCTGACTTCAAAAAGGCACATGAATAATATATGTCGCACACTTCATATATAGCATGCGGATAATAGATATCCTATCTAATGTAAGTAGACCATGGGAAAATCGATGCAATGCAGTACAGTAAAATGAATGGGGTATATAGATTGTATTGACACGTTCATTACAGAGTTTCCAATCCGCAAAATATGAAATCACAGACACTTAATTCAACTTTACTTCATGGTCTCGCCCTCAAATACAAATTCTTTCACCCAAATGCATTTGCTTAGCAGTAAGGGAAGGAAACTTGACTTAGTCTGTTGCAACAGGGTAAGGTACAGAGAAAAGGCTGGGTAGGTACGGTAGAGGTTTTGCCATAGAATAGTGGGGGGTCACTGACCATGTGGCTAAGCTTAGATTTAGTCAGTCACTATAGTTGAAACTGAAAGTTGATAAATGTCAAAAGGGAAACATTTGAACAGATGTACATCTATTATGGAATCCATATGCCCACTTGTCCTGTAATATATGGTAGATGCCAAAAAGATGTTTTTTAAAAAAATTTTAGTAGGCTGGGAAAGAATTTAGGAACGAATAAAGGAGTACGGTACTAGGAGGTGATTGAGTGGAAGCTGGAAGGGAAGGACACCTTGTTTTCATTTAGGTTTGCAATCCATTGCAAGCTTTGTAGATTCCACATTAACAGAAGCAGACACACATTGCACAGCCAACACTTCAGTGCCGAATTGAACCATGGTGCGGTTAGGTGGGGTCATGGCCCATGGATTGTGAAATGCCATGGGCAGGGAACTCATGGATGATGATGGGTGGGATCTGCCTCACTTAACAAATACAATGGATATACTAGTAATTGTCAATAACCAAGCAATGTGACTTACCACTGCCCATCCCTGCCGCTGCAGAGATCCCACCCTTTAACTGCTGCTGCTGCATCATCTGATGCACAGGCACCAGCCCCGTAACTGGTGGTCTGTGCAGCTAGGAAAAACATTACACATTTTAGATGACAGGTACACCTCCCCTTTGCATTTTTTTTTAAACAAAATAAAACTGTAATAAAGGACTATAGTTTAGTTAGCAGTGTTTTCTCTCCCATCTAAAATATCACTTCCAACATTTTGTTGGTTGACAATGTTAGAAAAGCTAGTAGTCCATCCATTCGTAATGGAGGGGCAGAGATATGATGATGATGACTGAATCATTTGAAGTGCAATGAAGGGGTGGAATGAATTGGTCAATGAAGAACATATGGTTTTGGTTGGCAAATGCAATGGGACTGTCCTCATACTACTTTCCTGCCATGATGCACTGCTAGGTTACTGAGTAATATATATAAAACAACAATGGGGGCATGGTCACCGTAACCATGGCCACTCTCTCGTCATTTGAGCATGAGGAAGAAATAGAGAACCTTCTCACCAAACAAGCATAGAATAGCTTGTTTGGGTTTGCAAACTCTGCAATCTTCACAGTATAGTACCTAATCAATTGTGTTAGTCTTACAGTACCAGTCCACAGAGTATGTATGTTAGGGGAGACGGAAAGCTTAAAAAACAAACAAAAGGAAGCTACAGATTAGAATGGACATGAAGAAGTCAGCTACAGAAACGAGAAATATAGAAAAAAGAATAATGCAGGGAGGGATAACATGAATTAACAAAAATATATTAGAATGAAGAGGATTTAAAAAATATCACAGTATAGGAGAAGCAAGGAAAAATTATTCTAATGGTGAGGGGTAAAAGTTAGCGAAATAAATAATATTAACTAGAACTTACTGGAGCCAGCCTAACCACCAGCTGTAGTGCTGTTGGTGGAACTTCTACCTGCCTCGGCACTGGTAGTGGCAGCCTCGCACAACCCTCTGATGCCCTCTTTTTTGTCCTTGGGTGCTAATGTAAGAAATAAAGAAGATAACAAAAATAGATTAGGGGTACATTTAATATCCTGGAAAATATTTTGACAGGCAAAGGCAAACGCACTAACATATCGACATTGTACTTTTCTAAATCAGATCACCTACATTAAGGAGTTGACCTATTCCTAACCGCTGAAACCTTACCTATCTATAGTCCATGGCTGAGTATCACTGTTACTTGTACTCAGTTGCTTTTTTCATGTGTCTCTTTAATGTTCCTACTTAAAGTCTATCCTTCCTTCAGTTTTGAAGTATGTACATTTAATCTGTCTGTTTTATTTCTATTGTTATATTCTTGAATGTTAAGCAACGTTTCCTTGCACTCTAACCAACATGAGCCTCTTAAAATCTCTAAGCAAACTGTTTTGGTGAGAGTTTGTTCTGCCTCAAATAGTTTCTTGTCTAAGCCCTTCTGAGTCAACTGTCACGGATGTTTGAGATACCCTCCCATTGCTATTATTTATCCTCTTAACACTACTTTAAGTGTATGCAATTTAGTACTGTCTATGAGCTTATCCCTCGTTAGCTTAAATGACATTTTTGAACTTATCACGTATCTTCCTGGAGTTGAGTGTGACCATGAAAATGTGATTGTTCAACCTACAACCTTGGCTTGATAGACACGTTCTACTGTGGCAATGTCAAACAAAGTTATACTCTTGGAGGACTGCAGCCCTTTAGTCACTCACCAGAATGCACTAACTCCAATTCCTGATGCAATTGGAGTAATTTACTTTTTTGCACTTCTCTGTATCCATGGCCAACAAAACATAATAGGAATATGATGGCTAGCAGCAGACCTGGAGAAAGGGAACCTGTATAAGAGAGAAACTAGACATCCCCAAATATCACCATTCTATCAAACGACATACTTCAAAAATATCTCCATGCCTCAAACTCTTTGGATATTGGTGAAACACTGATGTTCCAGGAACCGTAAAAAATTATATCTATGTAATTTACCTTATTTGTTTTTTTTTTATAAGCTAACTCCCTTCAGTCATAAAGAGCACTACAATCTGTTTGGCTCTCTGATTCTGATTCAAGGTTGTTTCTTAAACTTTAACGTAGACAAACATAATTGGGATAATATAGTTCACACTGATACTGATAAATCATTCTCCTAAACTCATACCTCTTAGCTAATTTATAACATGTGCATGCTGAAAATGTCAACAGATTCTTAAGGTGATGAGGATGCCTTCCTTTCCCCACACCATATAGAATCGAAACATGCAACAAATAAAGTAAGGTATACTCCTTCAAGATTCTGTCTGAAACAGTACTTTAAACTGTCCACGTTTTTTTCAAAATGTGATTTCATTCTGTAAACTACTTCTCTGTATTCAGCTTCCATTTCAAGTCATGCTTCAAAAAAAAAGAAAAGAAAATTATTTCCAAAAGTTACATGTAATGATGGCCTTGTAAGTTACCATTTCCAAACCTTTTGTGAATTCATGGAATGTAGTTTCTGAATTTGTGTTCAGCCACCTGTATACTTCATGGCCACAAAACCCTTCAGCAAGCAAGTCCAATGCTCCAAGTGCACGGCTGGACTTTCCTTCCCAGAATGCACAAAGCAATTATAAGAACTGGAGTAAAATGCTCAGCGGCACACAAGAGCGGAAAGGCAGATCTGAGCAACTATTCATGATATCACCACAGCATCATCACTACTTTCTGGATAATGTTATTAAACAAAGAATGTCTAGGAAACTGCTAAATGCCATGGAAGAAGATGCCATTTGTGTATCTTTTGATCTCCCCTTGAGCTCTTCTAATGCCATCTCCACTGAAATCGCTCTAAACAATGTAAGGCCTCACCTTACATTGCCAAATTAAGATATTAACAAAGACATGCCCCAATCATTTAATAGTGTTAAAAAGACACATATGAAAACTCCTCTTCTCTAAAACACCTAAGAAAGCTAACAACCAAGTTGGTACTGAAAAACGAATAAATCAGCCAGCTGCCAACTTCCATCCTTCATAAAGGGGTTGCCAAAATTATTTGATTGGTAAACTAGAATAGAATTTGAAAACATAACATTCAATATTGACTTCTCACTGTACTCTATATTCCATTAACCAAAGTCATACATTTTAAATATTTCAGACCTGATTTAGGACCTGATTTATGTTTACGCAAATGCGTCCTGCCCGCCCAAATATAAATGTCATTATATTGTATGGGATTTATATTTTGGCAGACGTGATACCCGTCACTGCTGTGACGGAGTAACTCGTCCGCTGAAATATAAATCAGGGCCATAATCAGTTTGCTCCTGTGTCTCGGATACTGCATAGGCACTTTTACCTGACCTGATATGGCTCATTTCCAGTGAAGAGTGCCTTTCTATGCCAGTAATCAATTCTATCAATACTCACAGCAATCATTGATGGATCCTTCCAAAATGACACTATCCTGATATAAGTAAACAATTTTATAATGACACTCATAATGAAAAAAAACATTATCACTGACCATATTTCTGCCGTCCCTTCCAAGGATAAGATCAGAGAGCCCATTGTCAACAAATTCAAACCTTATTAAAATCATATATTGCACACTTTGAAATAGGAATTTATGTAGAGTCATGGCATAGTGTTAGCTGTGGTCTAGTACCTCTGCAGAAATTGTCCATGAGGAACTGCATTCAGATTATTTCTGATGTTATTCACATTATCCCATTGCTCCTATGGTGCTCTGTTTAGTATAAAGAGGAGCTTTACTTAAACAGACTTATCCTTCAGGACTGTCTGACACTACATAAATTCACCCACAGCCCACGGATTTTATACATTAAGAAATCTTTTTTTGAACTGAGTAGCCTAGATTTTTTACTCAGTCCGGGTATTGTAAAAAAGGATTGCATAAGGGTGAAGCAGGTCTATGCCCAAAGAGGGGCTGTCAAAACGGAGAATTCTACCTTAGTAAAATAGTTGTTCTGAGGCTACATCTTGGTCCAATCACTCTCAAGAATGGAGCCTTATCTTCTTTGGGATATGTCTGATTATCACTAGCGTCTCTTAACATTCCTGAAACTGAAAATCTTTCATCAGTTGTTATTTTCAATGGGTGTTTGGTTTTCACAATCCACCTTAAGCCCTTGTAACTGTGACCATGCCTCATTTGCACCACTATGCATACAGCTTGCTTTGTCCAAAGTTTTCTGCCCTGTGACATAAATTTCGAAGACCAACTTTAGTCGCAGAGGTAAATAGGAACATTAGACCAGCCTTTTGATACCTACAGCTACTGGCCACTCCTAAACTGTGCTTTTTTGTTTCCCATTTTCTATTTTTGTTTTTATGTGCATCCCATTTGTTCTGTAATTTGCTTCAGGATTTTATGTAGTTCTTGGAGTTTGTAAACATTCAGGGCCTCATTACGACCTTGGCGGGCGGCTGAAGCCGCCCGCCAAGATCGGACCGCCGGGCGGCCGCCAACGCAGCCACACCCCGCTGCAGCCATTTGGAGATCCCCGCTGGGCCGGCGGGGATCTCGGCCGCAACATGGAAGCAGGCTCCAAATGGAGCCGGCGGTGTTGCGGCCGTGCGACGGGTGCAATTGCACCCGTCGCGCTTTTCACTGTCTGCATAGCAGACAGTGAAAAGCTGCACGGGCCCTGTCAGGGGGCCCCGGCACTGCCCATGCCAGGGGCAGTGCAGGGGCCACCAGGGGCCCCGCGACTCCCCGTACCGCCATCCTTTTCCTGGCGGTTCAAACCGCCAGGAAAAGGCTGGTGGTCGGGGACTCATAATCCCCTGGGCAGCGCTGCAAGCAGCGCTGCCCTGGAGGATTACTCCCACCGGGACCACCATGGCAGTAAACCGCCGGTCCCGGCGTTGCGACCAAGCGCTTTCGCCGCGGTCGTAATACCCCTGGAAGCACCACCAGCCTGTTGGCGGTGCTTCCGTCATTTCAGCCCTGGCGGTCCCGTACCGCCAGGGTTGAAATGACCCCCTCAGTGTTTTATGCGACTGCTGTTTGTAAATATTTCCTGTGTTACATTGGTAGCTTATTATTTTAAGTCTGTCTTACTGCACACTTGTATGATTTTCTTTGAAAATAAAATAAAAGTATATTGAACTGAACTGTGGTCCAGTAAATATTTGTAGGTGAGTGTAAGATTAAAGCAATGTGTTTATTTCTGCTCACCCTCATATTCACTTGTGATACAGTAGACTATCAGATATTGATTAAAAGGTTGGATGAGGACTAAATGAAGGGCTGTAATATGAACTATGTTTTGTGTTGAGCAAATCATAATGACATCATTTTCCCACTGAAATCAAGCGGATCTGTGGAGAACTACAATTCCTTATATATTTCTCAAGAATGGAGACAGGGTGGGGTTGCTATTTTTTCCATGACTCTACAATGGCAGCTACCTCAGCAGACTCTATGAAAGCTCTTCATTTGATTCAGAACAAGACAGTCGGACATCTTTGACAATAGAAGGTAGTGGGGAGTTGACATTCATTCAAAGCAAAAATCCCATTTCTACAAGGTGTTTTTTTATATTTTGCTTGTATTGTTTCAATTGATATACAATATTCACAAGAATGGTACAACAATACTAGTTCCATTTCATGTATAAGTTTCACAAACTTAAGAAAGAAAAGCTGTGAAATCATACTTTTTGAAATTTTAACAATACAAAGTAGTGATACACAAATTCGGGAAATGCCAACAAGTTATAGCTGTAAACAAAAGACTCTGTAGGTGCCAACTCAAGCTTCATGGACTCAATCAGCTTCAGGGCTGAATGGAATATGATGGTACAACTTACCATCTAACTAAATAAAACACAGACATTAAGTTCAAATAACTATTAACAATTAACTAATTCTGTAGCCTGAATAGTGTAACCCAAAACCAGATAATGACATAATACAGGATACAGTGTCAATGACCATCAGAAATCCCTAGAGGGAATGGGAGCAATGGTGATGAAAAGAAAAAGATGTAAGTTAAACAAAAAGAAACAAATAAAGATAAAAAAGACCGATCTTTGATGTGACAACATGGGATCAAATCACTGATCCATGAAAGCGTGTGCACTGGCTTCCTGTAGAAGACAGAATACATTTTTAAGTTTGGTTACTGCACTTCAGCCATTTAAAGGGGCATGGGCTTTATTTCTTATGATAAAAAATACCAACACAGTTGCCACTAAGACATCTAGGAACTGTGTAGGCTCCTACAATGAGATGTGCAAGAATCAACCTACAGATGTATGAAGGAAGAACCTTGTTCTGAGCAAAATACTCTCATTAAATGATCCCCACAGCTCAACTCCAGCATATAGATAGCAATAGGCAGTTCCTCAAAATATTAAAATCCCTCCTGTATTAGAGAACACGTTTACTTTAATTAACATCACTTTACTATGCAACATGCACTTTGAAGTAACTTTTTGGTAGCTCTGGGTGCAATAAAAAAACGTGATGGACTTCAGTGGTCATAGGCCACCAGAAATATTTTGAGACAACTTTTACTATAGTTTTATCTTTCCTGGGCCTGTTTAGAAAAGGGTGCGATCATGTAGATTTTGCCAGTGCAACTTGTGTGTGTGATATGTTCGTGAACAGTGACTGAGAATGAAGTGGAAAAGAAACACACTTGATGATAACCACCTTCAGCATTTGGTATTGTTTAATTAAGGCACCACACTTGAAAAATACTATTCTAGGAGGAAGTTTATATTATTACACCTCTCTCTCTATCTCTTTCTATCCTTTTGGATAATTTATCTGGTGAAACTAAGGTTGCCCAAGAAAGCAGTCTGCAAGGCAAGGACTGTCAAATTTAAGTCTGGTGCCTCACTATCAGGATTCATGCCCCTGAATATCAATCATGCTGCTCCTAATGTACTCATTTAATTGTTTAATAATTGCATTAATTGTTGCGAATTATTTTGACATGGTATAATGAGTATATCTATCAAAAACAGTTGTTCTCAATAGGCTATCAAAGTCAAGCAGCATTAGACTCACCGTAAACACACAGCTCAGATTTGCAAAGCAGGTACAAAATGTTCAGAAAAATGTTATCATGATCTTTACCTTCAGACACTCGTATTAGGACATACCTATTCTAAAGTCTACATTTCAGTCTTATTTGCATCAGAAATGTCCATATTAACAAGTTTCCCCTCATTCTGTGCACATACGTTGGATCTCTACCCCCATTTTTAGGGCATCACCAAAACAGATTCACTAAGCTTGTGACCTCATACACCCTACTTAACTTCCTGTAGATATGTGAATACCCGGTTTGGGGAGAAAAATTCATACAGGCCATCGAAAGCTGTCTTTCAAAAGAGTCTACAAATCTGGCATCAGTGTGCACCATCAGCACCACAGGGCTGTCAGCAGCCCAGAGGTAATAGCTGACATAATTCAAAACCTCCTGCCTGTTCTAGCTGGAAGAGCTGATTTGGTAAGCTGCACCGACGGTCTATGCAAAAGTGGCTGAGGGAGATCAAAGTGTGGCTTGGTCTATGGGATCTAAGAATAAAGGTGATGTGTCACAGGAAAAATGCAGCCCTTGAAGGACTAGTGTAATATTAATAGGGGTGCGAGCTGACTAACAGAGGGAAGAAGACCAACACATTGAGCTGTAGCCTCAGTCCTAATTCTACTGGTACACCATCACGGATTCCATGTATCTTGGGTGAGCTAGTTGCCGCGCGGAGAATCAGTATGATGGGCTCTACCAGCCAAAAAGAAACAGAAACCACAATCACCCTCAAACAATCAGAAGAAGGAAAATTTGAGATATTTGTTGAAACGACAAATACATTTTTTTTAAATAAAACTGAATGTGAGCTTACTTTTATAATTGTATTGCGTTCTGTAACATTGAAAACTGAATAACACAGGTCTACTTACAAGGTGCTCCACTATGATTTATTAAATAAGAACAGTTCAGCTATAGTCAAAATGAACTCCAGGAAGACTTGAGAGGAATAGATATCACGAGGGAGTATAACAAAACTTTCCTGAAAACCTAGATTTCTTCAATATGTTCCATGCAAACTTTGATTGTTTTTTCATTTTCAAAGACAGTGCACTTAATCACGACCGAAGCAAAAATGAAAGGGGAAGATGAGGGAAATATATTAATTGTTATATGTTAGCTCATAAAAATTAATTGGAAGGAAAGGAGGAAGCAGGAAGTTGAACATAAGATGCCAAGAATTCGAAATAGAAAGTGTGGTAAAAGGTCACCTGAAACAGGAAAGAGTGAATAGAGTATAAATGTGCCACAAATGAAAAGAATCAAGAGTTCACAGTTCACAGTTCATGAAGCTGTGCAGTCCTTTCCACCAAGACGGAGGAGCATTTGAACAAGACAATACAATAGCCGATGGTAATGTGTGAACTTTCATAATCAGAACATAGCAATATTAAGCAAAGATAGGCAAAGCTAAACTAAGCTACTTGAGGCAGGCATAGGAGTAAACCTGTTTTTATACCGTGCTCTAAAGGATGTATCGAGTTTCTCATTTTCACCTAGCTCCAGTAATAATAGCAATGTTAGATTTGTAAAACATGCATAATTCATTTTAATAGGTTAATGCGAACAATACATGGTTATACTAACACACTGATTTGAAGCTCTGCAGAAAAGAACAGATTGAAATAGTGTCTACATTGTACTTAATGTGGGAGCAAAATCATACACGAATTGTGTAACTGCACTGCACAGTATATTATTGGGAACCTTCATTTATAATGTCGATGGTGCTGATTTCTGATAGAAACTGCAGAAAGGGTGTGCTGCAAGGAGATACTGTGATTGGTCAGGAAAAAACGGTACCCTTTGTAGCCCGAGTTACAGTTACCTTCAGCTGTGTCCAAGTACTCATGTCAACACAACGTTTAACATGCACTGTCCAGATAGGGGTCTGGGTCGGTTTCTTCAGCCATAGGCTGCTTGAACAAGCACCTTCATGCAGTGGCTCAATGAAGTCTGCACTACGATTTTGTATCAGCCCACTCCATTTCAAATAGATTTGCATTTTGGTGATTTTACTTTCAAAATCAGACTAACTGGCAGCTATCTTGTAGCTCTCTTTCATCAATGCATGGTAGTGGTTAGGAGGACACTCCATTGTAGTACCATCATGTGAGAAAATTGGGTAATTCTCTCTACTCTTTGTGCACATTGTCATTCCCAAATGCAGTGACCCACTAAGACAGCTTTCATGACCATTCCAATAAGGCAGCAGACATACACGTTAGATTGCCTGGATTCGCGATTGCTACCTCAACAAGTAATCTAACACACTTGTCTGGCTAACCTATTGGAAAGGGCTTCCAAACAGTGATACTATGTTGGTGTAATCACACAGCACAGGGCTAAATGTTGCAGGAAGCTGTAGGGCTTATGCAGAATTGTGAATCGGGCTATTTAGGGTGCTTGGTGTGTGTGCTGGTACTTCAGTTTCTAATCAGAGATGTGAGCCAGGATAGAGGGGTTATTTTATTGGTGCCTCTGTTCCAAAGCAGAACGGGATAAAAGAAAAACAAAGGCACTGGATATCACCACTCTGATTCATCTCTTGACTGGGCACGGACTTCTTCTGGGTCGCAGCAGGTATCTAAAGACAAGGGCCCAAATGTAAGAAAAGTTTGCACCGCCTTTGCACTTTTTTTTATACGCAAACGCTGCACTAAGCCAGCGCCATATTTATAAAGTGGCTCTAGAGCAGACTAACACCACTTTCCTGTATTTAGCATAAGTTTTCCATAGCACCACTTCAGCTTGCGTCATTTATCGACAAAGATATGCAAGGTATGCGTTCTCTCCTAAAAAATTGTGCTAGCCCGCTAGGGCCATATATAGAAACCCCGAAAAAATTGTGCTAACTCCAATTAGGGTCAAAAATGTAACGCCTGGTCAGACCAGGCGTTAAAATAATGCCCATCCACAACTACATAAGGAAAACACACAGAAGGAGCTCGGACAAACAGCTGGACAACATGGACCTGTTACTGCTACAGCTCGGCACCCGGAGACAACTAAAGTGATGACACCGAGAGCCACCAGCATCACCGCAGCACGCTGAACCACCACTACAGTAGCCACAAAGGCAGTGCAGAAGGAGCAAGAGAATATTTCACCAGGTCACATCCCTCCTTGGCCTCAGGAAAGAAGAGGCCATTGGACTCTACCGTCTGAAGTTGGAGTCCACCGTATGGCTGCTTTACCACATGGCTCCTGACATCCCAGCAAGAGTGGAAAGTTCTACAGCCATACCACCCATGACCAAGCTTCTGGCCGTGCTCCATATCCTGGCCTCTGGATAATTTCAGACCACTGCAGCATGAGTGGGTGGTATCTCACAACCATCCTTTTCTGCCTTCCTCCCTATGGTCTTGGATGCCATCATCTACCTCACATACCACCAACTCCTGTTCCCCAACACCCAGCAGCTGCAGCAGGAGATGGAACAAGGATTTTACCAAAGTTGCTGCGTTCCTGCATGTTCTGGGTGCAATGGACTGCACATGTGTCCAACTGGTCCCCCCTGCTGCTAGGGAACACCTTTATAGGAACAGGAAACACACCCACTCAATGAATGTGCAGGCCATTTTGGACCATTGTGGGATAGTCACCAACATCCTTGCTAAATATCCGGGCAGCGTGCAAGATGCCTACATCTTCAGACACTTAATGAACAATGAACATTCCCAGGATGGACAATATGGAAATGGCCTATTCGTAGGTGAGCCAGCATACATTACATAACACAGACAACACACTAAACTTGTGGGACAAACAATATTTACACCACACTACACACACCTGGACAGGGAAGCACAGATGTTCGGAGAACAACACATATGCCACATGTATCACTCCACCACATTCAATGCACATCACCCTCACATACGGCCACATGTTCAAGTCCCTAGCACCACCAGACTGTCACTTTTAATTATGCTATTGTGGAGCAATGCCCTCTCTGCATTCAAAAGGTGGAGTCAAGCAACTACATGTGTTCCCATGTATTATGGAAAATACGGATCCTTTATACATATCATTTAGTGTAGAATTGGTCAGCAAAGGGTTTTGCATTGGCCATGCCATCATCAAACAACTTGCATATTGGCAGTGCCCCCAATTTACCACAATGTAGAAACCTGAGGGAGCAGCAACAAATAACGCCACCCAGTGGTGGCATCACCAGTTACGTATCAAGAAAAATACCTGATACTCTTATTGTGTAGACTTTTCCTGTGTGTGGTGCATACTGCAGCACACATTGAAATAGGACATCGTCATCATTGATAGATCATGGACACCAGAGAGCACAGCAACAATCAAACCTGTAAATCCATCATCTCTCTACCATGCTACAAGGGTGCCTACAGTGGACTTTGGCAGCTGAACATCTGCCAGTGCACTGGTAGAGGTCAGAAATGCACATGGAGACATGCCTCACTTTTTGGCCTGTACTGGTGATGCAGGGCAGTGCAGAAAAGCCCCTCATGCCCTGTCCTGTCCCACATGTGTTTGTAAACTTGTCACATACATGACAATACACCCCAAACAACTATGCCACACTGGGCATATTCACTACATACACATATGCATGCTTGCCAGGAAATCGGTACAACGACCCTTGTGCAAGGGAGGTCTTCAATGTCCAAGGGGCTGGGATTCACATGCAACACAAAGGGCGCAAAACCTGTCTCCTGGCACACACCACACAAAATAGTTACAAACTTAGCCAACATGACTCATCTACAGGTCTAAAGTAATGGGACTAAGGGACAAATATATACAACACCACACATATTCCGCATGGGTGAACTGTCATACCAGAACATTTTCTACAATCACCATGCACCTGAGGCACAAACCATGACTGGCAAGTACACCACCACACACCAATACAACCATACACGCAAACAGGAAAATACACAATGCCAGATGCAAGTCAGATTCATCACTCTACTAAAAAAAACTGTGCCTGCCCATTTGGCAATAAACAGAAATGCACGCCTGACACTGTTTCTCCCATTCTATTGCAGCGGAACAAGGCTATGGCATCCAGCCATGGGGCATGACCCAATATGGAAACCCACATACAGATGCTGAGAAGGGTTACAGTGAAGCACGGAAAAGGACCAGGAATGTGGTGGAGAGGACATTTGGCATACTAAAAAACAGGTTCAGATGCAAAGGTCTAACTGGAGGAAGTCTATTATATGCATAACCCCTTGTGTGCAAAATAATACTAGTCTGTTCAATTTTCACAACATCTGAATATGCACCAATGTCACCTGGGACGAACAGGTAGAGGTCCCCAGGGAGGAGGATGAGGACAATGATGCCCAGGAAAATTGGGAACAACTTCTTCATTTAGAGACTGTACTCCAATCATCAATGAGCAAAGTTTTGTCAATAAATCACTTGAACTCAGATTCGTCATGGAGTACTTCTTTTCAACTTTACATACCTTATCAACTCACCCATGTCTTAGAAAGCATGACCAGAGCACAAAAGATGTAAAATAAATAGGAACACACTCTGGAACAAGAAACAACTGCACACGATGACTATTACATGAATGTGTTGTTGAAATGTAGGCATAGCCCGTTGCACAAATAAATTACATTGCCACACACATATCACACAAATGTGTTTGGTTGACATTTTACAGTAACAACCCAGGAAAACCATGTGAAGACCGCTGTTCAGATGTTTGTCCTAGGTAGGACAAGAGTAGACAGCACCTACAACAGTAGGTCTGTGTCTGCTCTGTAACAAATCAATCTCTGAATGTCACAATCACAGGTGACAACTTAAAACATACCCCTCAGTGGCACTCCTATGTATGTCTAATAAAGAGTTAAATACAGAGGACCAAATACCTTGATGTCTATGTCTGTCAGACTCCATCCAGTTTGTATTGTGCATGCATGTCAAGCAATGTCAAAACAAGAAACAAAGCCCTGGCAAACAGCATGTGTGATGAAGGACACAGACATGTTGAAACTTGCATGTTCTACTCACAGCTTTCTGGATTATTCACACAATCTAAATACACTCATAGAGCATGCAACAAAGGTTGGGTAATGCAGCAGTGTGTAACTGTTCATGTCAAACAAACAAATGGGGAAGGTCAGCTGAAACACTCCTTTACTTAACTTTGACATCCAATATGTGCAGGTGACTCAGACACTACACAGATGCTGTGGCTCCTATTCAGTGATGTGTGGGGGTTAGTCATCTCATCTTGCAAACACTGGAAATGTTATGGCAAATATTGCTTAGCCTGTAGAAGAAGTAATGTCCATTATTAAAGTACACAAGTATGACTTACTATGATGAGTATGAATGAAGGGACAGTGAGGATCAGGAAGATGTGTACTGAGGGAAATCTGCAGAAATTGTGCCAGAAATGTTGACCTAGAAGCGTACATCACACAATCTGCCTTCAATGTGTGTGAATGACTACACATTGTCAAATACTTAACGTACTAAACAACAATGTTGCCATGTAACACCAGACACATATTCACACACATTGTGTAGGACAGTACATATCCTAGTCACATTGCCAACAACTACAACTGTGTGCTTAGTCAGCAAATACAAGTGTGACAGAAGCAAGTGGCAGTTGACACTATCTGTTCCCTGGGTCTGCAGATATGACCCAGTTCCACTATCTACCAATGACCTAACAATGCATCAGAGGAACAAATCTCACACATGTAGGCATAGTCATGTCAATCCCTAGTAAATGATGAGACAAGTCCAACACAAGCAACCTGTAAGTCTTTAGTACATAATAGGGCAAGACTGACATCAACAACCTAAAAGTCACCAAAACATAGTTGGGCATGGGGGATGTTTGCAGTTGACTGTGCACTTCATGCTGAATTTAACCTTGAGGATACCACCCATCCCCTATCCCCAGAGGTGGCTACATCCACTCTCGACACAGTCATGCGCCTGACGCCTGTGTACAGTTAACTGTGCTGAGGGGACCACAGTCAACTTGTGTGCACACCAGCAACCATTGGGCTGTGTGGGCGTACAAAGTGCCACTGGTGCACTGATGATTAGCCTGCCATCACTGTCTGAGAACAGCCCTGCCATACAGATTAAGTGCTAAAAGGGAAGTCGGGCAAAACAAAGGGGTAAATAATTGTTCAGTCAAAGTGTACGTGCTAACCAAATTATCAGTCAAATTTATTGCACGTGTCTCCTAGGTGGTCCAGGCTTGGTGTGGCCTATAAGTGTGCACCTGGACAAAAGAGAACATTCACCATATGGCATTGTGTCTGTGATTTTTTTTTTCTTAGAACAGTTAAGTACAATACACATGTGTTTACATAGGGGAATATGTTAAACACTGATATGAGCACACAGCTTTGCTACGATGGTGCCTAATTATCCATGATGGAACTGAAAATTTATAGCAGTTGCAGTCCTAAACACACCATTGTAATATGCATTACTGATCACACATGAAAAACACTTTTCACTCACTACCATATCATATACATTACAACCATGATGTATATCAGTACACAATATCCAAGAAATTGCATGCATGGGGAACTGTACGTTACAGGTGTTGCATTACATCATGGTGTCTGGCCCTAAGAACACACCAGAGATTGTCAAATACTTGCACTTTCATAGTTCTGGGTTAACTGATCATAAACCAGGCCAAGTCACCACCAACCCTAGATAAACATTTGTCAAGGGTATCATGTGCATGAATATGTTTCGCACATGGGCCAGCTATCATATGCTGTGTGGTGAAACAAATAGTGGAAATTCTGAAATGATGTTGTGTTAGACCAACAATAGGAGTTCCATCACATATGTACACTCACAGTACACACATTGTACACATGTGAAAATATGAATGTGGGAAAATGTGACACACATATGCACATTTTCAACCAATATCAGTCTTCTGATGCATTCCGCAGACCTACCTACATATGGAAACACATTTCTTTGTTTGCAGTACAAAAAATACAATGTATGCATTCATATGTAGCCATAGCATTCAATATGAAAGACATATGGCACCGGTGCTTGAAATTTGATATTGAGTGCCCTGTCAATCTTCCCTCTAATATTCATGCATACCGGTCATGAGTCTAAAAAATTGATGCATATGGTCATTTTAAACAATCGCGTATACAAAAATCAATGCATGGTGCCTGCACATCTAAACTAAAACATTATGCCCTGTCAGCCATCCTTCAGAATGAAACGTATGGCGGTCATGCATCAAAAAAACAATGCATGTCAAAAAAAGTGACGCATACGCCCAGGAAGTGATGTAATAGAATTGCCTTGCTGCAATGATGGAAAAGTTAACTTACTTTCACTTTCCATTTACAATATTTTTGTCTGTGCTTTGGAGAGGTTGTATGGGGCTTGTGGTGGTGTGAGGAGTGGTTAGTTTTGAGTTATTGTCGGAGTCTTATCAGGTGTTTGTCTTTGAGGTAGATACGTTTGTTTGGGTAGTTGGAGTTAGTTGGGGATTTTTTTTACTGGGTTTTAGGTTTGCACTGGATTTGATGTGCAACATGTCAGGAAAGGAGGGAAGTGAAGGGCTAGGAGAATAACAGCTGATGAGTTGGGATGGTTTGTATGGCTGGTCTGCCACTACCTCACAAACATGGTGGCCATGGATGGCCATGTCATCATGGGCTACAAAACAGAGGCACGGAAGCTGTGCTGGGGCAAGGTGCTGTTCCAGCTAACCCGTATCTTTTCAGTACAGCCGACTGACCACCAGCTGCTGCACCGGTGGGCAGACCTGATCTCCCGGGAACAGGACCCCCTGGATCACCTGGGAATTGAGGTCGATGGAACTGTTGGTAAGTACACTTTCAATGCTACTGAATCTTTTTTTGCATTGGCATGACTGTAGGCCATAGGGGTTACTTTACCATGTCATGACAAAGGTCAGGATTGCAAGTAGTGTGTCTGTGCCAACCTGCATCTATGAGAAGGGCAACAATGCACCATTAAGCTGACAATTAGCTCATTCCGGTCTTTGTACCCTATATTTCACCTGAATATGTGAAGTGCACGAAAGAAAAACACACATGTGTCATGGTGCAAGGGTACATGTTTACCAGGCACCACTATTCATGTCCATCAGGGGCTTGACCAATATGGTATTTTGCATAGTCATGTTAATGTAATGACAAACATGATACAGGAGTATAGGGAGTCATGGATGCGTATGTTCCTTGAGTCATGTATGTGCAGAGTGACATAACAGTGTGCTATGCTTCAGAAAATTGTCAGTGGACTATCCTCTGCAAAATGTTACTTATGTAGTTGAGACATGTACGTATTGGTCAAGCCCATATATGTACATGTTTGATTGGCCTAACAATGTCTGTCAAATTGAAATGTTATAGGAGACACTTGGTCATTCCCGAACTTGACTCATCTAGGTTAATTAACTAAACATGCGGAATGTGCAACTTTTGTCAATGGTGTTCTTTGTTCAACATTCACAGAGCTATGTTTCATGTCAAATATTGCAGGTGGACCTGCCCCTTACACCATCGGTGAGGTTGCAAGTTTTGCGGACCCGATGCTGCCACTAAGTGTTACCTTGTAAGTCTAATGTGTAGTGTAGGGGTTGTGTGTGAGGTTACATGATGTGTGCAATGCCATGTTGAAATAGCATGTGTGGTAATTAGGACAACCTTATCCATCCTTCGATATTGACAGTATGTCTGATGTCATGTTTAGGATGTGGAGTGCAACAAATTGATGCACTGATGGCAACGTGTGCTGCTAGGGCCTGCAACTTTTGGAGGAAAAGGTATATACATGCACAAACACAATGATGTCAGTCAAGATATGTGGCAGATCTGCTGGGGTAAAAAATGCATGGATGTTGGCAACATATTGGTCAACGCACACGTTATTGGACTGGGTGCCACACGTAGTACACAGTGACTCTGGGCATGTTACAATTAAAGACCATGTGAAGACATCACAAAGGGGCTTATCATTAGGCCATTTGCACTGCCAGTGCTTCTCCTCTATTTAGTAAAAAAGTGATGCATAGGCCACGCTAGCAGCTTTTTGGGAAGCCCCATAGTTAGTTGAGTTTACATTGAAGTTACATCCCTTGTTCTGATGAGTGTGGTACATGTCTACAGATCAAAGCAAAAAGATATATGCAGAGGGACATACATGAGCTATCCAGCATGATGAGTGCGATCGAGCATAGTCACATTACTTGTTTATGGGATGTGCATGGTGAATTTTTACCTGGTACTTAGGGGATGTTACAAGCTTGTTCACTGATAGTGTGCAACATTGGTTAGCAATTTATACCTGGGACATGAACAATATGTTGACAATGGTTGTGATGCAGAATTGTATTAACTTTGGGCCAGATGATGTTTTGTGACTTGTGGACAATGTGTGTTATCTCAACATGCTGTTTCCATTGCATGCTTGTTCTTCCTCTGCCCAATACAGATTTTGATGACCTAGTTCCGTCATGTCTTAGGGGCCACAATGAATCCAGCACAGAAGTGTGCTTTTGAAAAAAGAGCAGAACGATACATGCACATCCGTGCTGTCGAGAAAGGGTAGTTGAGGATGGCCAGAAGGTATCAGATTGAGAAAGCATTGGGGTCCTTGCGGGCATTTCCTCATGGAGGACTATCACAGGTGTGATCAAGGGGCCAGCTATCACTCCCCAGACAGCGGATGACCTATAACACTGAGACATATATCTCTTAAGTGCATAGGCACCTGGGATGGTGCTCCTATCACCTCCGCTGCACCAAGATGTGGATTGTTGACAGCGCAAGTGCGGGGAAATGTGAAGGAATACTGTAGGAGGCTGGCCTGGCTTATAGAGGGTACCAATGGTACTTACACCTTGTGCCAGGCCCAGTTATCCCTTATTAGTAGAGTGTATTAGTGGTCTAGCAGCTTAGGCTGATAGAGGTAGCTATAGCAGAGCAGCCAAGGCTGAACTAGGAGACATGCAAAGCTCATGCAATACCACTTATACCATATAGGTACTATATCATAAGAAAGACAATACTCAGTGTTACTAAAAATAAAGGTGCTTTATTTTAGTGACAATGTGCCAAAAATATCTCAGAGCATATACTCCCTTATGAGGTAAGTAACATACACAAAATATGCACAACAACCCAAATCAGGTAAGTAAAACAGTCAGAAAGTAGTGCAAACACTGTAGAATACAATAGGATGCAATAGGCCGAGGGGCAACACAAACCATATACTAAGAAAGTGGAATGCGAACCACATATGGACCCCTAGGCTAATGTAGTGTGTAGAAGGTCACAGGGAGTGTAAGAAAACACCAAGGGTGTAAAAGATACCCCACCCCAAGACCCTGGAAAGTAGGAGTAAAGAACTACTATTTCCCCAGAAACACACTGAAGTCGTGATAAAGGATTTTGCAAGGACCACAACAGACTGCAAAGCACTGAAGATGGATTCCTGGACTTGGGGACCTGCAAAGAACGGGACCAAGTCCAAGAGTCGCAAAAATGTTCGGGGGGGGCAGGAGCCCACTAAACCCCGGATGAAGGTGCAAAATGACTGCCTCTGGTTGGAAGAAGCTGAAGATTCTGCAGCAACGAAAGGATGTAGGAAGTTCTTCTTTGTGCAGAAGATGTCCCACGCGTGCTGGAGGATGCAGAGTTGTTTCCTTGGCAAAATACTGCAAACAAGCCCTACTAGCTACAAGAGCCGCAGTTGGAGAAAAAGGGTGCTGCCCGGGCCCAGGAAGGACCAGGATATCGCCACTTGGGAGAGGAGACAGAAGGGGCCCTCAGCAACGTAGAGAGCCCACGCACGAGCAGGAAGCACCCGCAGAAGTCCTTGAACATGGGTTCAAGATGTTTGAACATGGCAGTCGTCTCAACACTGCAAAAGGAGGTCCCACGACACTGGAGATCAACTCAGGGAGCTGAGCATCGCAGGACAGAGTGCTGGGGACCTAGGCTCAGCTATGCATGCAGGATTTCTTGGAAATGTGCAGAAAAGCCCTTGTAGCTGCAGTTTACACGGTTTACAGAATTACTGTCTGGAGAGGGGAGGCAAGGACTTACCTCTTCCAAATTTTGACAGTTGGACCACTGGACAGTCTGGGTCACTTGGGTCCACCCCCTGTGTGTGCACGTGTGTAATATGTGCCCGCACTCACAAAGTCCAGGAAAATGGCCTTGAGCTATGTGGGGTACCTTTGCTAGTGCAAGGGTGCCCTCACACTTAGTAACTTTGCACCTAACCTTCAGCAATAAAGCAGGGGTAATTGTCTTGAAGAATTCACCTTATGCACAATTGGGGGCGTACACCCCCACAATGGTTGATGACTTGCCATCCAATTGACCTTCCAGCACAATATGCCATCCCCCCACATCCGCCCTCTGTGTGCGGTGCACATAAGGCACCCCAGGTGCTATCCACACCAGGACCCCTCTCGCATACGCAGAGGAAGATGTACCATATACCTGACCCCGCCAACGCTTCTTTAGTACTTGCAAGTCACTATCTAGCAGGTGTGTTTCCTGTAGTATGGCAAAGTGCACCCTCTGGCGTTTAAGGAAGGTGTAAATGCAATGTTTCATGACAGGCATAGCCATCCCATGTACGTTCCATGTTAGGATATTATATTCTTGTAGAGCATTCGATTTATGTGAACCCATGATGTAATAAGTAATGTAGTGCTGTGCGCCATTTCATGTGTCCAACTCTGAGAGGGAAT
Organism: Pleurodeles waltl; assembly: GCF_031143425.1. Taxonomy (NCBI): domain Eukaryota; kingdom Metazoa; phylum Chordata; class Amphibia; order Caudata; family Salamandridae; genus Pleurodeles; species Pleurodeles waltl. The sequence goes on along the minus strand of NC_090440.1, from coordinate 722,500,721 downwards.
ATGCACCTGCAGTATTGGAGAGTGTGCCTGCTTGACAATTGCATTTGAATGTAGAGTGACCCAGTGAAACATATTGAATACAACCCCCCACCCCACACCAATAACCTCAAACCCCCAAATCTGGTGGCACTGAGGCACACCTCTAGTCACCCCTAATATGTGGGGAAACACATACAACAATTGCATGTAAGGGTTGTCCATGTGGAAACCATCCAGGGGGACGTGGTAGCGTGACAACGCCATCCACAGCCACATACGTAGTAGAGAACAGTTGTGAGTGTGGCATGAAAAGCTCACTATTTTTAGATGAACTGAACATTATTTTGCCTCTTTAGGTCCCGACCAAGGGACCCGCTGTGTAGTATTTGTAGGAAAGTACCATCTTGCCTGGCATGTTACCCCCATTTTTACATGTATGTCAGTTTGTTTTTGCCTGTCTCACTGGGATCCTGGTAGCCAAGACCCCAGTGCTCATAGTTTATGGCCTAATGTGCATGCCTGTGTAGTGTCTAACTGTGTCACTGAGGCTCTGCTAATCAGAACCTCAGTGCTTATGCTCTCTCTGCCTTTAAATTTGTCACTATAGGCTAGTGACTACTTTTACCAATTTCAGTTGACATACTGGAAAACCCTTATAATTCCCTAGTGTATGGTACCTAGGTACCCAGGGCATTGGGGTTCCAGGAGATCCCTATGGGCTGCAGCATTTCTTTTGCCACCCATAGGGAGCTCAGACAAACCTTTACACAGGCCTGCCATTGCAGCCTGCGTGAAATAACACACATGTTATTTCACAGCCATTTTCACTGCACCTAAGTAACTTATAAGTCACCTATATGTCTAGCCTTCACTTGCTGAAGGTTAGGTGCAAAGTTACTAAGTGTGAGGGCACCCTTGCACTAGCAAAGGAGCCCCCACATAGCTTAGGACCTTGTGAGTGCGGGGACACCATTACATGTGTGCACTACGTATAGGTCAATACCTATATGTAGCTTCACAATGGTAACTCCGAATATGGCCATGTAACACGTCTAAGATCATGGAATTGTCCCCCCATTCCAAATCTGGTATTGGGAAGCCAATTCCATGCATCCTGGGGGCTCCACCATGGACCCCTGTACTGCCAAACCAGCTCTCTGAGGCTTGCACTGCAGCTACAGCTGCTGCCACCTCACAGAAAGGGCTCTGCCCTCCTGGGGTCTGGGCAGCCCAGTTCCAGGAAGGCAGAACAAAGCATTTCCTCTGAGAGCAGGGGGTTACACCCTCTCCCTTTGGAAGTAGGTGTTACAGGCTGGGGAGGAGCCCAGCCTCTGGAAATGCTTTGAACGGCAAAGATGGTGCCCTCCTTGCATAAACCAGTCTACACTGGCTGAGGGACCTTTCTCCCGTGCTCTGGCACAAAACTGGACAAAGGAAAGGGGAGTGACCACTCTCCTGTTCATCACCACCCCAGGGGTGTAGCCCAGAGCTCCTCCAGTGTGTCCCAGACTTCAGCCATCTTGCTTTGCAAGGTGTGGGGGCGCTCTGGAGGCCTCTGAGTGGCCAGTGCCAGCAGGTGATGTCAGAGAACCATCCTGATAGGTCCTTAGCTGATAAGGTAGCCAATCCCCCTCTCTGGGCTATTTAGGGTCTCTCCTGTGGGTTCTCTTCAGATTCTGCTTGCAAGTTTCCTTCAGGAATCCTCTGCAACAACTTCAGGCTCTTCTGACCTCGGATCAACCGCAGCCTGCTCCAAGAAACGCTGTAACTGCAACAAAGTATATACAAGAGACACTTTTCTTCAGCAACCTCAGCTCCAAGTCAGCAACTGCAACATTTTCCATGGTGTGCACGCACTGTGGACTCCCTGTCTTCATCCTGCACCAGAAGGACCAAAGAAATCTCCTGCGGAGTGATGGAGTCATTCCCCTTCTCCAAGCAGGCACCTTCCAAGACGACAACAGGTACCCTGGGACTCCTCTCACAGTGATGAGCATGCTCCTAAGGACACAGAGGGTAGAAATCATTGACATAGACTGTCCTGAGGTCCTGCTGACACAATTTGGAGGAGGTAAGACCTTGCCTTCCCCAAGAACGATGGTACCCCCGTGTACTGCGTCTTCATTGCCTCCTGAGGCCTCTGTGCACTCTTTGAAAAATTCCTTTGTAAACAGCCTGGCCCAGGTCCCCAGCACTCCATCCTCCAACGCACAACTCGCTGAGTTGTTCTCCGGCAGCGTGGGACCTTCTTTTGATGTGCTGCATCAACCATGTTTTGTACCTCCTTTGAACCCAGATCCTGTGACTCCTGTGGGTGCAGACTGGTATCCTGAGGGCTCTCTAAAGTGCTGAGAGGTCCCTCTTCCTCCTCACACAGAGTTGAGGCCCCTCCTGGGTCCATCCAGTGCCATTTTGATGCAAAAAATACTTTTGGCATAGCCAAGGCTTGTTGGCAACATCCAACACGAAATCACACCTGCAACAATCTTCACAGCATGGGACATCTTTTGCATCATGCAGGAACCCGCTGGATTATTTCTAGGGTGCAATTCTGCAGTCTTTGACTAACCGTGGACTCTTCTTTTGCACCCTCTTCTGGGTTGGCAGGGGCTCCTGTCCTTCCTGGAACTTATTTCGACTTCTGGACTTGGTTCCCTTCCTTTGCAGGTCTTCAGGTCCAATAATCCAGCAGTTTTTCTTTGCAGACTTGGTTGGCTGCTGCAAAATCCCCAAAACGAGGTGTAGTGTGTCCTAAGGAAACTTGCAGTACTTTACTCCTGCTTTTCTGGGCTCTGGGGTGGGGTAATTTACTAACCTTTACTGTATTCCTACTCTCCCAGCAATTCTGCACACACTACACTTGTCTAGGGGTTCACATTCCACTTTCTTCGTATATAGTTTGTGTTGCCCCTAGACCCATTTTTTCCCATTGCATTCTATAGCATTTCCAATTGTTTGAATTTTTCTATGACTATTTACTTGTCTAATTTTGGTGTCTAGTGTATATATTGTGTATAATACATACCTCCAGAAGGAGTATTGTCTCTAAGATATTTCTGGTACTAAGTCACCCAAATAAATACCTTTATTTTTGGTAACCCTTAGTATTGTCTTTACTTGTGCATAAGTACTGTGTAACTATAGGTGGTATTGCATGAACTTTGTATATCTCCTAGTTCAGCCTAAGCTGCTCTGCTATAGCTACCGCTATCAGCCTAAGCTGCTAGAACACTACTACTTCACAAATAAGGGATAACTGGACCTGGTATAAGGTGTAAGTACCCAAGTTACCCACTACAAACCAGGCCAGCCTCCTACATCATCTGATTAAAACAGCATGGGCCCCGTGGGATCAGGAACCCATGACTTCCCCGCCTTACATATCTTGCTATCAGACAGTGGTTAAAAAAAAATCAACTTATCAAGAGCGCTGACTAATGTAGATGATGCGCAGCTTGAGGTGGCACTCCACAGATGGAATTCGGTCCTCCCCAATCCTCTGACCTCCAAGAAGTGGACTGAGGCCCTCCAGCAGGTGCAGAGAGTATCTCGGAATCCAAGATTTCACTATACACAATTTAACTTTGTCCACCAGACGTACCTGTCCCCGCATCGTATTCAATGCATGTACTCTGCATCAAACCCGGCATGTCCCCGCTGCGGGCTCAATGCAATCCGCTTCTATCACATGGTGTGGGACTGTAATCATTGCAGAGAGTCTGGCAGAACATAATAGCAGACATTACAGACTTAACGGATCATACATTTACACTTAGCCCGGAATCTTGTCTTCTGGGAATACACCCTAGAGTTAAGCAAATATACATATTCATAAGTTTGCGGATTTAGCGTTTATCATGTACAAGCGATTGATTGCTATGGGATGGAAGGAATCTCGACCACCGGAATTGCCCAGCTGGCGTGTCATGACACTAAAATAGGAACGCGCGAAAACACGTGTACTGCTGGCCATGCGGGATAGGGAGCAAGCACTTACAGGCTATGATACCTGGGAAGCTTTGGTGGCGAAATTGGATGCTAAAAATGATGAGTGCCCACCGTGACTTACTAAACGGCGGACAGAATGTTAAAATGTGTATCAGCCTTTTATATTTCCCTAGGTCGAATTGGCAACAAATGGTCTACAAATGGCTATGTATTCCTATTTAGCAAACCTCGATAATGTTTAATAAGGGGCAGATCGGTTTAGGTAGACCTGCGGTGGAGTGTGATACTGACAAGACTATTGTCCAAACATATACCCACTGGGAATATCGTAAGGAACAATAATTTATCTAGCCGTTCCGACTTTAGATTGGGTGGCAGGGACACGCACGGGCAAGCTAATGGTATTATTACTAGAACTGTGCCAGGGTGCTAGGATTACTAGAGGGGATACGGAATATGCGTAGCACAGGCACTGCAATTGGGGTGTGACTGTAAGGTATTGTAATGTAAAGAGGTGATATTGCATGTCTACACTGCTTGGAGCCAACTGATAGAATTAACGCCTGAGTCAATTAACAATTTTCTTTCATTGGAATGTGGTGCATATTGACCCAGTTTTGTGAATGTGGTCGACAATGTGTGTTGAAATTAATAAAACAGATTAAAAAAAATAAAATAAATAAAACATGTACTGCAGTAACTGGGACAATGAAACATGACAGGATTAAAATTGTGACAAGGAGAGTAAAGCATAAAAATAATGCTTCCATATTGTCACTAGAATCGTTAAAATACCTCCTACCTAGGCTATGTTAGAGCACAGCATGTTAAGCTCTAATTCTGCCCTTCAGGTTCCCCTGGGAAGACATCATCCCTCATACCTGAGCAGAGGCCTGTAGTCTACAGCATATAGTCGTGGTCATCTGGGTGGAATCTCCTTCTAACGTATATGGGTCAAAGTAGTGTTTTTATAATAAAACAGCTGATGTTCCCATTAGAGGATCCCCACCTAAGAGTGTGTATGTTTCTATGAATAGTAGAGACAAAGCATAACCACGTTTGCCGGCAACCTATCTTACTGCAGCCTTGAGAAAAGCACAGAGTGAAAGAAACATCTTGTTTAAGAATGCAGTGCTGGCCTAGGGAAAGAACAGCTAGATAGAGAAAATAAAACAAGACTGCAAATGTGGCTATTGTTAAAATAATGAAATGAAGGTGAATAAAATATGTCTAGGTTAAAGCGCACAGCGGCAGGCCTAGTTTGCTAAAATAATGTGTATAAAGCTATATCTAAAATGGCTACACAACACCCTCCCCTTGCTGATTCAAAGGTGGTTCAAAGCCTAAGTATGTATAAAAACTACTAAAATTCAACCTAAGGCATATTTAAGAATGTCAATAATGACAAGTTAAAAAAGACACTTGACCATAAGTAAAAAGGACAATTTAAAATGTTAACTGTGGTTCTAAAAAGGCTGACTTTCAAGAGCCAGAGTCATTTTGGAAGTTGCCAATCAAATCTGGGATAACTGAAGACAGGAAATCTTCCACTTCAGCAGGTGGTAAAGTAGGAAGTTCATCGCCAAGGAAAACCAAGGAGCAATTGTGTTCCAAAGCCTGAGCTCCAGCCAAGGCAGCAGCATTCTGTGGTGTGCCCAACAATAAGTTTAGAGCTGTATAATCCACAAAGGGCAACCCATGAGCAGCTTCCCGTAGCAAACGCACCCTCAACGTGCATGTCTGGTAATGAGCCCTCAGCGAGAACATCAACAGATCAGCGTCTAATGAAAGCAAGCGCTACGTAGAAAGATAAACCTTCAGTGCATGTTCGAATGAGCACCAGCGGCACCGAAACATGGGCTGCACACAATGCAAACTGGTCTGAATGACAGAGACCAGTCACACTCCAATTGCTCCAGGAGTGATGTTCCAAAGTACTGCATCATGCATTCATGTCACAGCTGCGCTGGTGGAAACGCTTTCAGTCCTCCTTCTTGCGGCGGGACAGCCATTGCACAGAAAAAGTAGAAACAGCAAAACGCCACCTATTATAGCCAAAGTTATTGGAAATCCCCTGAAAATACTGGAGAAAATTGAATGGATGGCTGAAGGTATTAAGCCGAATATAGAGGAGAAGGTGTGGAGGAAACCAGAACCATCAGCCTTAAAGAAATGTGCTATTCCAGTAGTACTGGATGCATTAAATTTTCATCTCACGAGCTCACCAAAGTGTCTCGGAAAGTTAGTACTTAAAAGGGACTGTATCTCTGCTGATGACCTTGCCACCTGAACCGCATAAGTCTCGCGTGCAGATGTGAGCGCCACATGTTTTTGAAAAAATAAAGCCTTGAGCCTGCTCAACTTGTCAAAATTCACATTTGAAGTAGCGATATGGGGCCAAATCTCAGCTACTTCCCTCTGTCTTGTCGGAGGAAAACGTGCGTTCCCCAGCATGTAACAATCATAGAGACCGAAACAATATAAACTATTCCAGCTCGCATCCCACAACAGCCTTTCATATCTACTCACTGGAGTGTGTTTTAAGCAGGACGTGAATTGAAGTGTTGAAATAGGCAGATTAATGACCCCATGTATTAACCACTTAGCAGATAGTATTTCAGCCACAGTAAAGGGCAACTTTTCTAATTTTTCAATATTTAACATGACACAAGTTGCTTCTTTCTTAGCCGTTAGTTGTTGTTTTCCCGTTAAATTAAATGTGGAAATTATGTCCCTTGCACTAACGTGTAGCCAGGGAACGCGACCTGCCTTCAGTGTTTGAAGTGTCCACCCCAACTGCATTATGGACCTTAGTTATCTCTGTCCATGGTGTAAAGAAGACATGCTACTTTATATTATGTCTAATACAGAAGAATCAATGTTGTTCAAGGTGTATATCCGGTCAGAGGGTTCTTAATCCCATTATCCACAACACCTAATGCCTGCTGTAAGTTTTCCTGATCTATCTGCCTTAACCGAGCAGCAGCATCTTGTTGAGAAAGCTTTCAAATTTCATTATAGACTGCATATAAGAAACACTTTCTGCGTTGCTTTCTGGGGCCTAACAGAAAATCTTGTAAGTCAGTGTTATTAGACAGGAGACTGAGGTGTTCTCTAACAGCATCTAGTGAGGAACTCTTCAACCATTGCTGGCATAGTATCCCTGCACTGTGTGTTGTTACTATACCTGCATGTTCAGATGACACATAGCAAGGGTCTGGCCTACTTCTTCTAAAAACCCCAGTGGAGTTTATAAAACATTTATGACACCCGTTGGTATATATTGGCCACAATAACCACTCGCCAGGACGTGAAAGTGAAGCATTAAACGTGCCATTCCAGACCCATTCATCGAGCTGATCTTCAGTTGCATTTATATATTTTTGCCACTTGTAAAATTTTGCAGGGGCAGGAATGCTGGGCACATTTAGGGGGTCATTACAACATTGGCGGTAAAAGACGCTTACCGCCGTGCGGAAGACCGCCAATACACCGCCACGGCTGTGGAAATCCGCCACAGCTATTATGACCCACATCTCGGAATCCGCCAAAATTCAGACACCCACACAAGTCCGCCACACCAAAGGTCAGTGATAAACTGGCGAAAACAAATCCTCCACCGTCACGCCAACAGAAAGACGCCCATGCTATCACGACCCACGAATCCACGCGGCGGTCTTTCAACCGAGGTATTCAATTTGCGGTACACACCGCCGCGCTCAAAATACACACACATCTCCAAAACACCGCCACATTGGACAATTCGAAATACACACACCTGATACACATACAAACACCACTCCCACACACCCAACACTATATAAAACACACACTTACATCACCCACAAACCCCTACGACCAAAAAATTTGACGAAGGCCAGAGAGACTGCACAGCATAGACAACCCCACCACACAGAGGCACACAACACCATCACCCACACAACATCCACGCACAAAACACCACACACCACTACACATCACCACACTCAACACCACATACACCACCCCACACATCACATACACCACCCCATGGCACGGCAAAGACACCCCAGGTTCTCTGAGGAGGAGCTCAGGGTCATGGTGAAAGAAATCGTACGGGTAGAGCCACAGCTATTTGGATCACAGGTGTAGCACACCTCCATAGCTAGGAAGATGGAGCTATGGCGAAGAATAGTGGACAGGGTCAACGCAGTGGGACAACACCCAAGAAATTGGGAGGACATCAGGAAGAGGTGGAACGACCTACGGGGGAAGGTGCGTTCCATGGTCTCAAGACACAACATTGCGGTACAGCAGACTGGCGGCGGACCCCCACCTCCTCCCCCACAACTAACAACATGGGAGGAGCAGGTCTTGACCATTATGCATCCTGAGGGCCTCGGAGGAGTCGGTGGAGGAATGGACTCTGGTAAGTCAAATCTTAACTATCATATCCCCCACCCTACCTGCATGCTATCACAGACCCCCCCACCCCCCTCCCCTATCACTCCAACTCCTCACTAATGTACTAATAACACAAACCACCCATCCCAACACCAAGCCCTGCATGACACAACAAAGCATGGACACCCCTGACTAAAGCATGCCCACTGCACATACCCATAACACCCCCCGAACCAACATCACACAAGCCCCCACACAGGAATGCTAGCACCGGGGTACACGCTCACCCACCCATTGCACACCATGACACACACACATGCAATAATCATGCTTTTACACCCCTGCAACACCACTACCCAACATCACCAGACAGGAGGGTCCAGACATCTCTACCCCACCCACAGAAGAGGCCCACAGTAATGACAGCAGCTCTGGCCAACTGGATCCAGATGACCAGCCTGGACCATCGTGGGCCTCGGGACAGTCGGTTCCCCTCGCACAGGCACAGCCCACCACAGACCTTCCACCCTCTGGTAACACCAGCACAGCACCCACCCAGCGGGCCCATACCTCCGTCCCCAGGACACGTCAATCAGCACTGTGTGCACCACTACAGGGAACCCAGGATAACCCACCACCCCAACAACAACAGGGACCTGGGGGCAGTGGTAGTGGGCACACAGTCCAGGGGACGGAGGCCCAGGAACACAGGGGAACTGGGAGGGCTGCTGTGCGCCAGGGGGCGGACAGGCCAAGGGAACCCACTCTCCACGAGGCCCTCTCCTCCATCATGGGAGCATACCACCACTCCCAGGAGACGATGGCTACGGCCCTGGCCAAGTTTCAGGAGACCCAGTGCATGCAGGAGGAACAGTATTTGGGGTTCAGGGAGGAACTCAGAACCATCAACTCCGCCCTGGGCATCATCGTAGGGGTGCTGAAGGAGATACTGAACACCAGGAGGGACACCGTGGCACTCCAAAGGGCCCCTGACACTAGCATGGACGATGAACTGCCCACCACTTCCGCCGGCGCTAGTGGACAGGAGGCACCGCCACAGGACCACCACACCAGCACCCCACCCCCTGCAGACCGAGAACCACCCCGCAAGCGGTCCCTGAGATCCAGGAACAGGACAGAGCACGATGGCAAGACCCCCGCCAAGAAATGAGACCACCCTGATTGTCATCCCACTGTCCCACTTTGTAACCCTGTCCATATTGGAACTGCCCCAGCTCCACTTCCTATGCCCATATGGGCAGTGCACCTGTGAGACTCATAGACTGGACTCTGCCATGGACATTCCTCCACCATCACCCCTCACCATTTTACCACCCCCTCCAATATTTAGCACTTCAATAAACACCCTTGAAGCACAAAACAATCTGAAGTCAGTCCGTGATTTAGAAAATGTGTATTAGCAATCACAGTGACAAAATCCGTTCTCAAATGTAATGTCAACATACCTATGTCACACATCACAAGTCCATGAAGAATGTAAGCAGATGAGACACGTTGGTAACCACACCTATGAAACCGTAATGGAAATGTACAACTCAGGTTACCATATAGTGCTTGAAATTGACAGACAGGATAGAGGTAGAAGTGTGAAAGTACTTGTAGTAGGCAAAAATGTGTTCTCACCTGTGTGTCACTGGAAATATTGCTGGATGACTGAGTCCCTGTTGTCAATGTCTTCTTCTTCTGCTTCCTCCTCATCACTGTCCACAGGCTCCACAGCTGCCACAACACCGTCATCTGTACCATCCTCCTGCAGAAAAGGCACCTGGCGTCACAAAGCCAGATTGTGAAGCATACAGCAGGCGATGATGATCTGGCACACCTTCCTTGGTGAGTAGAATAGGGAACCACCTGTCATATGGAGGCACCTGAACCTGGCCTTCAGGAGGCCGAAGGTGCGTTCGATCACCCTCCTAGTCCGCCCATGAGCCTCATTGTAGCGTTCCTCTGCCCTGGTCCTGGGATTCCTCACTGGGGTCAGTAGCCATGACAGGTTGGGGTAACCAGAGTCCCCTAATAGCCACACACGGTCCCTCTGGAGTTGACCCATCACATAAGGGATGCTGCTATTCCGCAGGATGCAGGCGTCATGAACTGAGCCAGGGAACATAGCATTTACCTGGGAGATGTACTGGTCTGCCAAACATACCATCTGTACATTCATCGAATGATAACTCTTCCGGTTCCTGTACACCTGCTCACTCCTGTGGGGGGGGACCAAAGCCACATGGGTCCCATCAATGGCACCTATGATGTTGGGGATATGTCCAAGGGCATAGAAGTCACCTTTAACAGTAGCCAAATCCTCCACCTGAGGGAAAACGATGTAACTCCTCATGTGTTTCAGCAGGGCAGACAACACTCTGGACAACACGTTGGAAAACATAGGCTGGGAGATCCCTGATGCCATGTCCACTGTTGTTTGAAAAGACCCACTTGCAAGGAAATGGAGCACTGATAGCACCTGCACTTGAGGGGGGATCCCTGTGGGATGGCGGATAGCTGACATCAGGTCAGGCTCCAACTGAGTACACAGTTCCTGGATTGTGGCACGGTCAAACCTGTAGGTGATGATTAAATGTCGCTCCTCCATTGTCAACAGGTCCACCAGTGGTCGGTACACCGGAGGATTCCGCCATCTCCTCACATGTCCCAGCTGACGGTGCCTAGGAAGGACAACAGCGACCACAGAGTCAAGCAACTCAGAGGTATGTACCCACAGTCTACACAGAACACGAAACATAATCCAAAAAGTTGTCTGTATGTGTGTTGAGTCCAGGCCTAGGTATGTGTGACGCAGTTGAAAATGAAGCCATGTGGGCCCCTGAAATGGCGGCTGACTGACCTCTAAACTGGGACAATGGGATGTGAGGTAACTGCGCTGGTGTTGTACACCGTCGCGGTAGGCGGTCGAAGACCGCTGCACAATGCTGCATTGGTTAACACTGGACCCTATGGGTCCCAGGAGTCAATGACAAAGTGCGCCGGCGGTGATGATACGCACCGACGCGGACGTGACCGCCGCGGACGTGACCACCATTTTCTATCTGTTGAATCACTAGATACCTGATCTTCGACAGGAGAGGACTTACACTGCAAGTGCTGCTGTGACCTCGGTCTGGAAGAGACAATTGCTCGTACGTCTGGGGAAAGGGCCCCTGCCTTCACTGCACAGGAGTTGGCGAAGCTCGTGGACGGGGTCCTCCCCCAGTACACGGTACTCTACGGTCCTCCAGACCAACAGGTGAGTACACAGGTAGCATGTTGTATGGGCTATGCCTGGGTGGAGAGGGCTGGTTGTAAGAAGGAAGGGGGCAGAGTTCTGCGTGCATGAAGGACTGTGAATGCATGTGCCACATAGCAAGGGTAGGGATGTGGGCCACTCACTTTGACGGTGCAGTTGGTAATGACTTCTCTTCTTCCCCTGTACATGTCATGTAGGTCAGCACCCACCAGAAGAAGGATATTTGCCGTGCCATCGCCAAGGACGTCCGGACCCTGGGGGTCCACCAGAGACAGAGCACCCACTGCCGTAAAAGATGGGAGGACATTCGTCGCTGGAGCAAGAAGACGGCGGAGGCTCAGCTGGGGATGGCCTCCCAATGTGGGAGGGGTGCCCGTCGCACCATGACCCCCCTGATGTTCAGGATCCTGGCGGTGGCCTACCCTGAGTTGGATGGGCTCTTGAGGGCATCACAGCAGACACAAGGGGGTGAGTACACTCTCATTCAGCGGACTTTGCGCGCTGTGAAGGTGTCTGGGTGGGGGAGGAGGGCTGTGGGTTTCCATAGGCCAGGGCGAGTTCCGTAGGCTAGGCCCCTCCGTAATGCAGGCCATGTGGCACTCCACCCCACCTCTGTAGAGTGCCAAGTACAAGTATACATGCCCCTGTGTCATCTATGTGTGCTGATGTCCACCATAGCCATGTAGGCCATATCCCAGGAACTGCATCAGTAGAGCCCAACAGCGCGGCGTAGTGCAGGGGGCTGCTGTGTCTGTATTGTCCGCCAACGGTAGCGGTAAGCCATGCACTCAACCTGTCTTTCTTCTGTCGTTCCCCCCACCTTTTTGTGCTCTCCCTGTTCTTGTGTGCATCAGCATCATCAGGCGGAGGTACAGTGGCACCGGAGCACGAGGGAGCTGCATCCCACATAGCCATGGAGGGCCACACCACGGACTCTGAATACACCAGTGGGACGGAGGGCGAGGGGAGCTTCACGGCGGTCACAGGATCAGCAACCAGCGACAATGACTCGTCCTCCAATGGGAGCTCCCTTGTGGTGGCGGCAAAATCTGTGCCCCCCACTTCTACAGGTACAGCTGCCACCCCACCTACCAGCACCGCCCTCCCAGCAGCCCCTCAGCCTTCGCCCCGTGCCCGCTCACCCAGGAGGGTGGATATCACCTTCACCCCAGGCACCTCAGCCCCTGCCCCTGTCACCCCTGCTGCCCTCAGTGAGGAGGCCATTGACCTCCTCAGGTCACTCACTGTTGGGCAGTCTACCATTTTGAATGCCATCCAGGGTGTAGAAAGGGAATTGCAACACACAATTGCATTCCTGGAGGGCTTTCATTCTGGTCAGGCTGCCCTTCATCGAACCCTGCAATCTCTGCCCTGAGCACTGATGGCAGCCATTGTCCCTGTCTCTAGCCTCCCCCCTCCAAATTCCTCCACCCAGACCCAATCCCCTGTACCCCAGCCTATCCCAAGCACACCATCAGACCAGCCTGCACACACATCAACACACAAGGGAAGCTCAGGCAAACATAAGCACCACACATCCCACAGGCACTCACGCAAGCATCACACACATACAGACACAGCAACATCCACTGCCTCAACTGTGTCCCCCTCCTCGTCGTCTCCCTCCTCCCTCCCAGTGTCGTCTACACTCTCACCTGCATGCACTACCACTACAGCCACTAGGTACCACACCAGGACACCCACCACCACACCCTGCTCACCTGCACTCACCACCCCCACTACCATTTACACGTCCCCTGTGTCCTCTCCCAGTGTGTCTGTGACGCCCCCTCCCAAAGTACACAAACGCGGGCACACACCCACCCAACAGCCATCCACCTCACGACAGCCTCCAGCGCATGCACCTGCACCCAAATCAACAAAAGTTACACCTCCTACAACCACCTCCTCTTCCTCCACTCCCAGACCCCCTCCAGCTACCCATCCCAGTGTTCGTCAGAAACTTTTCCTGAGCAACCTTGACCTCTTTCCCACCACCCCCCCCCCTCCAATTCATAGGTCCCGTACTATCACCTCAGCCAAAAAATCTCCGGTACCAGTGGTGCCTGTTAGAGGTATGTGGAGTGCACCGGGCACCAGGGCAGCTAGTGTGACACGGAGCCACAGCACAGCCAGTCCCCCCCCTGTGACGCACCAGAAGTTGAACAGTGCCCGACGGGAGAGGGGGAAGACTCCAGCCGGCAAAGCCACTCACAAGGGTCCCGCGGGGAGTGTCCACTCAGCTGTGACTCCTCCCAAGGTGGAGAAGGGGCAGAAGATATCGCCAAAGGCTGGGAAGAGCAGCACGGCGGAGAAGACCGCCATCATCCCCGCTGCCCAGGAGGCCACCGCCAGCCCCATCGTCACTGGCCAGGAGGCCACCGCCACAGTCAGTGCCCAGGAGGGCAGCCCCATCGTCACTGGCCAGGAGGTCACTGCCAGAGTCAGTGCCCAGGAGGGCCCCGGCAGCCACAGCCCCGCTGGGCAATGAAGGACTGCCATGGCAAACACCGCTGAACAGGTCATAGACAGCAAAGTCAAGCCCCGCTGAACAGGGCAAGCACCGCTGAACAGGACACAGACCGCCATGGCAAGCAGCGCTGAACAGGGCAAGCACCGCTGAACAGGTCAAAGACCGCCATGGCAAGCACCGCTGAACAGGGCAAAGACTGCCATGGCAAGCACCGCTGAACAGGGCAAGCACCGCTGAACAGGGCAAAGACTGCCATGGCAAGCACCGCTGAACAGGGCAAGCACCGCTCAACAGGGCAAGCACCGCTGAACAGGGCAAAGACTGCCATGGCAAGCACCGCTGAACAGGGCACAGACCGCCATGGCAAGCACCGCTGAACAGGGCATTCACCGCCAACTCAAGCACCGCTAGCCCATGTGCGGCCGGGGCAGTGACGGAACTGGGACCGTCACGGGGAGAGTGATGCACTCTGGGCACCAGTCCCCCTCCAGAACCAGTGGAGAACAGCATCTGCTCCGTCTGTCCTCAATAGGTTGAAGCACTCTGGCCACCAGTCCCCATCCAGAACCAGTGGAGAACAGCATCCGCTCCGTCTGTCCTTAACAGGATGAAGCACTCAGGGCACCAGTCCCCCTCCAGAACCAGTGGAGAACTGCATCCGCTCCGTCTGTCCTTAACAGGATGAAGCACTCTGGGCACCAGTCCCCCTCCACAACCAGTGGAGAACAGCATCCACTCCGTCTGTCCTTAACAGGATGAAGCACTCTGGGAACCAGTCCCCCTCCAGAACCAGTGGAGACTGTTATCGACTTGAGAGACTGTGGCTTTGCACTCCCCAGGATGGTACAGTGGGCAACCCACCCACTGTAGAAACTTGAGAGACTGTGGCTTTGCACTCCCCAGGATTGAACAGTGGGCAACCCGCCCACTGTAGAGACTTGAGAGACTGTGGCTTTGCACTCCCAGGATGTAACAGTGGGCAACCAACCCACTGTAGATACTTGAGAGACTGTGGCTTTGCACTCCCCAGGATTGAACAGTGGGCAACCCACCCACTGTAGAGACTTGAGAGACTGTGGCTTTGCACTCCCCAGGATTGAACAGTGGGCAACCCACCCACTGTAGAGACTTGAGAGACTGTGACTTTGCACTCCCCAGGATACATCAATGGGCATGGAGCCCCCTCGTGGATCTGGCGTGCTGCACTCATCCGGCTGAGGTGCCCCCCCTTCCCTTCCCCCTGAGGTGCCTGTTGTATTTCTATCTGATGCCCCAGCAGTGTTCTCTCCGTTTTGCTCAGGTATCGTGTGTGGGCCTCGCCCATGCATTTGGGCCAAGTGGTCCACGGACATTGAATGGTGCATTACCTGCACTACTAATCGTGATGTATATTTTGTTGAATGTGAAATTATATCTGTATATATTTGGTTACTGTATTTTGATATATTCCAATGGTTGAATTCATTTCCTTTTGTCTTTGCATTCTTCCGGGGGGATTGGGGGTTGTTACTGTAATGTTTGGATATGCATTGGTGTGTGTTGTGGAGGGTGAGGGTCGGGGTGGGGGTGTTGCGTGTGTGTGTCCCTGACTTTTGCCTCCCCTATGTCGTAGGTGCAGTACTCACCGTTATCTTCGGGGCAGGCGTTGATGATGGTCGTACAGGAGTGGGAAGACTATCGCAGGGAGTATTTGGAGTTCCGGTTCCATGGTGTCCTCCTTCCTCATGGAGTGTGTAGAGGTGAGCGTTTTCCCATTGAAATGGCTGTTTCCGCCGTATTTTTATCCACGGTGAATCCGCCCCGGAAAAGGTGGCGGATTGGTAGGTTGTGATATTTTGGGCGGTACTTTGTCTTCCGCCTGTCTGTTGGCGGTGTCCGCCGCGCTGTTTGTCTGTACCGCCGTAGCGGTCGGAGTGTTAAAGTGGCTGTCTTTGTTGGCGGTTTCCGCCACGGTCATAATTCCCATTTTTTTTCCGCTGGCCTGTTTGCGGTCCTACCACTGCTTTAACACCGTCCGCCAGGGTTGTAATGACCCCCTTAATTCCTTAATTTTTGCTAAGCCTAAGCAGCTTGTCTGTTGTACAGTTTCATTTAAAAAATATCATTTGAACAGGTATCAGGCATGCTCTAAATATAGCTTCCTTCCCCCTTATTTGCCAATTCTTCGTTCCCCACACACTTTTTAAGTCAATCGACTTCAGTCAATATTCATAGCCTTCTATCGCCAACCGGGAGACAAAGGAATCCAAATAAATGAATTTCATATCTGTCAATAATACATGTACATTTTCCATCAATGGCAATTTGAAATATTATGACTCAGCATTTTTCACATTGTGCCCAGACAAATATGTACATTTTCCAGAATATACTTTAGAACTTCCTTGTGGAGGAGTTGGACAATGTTCCCATTTTCTTTGGATTGATAAACATCCTTACTTTCAAATACATTAAAAAATGCTACTCAGTCATCATAGAATCAACTGTTTTCACATCCCAGTCATCACA
The DNA here is from genome assembly GCF_031143425.1 of Pleurodeles waltl. Classification (NCBI taxonomy): domain Eukaryota; kingdom Metazoa; phylum Chordata; class Amphibia; order Caudata; family Salamandridae; genus Pleurodeles; species Pleurodeles waltl. The sequence goes on along the minus strand of NC_090440.1, from coordinate 722,484,165 downwards.
AACAACGCTGGGTATTATAACATCATTCATAGAAAGTTTAAATATATATGGTATTTGAATGACCTCTGTCGGGCCGTATATATCAAATGTTACTTTATCCCAAACAATCCCATCAGCAATTGGTATAGCGGAAATGTCCACGAAAGACAAGTCTTTACGGACCTTGTGAGAAGAGAAATGGGTTTTCAGGACCTCTTCCACCAGTTCAACTGTTGATCGTTCAGGAAGGTAATGACCATGTATTAGCAGAAAGAAAGAAATACCAAAGCCAATTCAAAGGAGGAAAACTAATATAGTCAAGAAAAGCCACAGATAGTTCCATGGGAGAATAAAGTAATCTGTTTTTAGCCAAATTATCAACGTATGTGTTTTTGGCAGTTCAAATGCAGGAGGCAGATGAGTCAGAGGAATTGTCATTGATGTCTGCAAAGTATCTAGAAGCAGTTCGTGCAAAACCTGGAGCGGTGTTCTGAAGAGGAGAACTGACAGAAGTCTCCCGCGGTGGTTCGTAATAGACAATGCCATCCGTTTGTATAGAATTTGAAAATGATCAGTCAACATTTTCTGTGTTGCTTGTTTTAAAAGATGCTAGTGGAACTACTGAAAGATCATTTTTAACCCCCCCAAGCTCAGTGAGGTGTCAGGGTTGCAGTTTAAAACTTGTGGAGGAACATCATGACCAGTAGTGAGAGGAATTCAGGTACTACTGGTTGTTCCTCCTGTTCTGCTGTGCAGGATCTGCCACATGGTGTAACTTGACGGAGACAAAGCCATTTTTTTAGAATTAGGCAGCGGTGGTAGAATAACAGTTCTGGTACCGTGTATCCCCAGGACTGGGACTGGTGCATGATATGAAGGACCAAACTCCTTTTTCCCAGCAACTTTTTCACATACTAGATCCCCAACCTTTGGAATCCAGCCGGTAGATGTTATCAGTACATCCTTAATTCCTATGGAGGCAGCACTGGCAGAAGTGTTTTCGTCACAGAACTGTTGTAATTCCTGCAAGACAGTGACTGTTCATTTATGTCAAAGGGTGTTTTTGCTTCCTCCACACCAGGACCATCAAGAGCTAGAACACCCTTTCAAGTTCCAAACTGGCACTCGTATGAAGTATGACCCTGCAGGGACCTTCTAGGCAGATTATTAAGTACTCTCTGGACTCCATACAGGTTATTAAGCTAACTACGGCCCATACCTAGTACTCTGGCTGTTATGGATTGCTTTAAATATCGGTTTCATCGCTCCACGACACTATTTCCCTCAGGTTGAAATGGAGACAAAGTCATGGCGTCCCTCAATGCCCTTGAGGTGAAAGCAGGGCCCTGCTCCGAGTGGAAAGTCACAACTGCATATGTGCCGATAAAGTCTTTAATAACAGTCCGTACGTCAGCCGAGCATTGTGGCCACACTCATGGAAATCTGGAGCAGGAATCAACAGCGAGTAGAATGTAGTTGTATGCACTATTAGGTGTCAAAGGATCGCAATGGTCCAGGTACACACATTGTAATGGTTTGTTAGAAACTAAGAGCGGTGTCTGCGGTGGGCATTTAATGGTGGACCCCTTAATTTGTTGGCAGATATCACAACAAAGGACATACTGCTTAGTCTATTTGTATAGACCTTGTCACCAATAATGAGCCTGCAACAATGATATTGTAGCTGCCACACCTGCATGGGCAGATGGAACTCCCTCATGCGCTGCTTTAATTAACTCTGGTCTTATGTCTTTATTGGGAATTACTCGAACTGCCATGCCTGGAATTTTTACTTTTAATTCAGTAGGAATATTTAGCAGGAAATGCTTTTGGATAAGGCATGCCTTCAGCTGTGGCTTTCACGGCAGCCCATATGTCATTGTCCGGTTTCGTTACAGAACGAGTTACTGCAGCAACAGAAGCAGTATCTACTGCTGATTTGGCTGCTTCATCAGCCAGTGTATTCCCAGCAACGTGTATTCCAATGCGCTAGTGTCCAAGTGTATGTACAACATGGACATTTGGTAGTGTTTCCTTCAGATCCGCTACTTTCCCCCACAGAAGTCTGTGTTTGATGGTGTTACCTTTGGAATCTCTGAACCCATTCTGGCACCAATAATGCCGATATTCATTGAAGGACTGGACACAGTAGTATGAATCATAGACAATCAGTGTTAGCTGCTCAGGATCCGTATGTTCCAGTGCCATCACCAGAGCCTTTAGCTCTGCTAGTTGTGCAGTGCAATACCTTGGGTTTGCATATAGGTATGTTGTGGATAGAATTTACTACCCTCCATATAGCCGCTTACGACTGCGCACATGGCGGAGTATTGATGCTTTGTGCCTATAGCAGGTTGTGCTGAGCCATCGGTGTACATGACTCTTTGATATTGATCAATAGGTAATGTATTTGCCGGAACTGCGTATTCTAGTTCAAATTGTAAAAATTCTTGAGTTTGTATCTTTGGGTCAAAAATATGGTCAACATCAGTGGCTGTTAAAGATGTTGCCAATTGGATCCAATGTGGATGTTATTCTTTAGCATTTGGAACTCTGGCTTTGGTAACAGCCTCGAGGGCTGGGATTGGAGATACGACAATAATGCTTTTTCCCTGGGCTAAGGGTCTTTCTTTACTGACAGCCATCTGAACAGCAGCGAGAATTTTCTCAGTGGGAGCAAAACGTCGTTCTGCTGCTGAATACAAATGTGATTCGTATGCAGTCGGGACTATCTCACCCTCATTGAAAGTTACATAGGTGAAACCAATGGCATCAGCAATTACTTGTATGACTAGATGTTTTTTATTGTGCCTTGTATGTAAGTATTGTGCTGCAAGCATGTCTGTTTGCAAAGCTTTGACAATGCGTGTGTTAGTCTGTCCAGAATTTACTGGAAAAGTCAGGTCATATAAGGGTTTTATGTGTGATGCATTATCTGGAATACAAGTTCTTCCAAAATTTAGGAATCCCAATAGTGAATGGAGCTTTTTAATAGTATTTGGAGGTTGTAACTGTGCATTTTTCCAAGAATTGTGGTGCTAGGCTCTTTCCTTCACTTGATAGCTCGTATCCCAAAAACAGGACACTAAGGAAGGCTATTTTTGTTTTCTTGAAGTTGAATTTATAGCTGAATTCCGCAAATCCTACAACAATGCGGGCTACCCGTCTTAGATGTTGCAGTAATTCATGATCCGTAAGATAGATATCATTTACATAGGACAATGCTTCAGGGTCAATGTTGTGCAATATTGAAGTCACACGAGCCGCGAACAGTCCTGGAGTGTTCCTGTTCCCCTGGGGTAAACTACATAATTTGTTCTGGGACCCTAGTGCGCTGAAACTTGTTAGGTCTCTACTCAAGCGCTATATTTTGGCAGAAGAAACCATTGGAAATATCCAGTGTTGTATTTTGTGTGCACTATGTTGTTCATGAGTGCTGTGCTGTGTGAGTTTTGTACAGCATATGTGTGTGTATGACTCTTTAAATGTCTGTAGTCTAAGACTATTCTGTACAAATGGTTCAGTTTTGCTACTAGGAATAAAGGATTATTCATTGGTGAGATGCAGGGATCAATTACTCCCTGGTACTCTAGTTGTGTGAGGATTTCCCTCATGGGTGCTTTAGCATCACGTTTTATTGGATATTGGGGTGAAGTTGATTTTTAATTGGAATTACATGATATGGGGAATCTTTATCACACCTTACATGATTGCGATATAACGTGGATGCCTCTGCCAATGCCCAATCGATGGCATAGAATTCTGCGAGCTCATCGGAACAAGGGGTGAGAAAGAAGGTTTGAAAACATCTTCCCCATATGGGCAAGTACAGACAAATTCAGGTGGCCAATCCCTTTCGGCTAGTAGAATATCATACATATTTACAACGCAGTTCCAAAAGATTGTGCTGATTGTTCATTCAATGTCTCCTTCTATCTGTAATTTTACTTTGTACACCCTATCAGGCGTGGGATCACGCATGTCCACAGTTTCAACTTGTAAGAAGTCATCAGTTGCTTTCACCTCCAGATGCTCTTGAATATTCCGGCAAAATATTGTGACCTTTGCTGTGCTGTCTAATAGCGCTAATGCCCACTTCTTGTTCTTCAATAGAGCCCTCTTCTTGAGTGTCATGATGAACTGCAACTGCAGCCACTTTTTTCTTTTTATATTGATGTTTTTGTTGGGGAAGTTTCTCTTCTTTTTTAACAGAAACTTCTGTAGAGCGTTGTGATTCCTTTCTTGGTTTCACGTACTCAGTTCTTTGCTGTGACTGCCCACCTCTCTCACTGCATTTTTCCGGTGAGTCCTGAAAGGAATGAAATTGGCGTGTATCAGTATATTGATACCTGTCAGGCATTTTAATATTATCTCTATTTCTGAGAATATAGCTTTTTTGTGGGGACTCCGCATGCAGAGATGCTCCCCTTTCTTTTTTAGGTGTTTGTTGTTTTTTATCCCAGCGTTTCTTAGAACCCTCAGGAGCTTGCTTAATAGAATCTTGATTAGATTTACCTTGAAATTGTGGTTTTGTAGGTCTAGCACCCAGACTATCTCGTGTAGGTCTCCGTGATAATCTTTGGCAGCTCACATAATTGATCCTGTTTAGGAACATACCGGATCCTCATGTGGACTGCTAGTGCAACTGCTTCCCCTTTAAGGTTACTTAATATAATTGAGGATACTGTGGCAAAATTGCCCATTAGTTGCACCCCAAGTCCAGGGCTGGGGCAGCCCCGTATTCATCTTGAATTTGTTTTAACACTTCCGGTAAATTGGCAAGCATTGGTGTACCGTGTGCGGTATTATAGAGCGTGGCAAATACCGTGCCCCAAGTATCACATTTGTCTAATACGGGAACCATCCCAAATGGGAAGCACATAGTTAATATTCTATGCTTATCCTGAGGTCCTGAGGTCTTGTATGGGGAAATACTGCTTCCAGTGCATTTATTTTTTGAGCAAACCAAAACGGAATCTCTTCTCGTTTGAAGGATATTTTACCCATGATCGAATGTAGTCACAGGATTAATGCCTGGCGTTACTGCATGTGGTTGCACCGGAGCAGCATGTGCTGGGTTTGTATTTAATCTGTGCATTACAAACTGTACTAGTTGTCTGTATATTGCCGTCAGCTCAGCATACAAGAAACGGACTTCAGCTACTATTAAATTTGCTGCAGCAGGGTGAGGTGTATAAGTGGCAAATAAAGGCCAGATAGGACCATCATTACTTAGAGGACCTAACCTAATGTGTAGAATTGTATGTGGTAGGGCACCATCAAGCCAATTATTATGTTCTTGATAAGACAGAGGTATGTCTAGATATGCACACGCTCTGTATTGTGGAGGTACGTTTGCAGGTATATAGTGATGAAATGTATTTGTGTTCCCGTTGGCTGCTGGAAATGTGACCCAAGAACAAAAAAAATCTGTTCTATAGGCTGGATGAGCGTCATCAACAAATGTAACTGGACCCCCGTAGCCTCGTGGGCCATGTGCCAATAAATGTGCAGTAAGGGGTTGTCGCATATTGACTGCAATTGCTACCTGTTGCAGGTTCGCCATGATGAATGGTAAATTTGTTCAGAGATAAGCACACCAAATGAGGATTATCCTTTTAGAGTTCAAGCTTGAACAACCTACAGCGTTAGTTAGGTACTTCCTACTTAGCTGAGGAGGAAAATCCCCAATACCACGGACATCTCTGTATATAGTATTGAGGTGTCTTTCCATGTAGTGAGACAGAGATACTCAGGAGGACCCGAAAATTAGTGTCTGACCAAACGTTGGCTGCTCCATGTCACGTAGGCTCCATTATTGTAATGAGACTGCTGGATTTGGGCGGTAGAATCACTTGCACTGTGGGGAAGTGAGTCTGAACCCACTACAGGTGACACCTGTCGGCCTAATCCGGGTTTTGCTCCTGCTAACTAGCAGTGCATCATCTCCACCCAAGAGCAGGGATGATTGGGCAACTGAGCACATGACACAATTGACTCCTCAGGGAAATCGTGGTCACTCAGATCTCATCCGTTTCTCTCAGTTACATTAGTCTCACATATGCAAGGACAATCAGTTGCAGAATAGAATTCAGTAAGCTTTTATTGAAGGAACTGCATCTTAGATAATAAAGCATGTACTGCAATAACTAGGATGATGAATCATGACAGGATTAAAATTGTGACAAGGAGAATAAATCATACAAATAACGCTACCATATTGGCACTAGAATCGTTAAAATAGCTCCTACCTAGGCTATTTTAGAGCACAGCATGTTAATCTCTAATTCCGCCCTTCAGCTTCCCTTGGGAAGACATCATCCCACATACTTGAGCAAGAGGTCTGTAGTCTACAAAAGCAGCTGCGGCATAGCACTCACCATACAGTCATGGTCATCTGGCTGGAATCTCCCTCTAACGTACATGGGTCAAAGTAGTGTTTTTATAATAAAACAGCTGATGTTCCAAGAAAGGATCCCCACGTAAGAGTGTGTATGGTTCTATGAATACTAGAGACAAAGGGGCATATTTATACTCTGTTTGCACCGAGATTGCGAAAAAATGTTTGACGCAAATTCGGTGGAAACCCAACACCATATTTATACTTTGACACCCGACCCCACGAACGTCAAAATTCAGCAGTGTGCGTCACTTTCTGGATACGGGAAACTGCCTTGCATTAATGACATGCAAGGTAGGCGTTCCCGTCCAAAAATGACTTTAAGGCCTGTGTGCCTTATTTATACTCCCACATCATTTTGACACACAGGTGGGGGCGGGCCTTACAAAATGGCACACAGCCTGATGTGTGCCGTTTTTTAACGCCTGGTTGAGGGCAGGCGTTAAGGGACCTGTGGGCTCATTTCCATGGTCTCTGACCATGGAAGCAGTCCACAGGTGCCCTTCCCTGCCCTGAGGGACACCCCCTGCCACCCTTGTCCAACCCTGGAGGACACCCATGGATGGAGGGGACCATCCCAGGTAAGTACAGGTAAGTTGAGGTAAGTATTTTTTTTATTTTTTTAAGTGGCATAGGGGGCCTAACTTGGGCCCCCATACATGCTGCTGTGCCCAATGACCATGCCCAGGGGACACAAGTCCCCTGGGCATGGCCATTGGACAGGGGGGGGCATGACTCCTGTCTTTGCTAAGACAGGAGTCCTTTCAATGGGGGTTGTGCATAAAAAAATGGCACAAGTCCAGTTAGAGCCATGATTTTTGACTCTAACATGACTCGCACCATTTTTTGACACACAACCCCCATTCTTCCCTACTCCAACGATGCCCGGTTAGAGTCATTTTTTTTTTTACTCTAACCAGCCTGCAGCGCCGGCTACCGTCTATACATAAATAAGGTGCCAGCCTGATGCTTTGGAATGGCGTTAGCCGGTTGAAAATGTTTTGACGCAAACCAGCACCGGTGCTGGATTGCATCAAAAAGTATAAATATTGCCCAAAGCTTTACCAGGTTTGATGGCAACCTATCTTACTGCAGCCTTGAGAAAAGCACAGAGTGAAAGAAATGTCTTGTTTAAGAATGCAGTGCTGGCATAGGCAAAGAACAGCTGGATAGAGAAACTAAAACAAGACCCCAAATGTGGCTATTGTTAAAATAATAAAACAAAGCTAAATAAAATATGTCTAGATTAAAGTGCACAGCGGCAGGCCTATTTTGCTAAAATAACATGTATGAAGCTATATCTAAAATGGCTACACAACAGTGTTTGGATAGTACCCAGGACTTCCTGGAGAGTGTCAGCATTGATGGTCGGCAGCTGGTCATCCAAATCAACAGAGAAATCCAGGACATGCAGCTCTGCAGGAGGTAACGCATCATCCTTACCTCCTGCAATGGGATAGTGAAATGTCAGTCTAGTACTATAGTGGCTATTGACATGAGTCATCATGTTCTTGTTACTGGTGCCTTAGTGACATGGTGAAGACCCACACATCAAGGCACTCATTTATGTGTCACAAGTGACACACTGTGCCACCTGAGCATCATTTTTATTTTGTCACCATTAGCACATTCTGCCAGTCCACATTTCTCAGTCTGTTACACCCCCCTTACATGCCTTATCATGGCCTATAATTTATGTGCCCCTCTCACACACTTGACACTGCATGTAGTTGGCATTGTATGTGTTCTTGTTGGCATTCCATGTGTTGGTGTTCTTCCCATGCAACACATGTGTAACCCACCCAACCTCTGATGCCTTCCAAATTTGTCACATCTGGGTTTCTTTCAGTTTGATCCAAAACCTCTACGGTGGTGTGGTGTGACAAGCAGGTGTGTGAGACCCTTGTATGTCCCATGCATTTAGTTGTTCAATGTATGTTGCATTGTGCATCACAAACAGGCAAAAGTTCTATGTATATGGTGCATTGGACCCTAGGCACCATTTTCCTTGCTCGTAGAAGCACCTTATTTCCATTACTGTTCACCAGGGCGGACATTTCCACAGTAGCCTCATGTGTTATAGCACTATTGTGGTGCTTTACTGCATTGGCACCATAAATGATGGCACTAGTATGTCAAAGCACAGGGAGAGCCATTAATTACAATGGGTGTGTCACTTTAACATCTGCAGGCCTTACAAATGACATTAAAAGATAGCACCGTGATATCTTTATGATTTGATTTTTCTGCCCCATTTGTTCTCCCCTCCTTGCAGGAGGGACTGTCCCCCTTGCATATATCGTATTTGGCACAGGCATAATGTGACGCAAGGATATACAAAGTAGAGCTATACATGTATTGTGCAACGTTGTTAATTTGGAAAAAGGGGAATGGGCAACTCCAGGCCACATTGTCATCAATCAATATGATGATAATGTTGCACTAAGGCCTTGTAAATATGGCCCCTAGTGAGACAGTAAGACCACTTGTAGCTGATGTTATGCATGAAGGTGTCCCTTTGTGCATGACACCAACCATCCCCACTACATAGGCAACCTTGCAGCATGGTGACATGGGAGCTACTTGTACAGTAGCACAGATAATAATCACAGACATGCTCCATATGTTGTGTATGATCACATTTGGGCCCATTCCCATTGGTCCATGGAGATGTATCCCAGTTCTTGCTAGCCCACCCTGTACATGTTGCCCAAAGAGTGTTACACATGGGCAAATGGTACAGTTGCAACAGTGAAAGGAGAGATGTGGGGGTTGAGACATGGTCTGTGTATGATGATGGGGATGTGAGAGCCCATTAAAAGTGTTTGGCCATTATTGTGCCCCCATGCAACCCTTTTGCTTGCATACAGTGTTTCCTATATGCCTAACCCTTCTGCCATTTGCTAGTTATAAGACTGACCCCCACTGCAACTTACACTGCATTTGTGATAGTTCTTGAAAGCATGCACTGCCCTCTCCTGAGACTCTGGTGACCACCTCCTCTGGGATGACCACTGCCACCATCTCCTCCAGGTCATCCAAGTCCTCCAGGGGGGCCGGACTTTCATCTCCCGTCTGCAGTGCTGCCTTTCTGTTGCTGGCCATTTTCTCTTTAGTTCTGGGTTTGCAATCATGCCAGCGCTTCTTACAATTGGTCACAGTCCTCTTCACCTCTGCCACACTGTTGATTTTATCGACTGTTGCCTGCTATATGGCCTCCTTCCTACCTATTGGAAATTTGGAGGTGACAAAGAGGTAGTGTTGGTGCTCTGTCACCACTCTGACCAAGAATTTATTCTCCTCCTCACTGAAACAACACTTTCTCTTCCTTTTCCCCTTGTCATGTGAGTCTGTCTGTCCATCCTGGATGTACTGGGTTGATCGGGGTCTCTATAGGGTCTCTCCTGTCCTGCATTCTCCATCTTGGGTCCTCATGGCTTCTGTTTGGTGTTTTCGCTGGCATTGTCTTCATGCTTTTGAAGCAAAAATGGTGCTAGCATTATTAGTGGCAATTAGGGTGCCACAAATCATGCTAATGTCACATTTGCAGCATTAGCGTTATTTTTATTTATGACCTGTCACAAAGGTTAGCATGATTTTTTAAAATGCTGCCTTTCCTTAGCGTCATGATGCGCCATTTTATAAATACGGCACATGCATGGCACTAAGGAAAGTTGTTATGTGGAATTAAAAGTTTTGACGCACAACTGCACTAGTGCAATTGTGTGTCATTTTTTAAGGTTTGTTATACGGTTCCTACGAATCAACTAGGACAGTTTGTCTGGTCACCATAAACCTCAAAGTATAGGGATTCAGTCTGCATTTACCATCGGGAAATGTTGACACAATTCCTAGCTAGCTGACAGTACCTCATCTGAACCCATAAACACACCAGGATACCAGATGGGTTATGCAACCTCGAACATGACTACTGAGATTCCCAAGGAAAACCTGGAAAGAGATGTACCCTTTTGTTGTCACTCAGAGTACCCAAGATAAGATACAAGAAAATGTTGGTTAGAGCACTTTTTGCAACAATCTTACTCTTGCATAAAGAGCGTGAGCTATGATTATTAGGTAAATGAGACAAAGCAGAGTAATCAGCATTACAAAGATGGTGAGAAAGATAAACAATTCAACCATGGTTATGTTACTGTATTGGTACACTCCTATCTGTGGTACCTATACTGCTGAGAGGAGAGTGGGAGTACCATCTGCCAGATCAATTGGGAAAACTAGCCCGCCCCATACCTGGGTAAAATGTACTGGAAAGCTAAGAAGCCATCCTATGCAATGCAGACTATTAGTCTTGTGGAGGGTTGAGATCAAACTCAGGATCAGAGTCAGCCAAGCTGCATCTTGGGCAATGAATGCTGCATGTCAGGACGATCTCAGCGGAAGTGCTCCTTTACTCTGTATGATGCTGAGACAGTTTTTGTAATACAAGAGCCAATAGTGTCACACTGTGTCAGAGGTGCAAGCTACAAAAGCGGAGTTGTCTACAAATGTGGAGCTGTCTCTACAGACAATCAGAAGACTTAGAGCACTGTGTTTAGTGTGCTCAACCTTGGATGGAGTGTACAGACTAGATGGCATCAACACTTACTAGAAACAAGCAACATGTACAGTGAATTCTCAGTACTATATCTCATAAAGCAAGTAGAAGATTACCAACAGAATAGAAATGCTAAGTAAAAATGTGCATTTTTAAATAAAGGCTCTGAGCAGGTGCTAATGTGCCTTCCCTCAAGTTAAAATCTTTAGTAACTTATCAAGATTTTGGTGCTTTGAGTCCTCCTTGGATTTTCGATCTCATGATCTAACGAATTACACATCCAAGATGGCGCCCGTGAGGAGGTTTTACAGTCCGTCTTTACTTTACTTTCTTCTACTGCTGGTTAAATAACAATAAAAGGAGGACTCCTCCTGGTGCCGGCACTTTCGTTATGCCGACCGGGGAGTGCCACGTTTCATTTTGGACGTGTTGTTTCGTGTCCTCGTGATTCCTGAAGGTGAGTGAGGGGATCTTGGCGTATGGTGTCAACGGTCTTTGTGACCATGGTATTATGGATGCAATGAGATATTGTCTTTAATGCCCTCGCTTGTTTGATTTCAGCCACGGAGGTGTTTACACACACCGTTATGTGCTCACACACACTTACTAGGATGTTCTGTAACTGGGTAGGTGTCCCTATCATTAATGCACTACTTTGCTTACTTGAATTGTCAAATTTTAGTCTAGACTTGTGTTAATTTGGCTATTATGTATATATATTTATTTGTAGATAACTAAAGATTTTGGGATCTCAGAAGAGCTTCTGTAGCACTTATGGAAACACGCATTTTCTCTCATATATTACTTTGAGGTGTGAACTACCACTTTTTAGATGTGATCTCTTTGTAATTAGGGTGACTTTCCCTCTCAATCTTGAACGACTTTTTAGTAGATATTATAGTTTTTTCTCTGGTTACATAGACTCTTTCTTGGGTTATGTATACGGGGCCCTCTGGTGAATACTCCAGCATCATGTTTTTCACGCATGCGTCATGACTTTCATGCTAGTCACTATCCTGTAATAAATTACTCCTTATTAGTATCAATTTTGTTTCATATTTTTAATTAGTACTTCTATTGGTGGCTTCATGTTTGTTTTACTATTCACAAATTATCACACTTGAAAGCTTAGGTGGTTTTCGTTTGCCATTTTCACAAAAGTCACGTGGGTATTGTTGTTGGATATCTATTGCTGATGTGTCTGTCTGCTATGTGTATTTCCGTATGTTAAACAGAGTGTTTAAGTGTAATTTTGGTAATAATTGTATCTTTTACAGCCATGAGGAAGTCTTTGAGATTATTTTCTCACAGGACGAAACATGTGTTGGCTGTTGTTTGCTTAAAATTGATATCTCGGTTCAAGAATAAATTGGATTCATGCTAACTCTCCTGGTCCACTTTGTATTTGATGGCTTTGAAAAGGACACTAAAGCATAAACACATGGACTACTGAACTTTTACCTAACTCACGAGTGCCTTGACATCTGTTATCAGGCTGCAGGCAGACTTAAGACAGTGTCCTCAATACCAAATCTGGTAGCAAAGTATGTGACATTGAAAACATACATCTAAAATTAACCACACTTTGGGATCCATAGTAACTGTGAGTGGTGGGTGCAATGGATGGCAGAATCTTAGCAAAGTAGCTTTGGTGTAGCTGCCAATGTAACAGCTCAGTTGGGATTTGGTTGCTGCATGGGACACAAAAGCTAATATAAAAGAGACACTGTTCTCTCATGCCAAGGCCCTGATCTTCAAGCATGTGACACATACTGTAAAGGGTTACCTAAATATTTATTAAACAGTAAAAACAGAAGCTAAAACCAGGGGAAACACCTTACCTAACCTAACCTAACCTATTCTAACTACACATTACACACAACTGGCCCTAACTAACCTAAGCTAAACTTACTTATCACATTTAACGAAAAAGATCTAAACATCAACCCCCCACCTCCCTTAAAAGACGAGACACATGGAATACAACATACACTAACCTAAACACATACTATCTTATACTAAACAAATATATATTTTTTGTATTTTTTTTTTTTAAATACCAAAACCCCAACATCATCCAACACCCACCCACCCACACACATAATAAAAAACAGATATAAAAAGTATCATACCCCCACCCCCTCCTACTAACTAAACTAACAGCCTATACTAACCTAACACTAATCCGCCTAAACCCACTAATTTGAAGAACCAGGAAAGAGGAGGGAGGGGAAGGAATCATGGCAGAGGGTATATTGTCTACAAGTTGGCCCTCCTCAGGGTCTTTTTGATGGCACGCACCATCCGATTTACTTGTGCCACCTCTTGCTGCAACCTTGTCATTTTCCGCAACATACGGTCCAAGTTCCGTTGCATCTGTTGAAATGCTGCTGGGTCTATGACTGCAGCAGGGGTGGTCTGGGTGCCAGTGGAGGAAGTATGTGCCCTTGTCGGTGCCATGTCTGTAGGAGGAGGTGCAGGTGGTGCTTTGACAGGTCCTGGAGCAGTGGAGGTTGACGGTCCAGCAAAGGTGCCTGCTAATGTTGGTGCCACCTGGGTGGTAGTGGTAGTGCTGGTGGCTGTGGAGGACACGGAAGGGCCTCTTTGGGCAAATGCCCTCCACATTCCGGAGGCTCTTTCATGGCGATAATGCCTTGTCATGTTGCGGAACCCCAACTCCGCATCCAGAAAGTGGCGGTAACGCCTTGCCCTGCACTGAAACTCCCGAATCTGGATGGGATTCAAATTGGCATCTGTTAAAAGAAATAGAAAAACAAACCTCAGGTACTTCATTGTGTGATATGGCTCCAGAAGTAAATTAGACAATACATCTGATGTACCAGAAACAGCTCAGATCATCATACAGATCACTGATTGTCCCTGAGGAAGTACATACCAATGCATCCTATCAAACAGCACAGCAGTACTCTAAAAGATGAGTAACAACTTGAATGACTTATGCATCATTGTTCAGCCATTTGTCGGGTGAAAAAAAATGCTGCAAGCCCTCCACCACTGACAAGCCAACTAATTACTATGTCCTTGATGACAATCAAGGGCCACAAGATCTGTGACTTGTAAATGGAATTGCCAGGATAGTGTCAAGAAGACCAGATCCTCGGGCTTGCGCATGTTCCCAACATGTCCACCTCTTGGCAGTTCCAAACTCCACTAGTTATTATAGCACAGGGTTAAAGAATGGCCAAGTGGGGGAATGGGTTTTGGATTGGGAACAGTGGGGAAGGAGTCCTGTGGAAGCAAGAGTTAAACAACACAATTTGCAAGATTAATCACAATGACTTTCAATAAGCTTTGTTTCAGATAACAATTATACTGAAAACATGAATGGCCTAAAGCTTCACTATAACTAGGCCTCAGGAATCTATTTACCTGGAAATCAAGAAAGGTCATGCAAAGTTTCATATGAACATTCCAGAATTAACATATCATATTTTGAACAATGAACGCTCCCCAAATAGTTCTTAGAATAATCATTGCATTACAACAAAAATCAAAGAGCACCTGGTTTTCTCTGCATGAATGAACTGTACTAGAATCATGAATAACACTGCTACGTCACACTCTGATTAAGAGTTCCAAGACTCAAATGTTCAGGAATTATTTTGCACCTCAATCAAACTGCACATCAAGATTTCAATGTCTAGAAATGATCGCGCACTCTGCCGATCTGTATTTCAAAAGTTAAAACACTAGGAATGAATCACGCACACTGTTGCTGATTCGAACATCTAGATTCAAATGCAATGAAACGATTGCGCGCACTGCCGATCTGTAATTCAAGAGTTAAATGCCTGGAATGAATTGCTTACACTGTTGCTGATTCGAACATCAAGAACCAAATGGCATGAAATGATCGCGCACTCTGCCGATCTATACTTCAAGAGTTAAATGCCAGAAATGAATCACGCACACTGTTGCCAATTCGAACATCAAGAGTCAAAGGCCATGAAATGATCGCGCACACTGCCGATCTGAATGCCAAGAGTTAAATGCCGGGAATGAATCATGCACACTGTTGCCTATTCGAACATCAAGAATCAAAGGCCATGAAATGATCGCGCTCACTGCCGATCTGAATACCAAGAGTTAAATGCCTGGAATGAATTGCGCACACTGTTGCCGATTCGAACATGATGATGCAATTGACATGAAATGATTGTGCACACTGCCGACCTGAATGCCAAGAGCCAAATGCCAGGAATGAATCGTGCACACTGTTGCTGATTCGAACATCACAATGCAATTGCCATGAAATGATTCGATCTTCACGATGCAAATGCCATGAAATGATCGCGCACACTGCCGATCTAAAATGGCAAGAATAAAATGCCAGGAATGAATCGCGCACACTGTTGCCGATTCAAACATCACAATGCAAATGCCATGAAATGATTGCGCACACTACCGATCTGAATGCCAAGAATTAAATGCCAGGAATGAATTGCGCACACTGTTGCCGATTCGAACATGATGATGCAATTGACATGAAATGATCGCGCACACTGCCGACCTGAATGCCAAGAGCCAAATGCCAGGAATGAATCGTGCACACTGTTGCTGATTCAAACATCACAATGCAATTGCCATGAAATGATCGCGCACACTGCCGACCCGAATGCCAAGAGCCAAATGCCAGGAAAACAATCGCACAGACGATTTTATGTTTAGGCCCAAAACTTGAATGTCACTGGAAACGGAGTCGGGGGCCTAACCCGACTTCCGCCTTACCACCCTGCTTGAACATCACCAAATAACTGAGGGCAGGCCTGGAAATGACTTGATAGGCCTCTGGGACAGGAGCTCAGGAAAATGCTGCTGCTCTGCACCGGGACCTGTGAATAGGGCGCACGTGGAGCTGGGTTGGCTCCCTTATATAGAGACAAGCCCCGCCCACGAGCCACACTCAACCATGCTGCAGGAAAGGCTTCTAGAATGTCTTAGAATAAGGGCCACACTCTGTAATCCTGCAAACAAGCCTTGCGAATGAACAATGTATTACAAACAGCATTAATGACTTTTCAAGGTAAAAGCTCGGCAATGCAAAAGGTTAACATACTGCATAGAAACACAATGTATGAAATATGCCCTTGCATAAGGACTGGGTTTTTGCATTTTCGTCGCCCTTAAAGCTCACACTGTCCTGATGTTGACAGTACTCCCCCCTCCAAAACGTGCTCTAGGGCCTGGTTTGTCTGGATTTAGGCGATGAAAACGCCTCACTAGTCGTGGAGCATGAATGTCAGATGCGGAGACCAATGAATTGCTCTCAGGACCATAACCTTTCCAAGATATTAGATACCAGAGATTACGACCTCTAAATTTTGAATCCAGCACCTGTTTAACTTCGTATTCCAATTCTCCCTGTACTAGAACTGGGGCTGGTGGGAGCAGACATTTTGGACAGCTCTTTTCAGGAGAGATGTGTGAAACACTGAATGAATACGTAGTGACCTTGGTAACTGCAGTTTATAGGTCACTGGATTGATTTGCTGAAGGACTGTGTGAAGACCTATGAATTTGGGATTAAACATATGCTTTTTCTTGAAGTCAATATGACGTGTGGAAAGCCACACTCTATCACCTGGCTTATATTGGGGTCCTCCACAATGTTTCTTGTCATAGTGCTTTTTATACGTGTGTTTAGCTTTATCTAGATATTGCTGGATTTGTTTCTGGGTTTGATGGAGTTGTTGAATCGTCTCTGACACGGCTGGTGTAAGTGAAGTTTCTTGTGGAATCATGATTGGCAGGGTATCAGGATGATAGCCAAACAGACCAAAAAAGAGGGTGACACCAGTACAAGGATGATACAAGTTATTGTGGGCTAGTTCAGCTAAACACAGCATCGGTGTCCAAGAATTAAGTTCTTTCTCAGCATAAGCACACAGATATTGTTTCAATGTCTGATTTAGTCTCTCAGTTTGGCCATCCGTTTGAGGATGATGACTGTTAGACAGTGTAGAAGTGATTTGAAACGTTTTGCACCACGTTTTCCAGAAGGTAGAGGCAAATTGTGATCCTTGATCAGAGAGAATCATTTTTGGTAATCCGTGATATCGGACCACTCGATTTAAAAGGATTGTTGCCAGTTCACTGGAGGTGGGCAATTTCTTGCAAGCAATGACATGTGCATATTTTGTGAGACTATCTACCACCACGTGGATTACTGAGTGATGTTGAACAATGGGTAGACCAGTAATAAAGTCTAATGAGATGTGCTCCCAAGGTCGAAGTGGAGTTGGGAGAGGATGTAACAATCCTTTTGGTTTTGAATGACTTGACTTGATTCGAGCGCAAACTTCACAGTTAGCTACCATCTGCTTGACCTCATTTATCAAAGTAGGCCACCAAAAGTAGCGTTGGACTAATTCAAGAGTTTTAGGAATACCTGGAGGACCTGCCGTAGGTATAACATGCAACCAATGAAATACCAACTTGCGCAACTTGGTAGTTGGAAGAAATAAACGGGCATCATGGAAAGGTAGTCCTTGTTTGATTGACCTTTTGGGATCTGCTTGAACCCATGTCTGCCATTTCTAAATGGTGAAGGAATTACGGATTTCTTCAAAAAAGTCTTCAGTTTTTGTGATGCAAAGAACCTTGTCTGGAGCAATGATAGACCTAGGAGACTGGATCGCGGGTTACATAGTAGAGTCTTGACGGGACAAGGCATCCGCTTTGCGATTATCTTTTCCGGGACGGAAG
The DNA here is from genome assembly GCF_031143425.1 of Pleurodeles waltl. Lineage (NCBI taxonomy): Eukaryota > Metazoa > Chordata > Amphibia > Caudata > Salamandridae > Pleurodeles > Pleurodeles waltl. Next base: position 722,466,505 of record NC_090440.1, on the reverse strand, counting down.
GTTACCACAAAATCAAACTCTGCAAAAAACAGCATCCATCGTAATTGCCGAATAGTCAAAAGTCTAGCTGAACTCATGAACTGGAGATTGTGGTGATCTGTATATACTGTGATAGTATATTTGGCGCCTAACAAATGGTGTTTCCATTTTTTGAAGGCATCACGGATTGCCAGAAGCTCTTTCTCAGCAATGACATATTTCGTTCAGCTTCGTTCAGTTTTCGAGACATGTAGGCTACAGGATGTAGTTGACCAGTATCTTTCCTGTGTTGTGATAACACTGCACCAATTGCCACATTTGAAGCATCTGCTTCCACTTTGAATAGATGCTCAACGTCTGGGTGAGTCAAGACTGGGGCAGTGGAGAAGGCTTCCTTTAAGGTTGAAAAGGCTCTGTCAGCTTCGGGGGACCATACAAATGGTTCTTTCTTTCTTAACAACTTGGTGATTGGCGCCACTACCTGAGAGAAATGATCTATGAACCTACGAAAGAAGTTTGCAAAACCTTCGAAGCACTGAACATCTCGAACAGTCTTTGGAGTGGGCCAATCAGCTACCGCGTGTACATTTCTTTCTGCCGTGACCATACCTTGAGGGGTAAGGATGACTCCTAAGAACTCGACGGTGGTAACGTGGAATTCACATTTGGTTAATTTCCAATACAGATGATGTTTTCGAAGGGCTGTGAGAATCTTCTTGACATGTTGTACATGTTCGACTTCATTGTCTGAATAGATTAAAATATCGTTGATATAGACTATTGCAAATAGATCTAGAGACTCTCTAAGGACGTCATTCAGAAAGAATTGAAATGCTGCTGGAGCGTCACAAAGTCCAAAGGGCATGACTGTGTATTCAAATAGACCATATCAGGTTTTAAAGGCAGTTTTCCATTCATCACCTTCTCTCATTCTGACTAAATGGTAAGCATCTCTTAAGTCTAACTTAGTGTAGATCTTTGCTTTTAACTTGATCCAATAAGACAGGAATCAGAGGTAATGGGTATTTGTTCTTGACTGTGATTTTTTCAATCCTCTACAGTCTATGCAGGTTCGAAGATCCCCATTAGCCTTGGGGACAAAAAAAAAAGAAGAGACGCTGCAGGAGACTTGTAAGGACGAATAAAGCCATTAGCTAGAAATTGATCTAAATATTTTCTTAGGTGTTGATTTTCGTGTTTTGACAAGGCGTACACACGACAACTAGGGAGTATAGCACCAGGAGCTAGATCAATTTGGCAGTCATATGGTCTGTGAGGTGGCAAGGTTTCTGCTTCTCTTTCATCAAATACATCTAGATAGGATGAGTACTGCCAGGGCAGCGTTACATCTTTTTCAGCAGCTGTTGCTACATGAGATTTGCAAGGTTTTGTGACTCTTGATGTCTGGAGGCATTTTCCATTGCACAAGATGGAGGAGAATATGATTTTCCATTCTGACCAGTTGATTTCAGGGTTCTGACAACTTAACCACGGCAGTCCAAGAATGATTCCATACTGAGGAGCATGGATGACATCAAAGATAATTTTCTCTTCATGTTTGATATTCTGATTTCCCCCTTAGAGGTCACCAACAAGGGAACGGTCTGCAGAGTCACTGGACCTCCAGTTAAGAGTTTTCCATCTACGGCTTGCATTATTTCTGGTGTTTTCTTCTTGGTGCATGGGATCCCCCATGTTCGAACCAATTGTGCATCCACAAAGTTACCAGTAGCCCCAGAATCCACTAAGGCTTTCTTAAGTTATTTCTTTTTCTTTACTTGTACTTCAATGTCTAACTTAAGATGCCTTGACTGTGAAGGGTCCTTGGTGATACCCAAGAGCAATCCTTCTTTACATCTTGGGTGATCTAGTTTTCCTGCTTGGTTTGTACATTTGCTGCAATTTTCTTGATAGGACCTTGTTTGCTCTTTGGTTTTATTGGACACTCTTTGGCGAAGTGGCCCTTGCGACCACAGTAAAGACATTGTCCGTTCTTTCTACGTAGGTCTTTTTCATCTTTTGTCAAAGGCCGCCTGAAAGTACCAATTTCCATTGGTTCGCGATTACTCTCTTTCTGAGTTCTTGATTCTCTACGTTCGTGAACACACCAGGAATATTTCTCAGTCTTTTTGCGTGTTCCCTGCTGTTCTGCAAGACAATGGTCTATTCTCAAAACAAGTTTTATCAGATCTTGACAATCTGTAGGTTGAGGATCGATCTGGGCAAGAATGTCTTTTAGCTCTTCTTTGAGTCCTTGGTAGAACAGGGCTGCTTGCTTTTCTTCAGGCCAGGATGTCTCTGCTATCAGCCGATTAAAACTAGCCAAGTAGGAAACTAAGGCGGTCATTACAACATTGGCGGTAAAAGCCGCTTACCGCCATGCAGAAGACCGCCAACACACTGCTGCGACCGCGGAATTCCGCCACAGCTATTATGACCCACAGCTCGCAATCCGCCAAAATTCAGACACCCACAAAAGTCTGCCACACCAAAGGTCAGTGATAAACTGGCGAAAACAAAACCTCTACCGTCACGCCAACAGAAATACGCCCACACTATCACGACCCACGAATCCTCGCGGCGGTCTTTCAACCGCGGTATTCCATTGGCGGTGCACACCGCCGCGCTCAAAATACTCACACACTTACAAAACACAACCACATTGGACAATTCCAAATACACACACCTGACACACATACACACACCACTCCCACGCACACACAATACAATATAAAACACACACCCACATCACCCACAAACCCTTACGACCAAAATTCACGAACGAAAGCCAGAGAGAGACACCACCATCAACAACACTAGCATCCACAGGCACACAACACCATCAGCCACATAAATTCCACGCACCTCACACTACACCCAATACATATCAGCCCACTTATGACCCCACACACCACCCCACACATCACTTACACCACCCCATGGCACGGCAAAGACACCCCAGGTTCTCGGAGGAGGAGCTCAGGGTCATAGTGGAGGAAATCATCCGGGTAGAGCCACAGCTATTCGGAGCACAGGTGCAGCACACCTCCATTGCAAGGAAGATGGAGCTATGGCGAAGAACAGTGGACAGGGTCAATGCAGTGGGACAGCACCCAAAAAATCGGGAGGACATCAGGAAGAGGTGGAACGACCTACGGGGGAAGGTGCGTTCCGTGGTCTCAAGACACCACCTGGCGGTTCAGCGGACTTGCGGCGGACCCCCACCTCCTCCCCCACAACTAACAACATGGGAGGAGCAGGTCTTGGCGATTCTGCATCCTGAGGCCCTCGCAGGAGTAAGTGGAAGAATGGACTCTGGTAAGTCAAATCTTAACTATTAAATCCCCCACCCTACCTGCATGCCACCACATACCCCCACCCTCACCCCATCACTCCAACCCCTCACAAATGTCCCAACATCACAAACCACACATCCCAACACCAAGCCCTGCATGCAACAACAAAGCATGGACACCCATCACTAAAGCATGCCCACTGCACATACCCATACACCCCCCTAAACCATCATCACACAAGGTCCCACACAGGAATGCTAGCACTGGGGTACACGGTCACCCACCCATTGCACACCATGACACACACAGATGCAATAATCATGCTTTTATGCCCCTGCAGGACCCCTACCCAACGTCACCGGACAGGAGGGTCCACACATGTCCACACCACCAACAGAAGAGGCCCACAGTGATGAGAGCAGCTCTGTCCAACTGGATCTAGATGACCAGCCCGGCCCATCGGGGACCTCGGGACAGTCGGTTCCCCTCACACAGTCACAGGCCACTACAGAGCTTCCCCCCTCTGGAAACACCAGCACAGCACCCACCGAGGGCCCATACCTCCGTCCCCAGGACACGTCAATCAGCTGTGTGTCCACCACTACAGGGAACCCAGGCTAACCCACCACCCCAACAACAACAGGGACCTGGGGGCAGTGGTAGTGGGCACACGGTCCAGGGGACGGAAACCCAGGAACACAGGGGAACTGTGAGGGTTGCTGTGCGACAGGGGGCGGACAGGCCCAGGGAACCCACTCTCCACGAGGCCCTCTCCTCCATCATGGGAGCCTACCCCCACTCCCAGGAGACGATGGCAACGGTACTGGCCAAGTTTCAGGAGACCCAGCGCCTGCAGGAGGAACAGTATATGGGCTTCAAGGAGGAACTCAGAACCATCAATTCCACCCTGGGCAACATCGAAAGGGTACTGAAGGAAGTACTCAACACCAGGAGGGACACTGTGGCATTACAAGGGGCCCCTGACACTAGCATTGACGATGAACTGCCCACCACCTCCGCCGGCGCTAGTGGACAGGAAGCACCGACACAGGACCACCACACCAGCACCCCAGCCCCTGCAGAGGGAGAACCACCTCGCAAACGGTCCCTGAAATCCAGGACAAAGACAGAGAACGATGCCAAGACCCCCGCCAAGAAATTAGACCACCCTGATTGTCATCCTACTGTCCCACTTTGTCACCCTGTCCATCGTTAAACTGCCCCAGCTCCACTTCCTATGGGCAATGCACCTGTGAGACTAATAGACTGGACTCTGCCATGGACATTCCTCCGCCATCACCCCTCACCATTTTACAACCCCTTCCAATATTGAGCACTGAAATAAACACCCTTAAAGCACAAAACAATCTGGAGTCTGTCTGTGATTTCGGAATACTGTATTAGCAATAACTGTGGCAAAAAGCATTTTCATTGGTAATGTCAACATACCTATGTCACACAGCTCTAGTCCATGAGGAATCAAAGCAGATGTCACTCAGTGGGACCCACATCTGTGAAATCGTAAGAGAAAGTGACAACTCAGTGACCATACACTGGGTGAAAACGACAGACAGTAGAGAGGTAGTAGTGTTGAAGTACATGTAGTAGGAGGGTTTGTATTCTTACCTGTGTCTCACTGGAAATATTGCTGGATCACTGAGTCCCTGTTGTCCATGTCTTCTTCCTCTGCTTCCTTGTCTTCACTGTCCACAGGCTTCACAGCTGCAACAACACCGCCATCTGGACCATCCTCCTGCAGAAAAGGCACCTGTCGTCGCAAAGCCAAGATGTGAAGCATACAGCAGGCCACGATGATTTGGCACACCTTCTTTGGTGAGTAGAATAGGGATCCACCTGTCATATGAAGGCACTGGAACCTGGCCTTCAGGAGGCAGAAGGTCCGCTCGATCACCCTCCTAGATCGCCCATGGGCCTCATTGTAGCGTTCCTCTGCCCTTGTCCTGGGATTCCTCACTGGGGTCAGTAGCCATGACAGGTTGGGGTAACCAGAGACACCTGCAAATAGCGAGGGACAACTTTTAGACACACACTAACCTGGAGGGATATCCCCAGACCCAGACAAACATTCCCACTGTCTAGCTTCCAGGTGCTCACCTAATAGCCACACACGGTGCCTCTGGCGTTGAGCCATCACATAAGGGATGCTGTTATTCCACAGGATGTAGGCGTCATTCACTGAGCCAGGGAACATGGCATTCACATGGGAGATGTACTGGTCTGCCAAACATACCATCTGTACATTCATGGAATGATAACTCTTCCGGTTTCTGTACACCTGTTCACTCCTGTGGGGGGGTACCAAAGCCACATGTGTCCCATCAATGGCACCTATGATGTTGGGGATATGTCCCAGGGCATAGAAATCACCTTTCACTGTAGGCAAATCCTCCACCTGAGGGAAAACGATGTAGCTCCGCATGTGTTTCAGCAGGGCAGACAACACTCTGGACAACACGTTGGAGAACTTAGGCTGGGACATCCCTGATGCTATGGCCACTGTTGTTTGAAATGACCCACTTGCAAGGAAATGGAGCACTGACAGCACCTGCACTTGAGGGGGGATTCCTGTGGGATGGCGGATAGCTGACATCAGGTCTGGCTCCAACTGGGTACACAGTTCCTGGATTGTGGCACGGTCAAGCCTGTATGTGATTATCACATGTCTTTCCTCCTTTGTCGACAGGTCCACCAACGGTCGGTACACCGGAGGATGCCACCATCTCCTCACATGTCCCAGCGGACGGTGCCTATGAAGGACAACAGCGAGCACAGAGTCAACCAACTCAGAGGTACGTACCCACAGCTTACACAGAACACTATTCATAATCAAAAAGTGGCCTGTATGTGTGTTGCGTCTAGGCCTAGGTATGTGTGACGCAGTTGAAAATGAAGCTATGTGGGCCCCTGAAATGGCGGCTGCCTGACCTGTAAAGTGGGACAATGGGATGTGAGGTAACTGCGCTGGTGTTGTACGCCGTCGCTGTAGGCGGTCGAAGACCACGGCGCAATGCTGCATTGGTCAACATTGGACCCTATGGGTCCCAGGAGCCAATTAAGATGTACGCAGGTGGTGATTGTACGCACCGCCGCGGACGTGACCGCCATTTTCTATCTGTACAATCACTCGATACCTGATCTTCGACAGGAGAGGATCTACACTGCAAGTGCTGCTGTGACCTCGGTCTGGAAGAGACAATGGCTCGAGTGTCTGGGGAAAGGGCCCCTGCCTTCACATCGGAGGAGTTGGGGAAACTCGTGGACGGGGTCCTCCCCCAGTACACGCTACTCTACGGTCCTCCAGACAAACAGGTAAGTACACTGGGAGCATGCTGTATGGGCTATGCCTGTGTGGAGAGGGGTGGATGTAAGAAGGAAGGGGGGAGAGTGCGGCGTACATGAAACGACGGTGAGTGCATGTGCCACATGGCAAGGGTAGGGATGGGGGCCAATCACTTTGACCGTGCAGTTGGTAATAAGTTTCTCTTCCCCCTGTACAAATCATGTAGGTCAGCGCCCACCAGAAAAAACATATTTGGCGTGCCATCGCCAAGAACGTCCGGACCCTGGGGGTCTACCACAGACGGAACACCCACTGCCTGAAAAGATGGGAGGACATTCGCCGCTGGAGCAAGAAGACGGCGGAGGCTCAGCTGGGGATGGCCTCCCAACGTGGAGGGGTGCCCGTCACACCATGACCCCCCTGATGTTCAGGATCCTGGCGGTGGCGTACCCAGAGTTGGATGGGCGCTTGAGGGCATCACAGCAGCCACAAGGGGGTGAGTACACTCGCATTCTGTCTGGGTGGGGGAGGTGGGCTGTGGGTTTCCCTAGGCCAGGGGGAGTTTAGTAGGCAAGGTCCCTCCGTAAGGCAGGCCATGTGGCACCCCACCCCACCTCTGTAGAGTGCCAAGTACACCTAGTCATGCCCCTGTGTCATCCATGTGTGCAGATGTCATCCATAGCCTTGTAGGCCATTTCCCAGGAATTGAACAGTGGAGCCCAGAAGAGCGCGTTGTAGTGCAGGGGGCTTCTGTGTCTGTCGTGTCCGCCAACGGTAGCGGTATTGCATGCACTCAACATGTTTTTCTTCTGTCACCCCCCCCCCTTTTTGTGGTCTCCCTGTTCTTGTGTGCATTAGCATCATCAGGTGGAGGAGCAGTGGCACCGGAGCATGAGGGGGCTGCATCCCACATGGCCCTGGAGGGCCACACTACAGAATCGGAGTTCACTAGTGGGACGGAGGGCGAGGGGAGCTCCACGGTGGGGGCAGGAGCTGAAACCAGTGATACGGACTCGTCCTCTGATGGGAGCTCCCTTGCGGTGGTGGCAACATCTGTGTCCCCAGCATCTACAGGTACAGCCGCCACCCCCCCTTCCAGCACCGCCCTCCCAGCAGCCCCTCAGCCTTCGCCCCGTGCCCGCTCACCCAGGAGGGTGGACATCACCTTTGCCCCAGGCACCTCAGGCCCTGCCCCTGTCACCCCTGCTACCCTCAGTGAGGAGGCCATTGACCTCCTCAGGTCCCTCACTGTTGGGCAGTCTACCAATTCAAATGCCATCCAGGGTGTAGAAAGGCAGTTGCAACAAACAAATGCATTCCTGGAGGGCATTCATTCTGGTCAGGCGGCCCTTCAGCAAACTTTTCAGAGTCTGGCCTCAGCACTGATGGCAGCCATTGTCCCTGTGTCTAGCCTCCCCCCTCCAAATTCCTCCACCCGACCCAATCCCCTGTACCTAAGCCTATCCCTAGCACACCTACAGACCAGCATGGCCACACGTCAACACACAAGGGAAGCTCTGGCAAACATAAGCACCACACATCCCACAGGCACTCACACAAGCATCACACACATGCAGACATAGCAGCATCCACTGCCTCCACTGTGTCCCCCTCCTCCTCGTCTCCCTCCTCCCTCCCTGTCTCGTCTACACTCACACCTGCATGCACTACCCCTACAGCCACTACTACCATCACCAGCACACCCACCATCACACCCCGCTCACGTGCAGTCACCACCCCCACTACTATTCACACGTCCCCTGTGTCCTCTCCCAGTGTGTCTGTGATGCCCCCTCCCAAGATACACAAACGCAGGCACACACCCACCCAACAGCCATCCACCTCACGACAGCCTCCAGCGCATGCACCTCCACCCAAAGTCAGCAAAAGAACACCTCCTACAACCACAACCTCTTCCTCCACTCCCAAACCCCCTCCAGCTACCCGTCCCAGTGTCTCCCGAAAACCTTTCCTGTCCAACCTTGACCTCTTTCCCACACCTCCCCCACCCCATCCGTCTTATAGGTCATGAACTAGCACCTCAGCCACAACATCTCCGGAACCAGTGGTGCCTGTAGTCACCGGAATCTGGAGCACACCAACCACCAGGGCAGGCTGTGTGGCACGGTGCCACAGCACAGACAGTCCCCCACCTGTGAAGCATCAGAAGTTGGCCAGTGCCCGGCGGGAGAGGGGGAAGACTCCAGCCACCAAAGCCCCTCCCAGGGGTCCAGGTGGGAGTGTGGAGTCAGCTGCAACACCTTCCAAGGTGGGGAAGGGCCACAAGAAGGTCAGCAAGTCTGGGAAGAGCAGCACCGCGGAGAAGACCGCCATCATCTCAGCTGCCCAGGAGGCCACCGCCAGCACCAGCCCAGCTGCCCAGGTGGCCACCGCCAGCACAAGCCCAGGTGCCCAGGAGGCCACCGTCAGCACAAGCCCCGCTGCCCAGGAGGCCACCGCCAGCAAAAGCCCCGCTGGGCCATGAAGGACCGCCAGCAAAAGCCCCGCAGGGCCATGAAGGACCGCCAGAAAAAGCCCCGCTGGGCCATGAAGGTCCGCCAGCTGCTGAGTCACTGCAATGGAGACCGCCGTCTCAAGCACCGCTAAACAGGGCACCGCCGTCTCAAGCAACGCTGAACAGGGCACCGCCGTCTCAAGCACCGCTGAACAGGGCACCGCCGTCTCAAGCACCACTGAACAGGGCATCGCCGTCTCAGGCACCGCTGGCCCATGAGCGCCAAGGGCACTGACGCTACTGAGTCCGTCACAGGCAGAATGAAGCACTCTGGGCACAATGCCCCCTCCAGAACCAGTGGAGAGATGCATCCACTACCTCTGTCCTTAGCAGGATGAAGCACTCCGGGCACAAAGCCCCCTCCAGAACCATTGGAGAGATCTATCCACTATCTCTGTCCTTAGCAGGATGAAGCACTCTGGGCACAATGCCCCCTCCAGAACCAGTGGAGAGATCTGTCCACTACCTCTGTCCTTAGCAGGATGAAGCACTCTGGGCACAATGCCCCCTCCAGAACCAGTGGAGAGATCTGTCCACTACCTCTGTCCTTAGCAGGATGAAGCACTCTAGGCACAATGCCCCCCCAGAACCAGTGGAGACTGTTATCCACTTGAGAGACTGTGGCTTTGCACTCCCCAGAATTGAGCAGTGGCCAAACCACCCACTGTAGGGACTTGAGAGACTGTGGCTTTTCACTCCCTAGGATTGAACAGTGGGCAAACCACCCACTGTATAGACTTGAGAGACTGTGGCTTTGCACTCCCCAGGATTGAACACTGGGCAAACCACCCACTGTAGAGACTTGAGAGGCTGTGGCTTTGCACTCCCCAGGATTGAACAGTGGGCAAACCACCCACTGTAGAGACTTGAGAGACTGTGGCTTTGCACTCCCCAGGATTGAACAGTGGGCAAACCACCCACTTGGGAGACCTTAGAGACTGTGGCTTTGCACTCCTCAGGATTGAACAGTGGGCAAACCACCCACTGTAGAGACTTGAGAGACTTTGGCTTTGCACTCCCCAGGATTGAACAGTGGGCACACCACCCACTGTATAGACTTGTGAGACTGTGGCTTTGCACTCCACAGGATGGAACAGTGGGCAAACCACCCACTGTAGAGACTTGAGACACTGTGGCTTTGCATTCCCCAGGATTGAACAGTGGGCAAACCACCCACTTGGGAGACTTGAGAGACTGTGGCTTTGCACTCCTCAGGATTGGACAGTGGGCAAACCACCCACTGTAGAGACTTGAGAGACTGTGGCTTTGCACTCCCCAGGATTGAACAGTGGGCAAACCACCCACTGTATAGACTTGAGAGACTGTGGCTTTGCACTACCCATGATGAAACAGTGGGCATGGGGCCCCCTCGTGGATTTGGCGTCGTGCACTCAAGCGGCTGAGGTGCCCCCCCTTTCCCTCCCCCTGAGGTGCCTGTTTTATTGGTATCTGATGCCCCTGCAGTGTTCTCTCCGTCATGGACGGGGATCTTGTGTGGGCCTCGCCCCTACCGTGTGGGCCCAGGGTTCCACGGACTTAATTGGAGCACTACCTGGACTACTATGCTTGGTATATATTTTGTACATGGTGTATATATATATTTTTGCCTACTTGTTTTTTATATTTATTACAATGGTTACACTCATTTTCTATTGTCTTTGCATTCTTCCGGGGGGGTTGGGGGTGTAACTGTGATGTATCAATATGCATTAGTGTGTGTGTTGTAGTGGGTGAGGGTGGGGGTGGGGGTGTTGCGTGTGTGTGTCCCTGTTTTTTCCCTCCCCCCTCCTCTGTGTCGTAGGTGCAGTACTCACCGTGGACTTCGCCGCCGGCGTTCGTGCTCCTGGTAGAGGAGCAGGAAGACTATCGCAGGGAGAATTTGGAGTTCCGGGTCCATGGTGTCCTTGTTCCTCGTGGGGTGTGTAGAGGTGAGCGTTTTCCCTTCGGAATTCCTGTTTCCGCCGTGTTTTTATCCGCAGTGAATCCGCCCCGGAAAAGGTGGCGGATTGGTGGGTTGTAATAGTGTGTACGGTACATTGTCCTCCGCCTGTCTGTTGGCGGTGACCGCTGCGCTGTTTGTTTGTGCCGCCTTGGCGGTCGGAGTGTTAAAGTGGCTGTCTTTGTTGGCGGTTTCCGCACGGTCGTAATTGCAATTTTTTCACCGCTGGCCTGTTGGCGGTCTTACCGCCGCTTTAACACCGTCCGCCAGGGATGTAATGACCACCTAAATCTTTATTGCCTTGTTGCAATTCTAACAGTTCTCGTTCTGCTGATAGAGTCACTGTTCTTTGATCAGACACCCTTTCAATTCACGGACAAAGTTTCTCCAATTATAAAGCAGGGGACTGTCGTTTTGGCAGTCAGGTTACCCTCTGTCCAAGCAAAAACCCTCACTCTAGTCAGGGTAAGTCACACACAATCCAAGATTATCCTGTGCCCACCCTCTGGTAGCTTGGCACGAGCAGTCAGGCTTAACTTAGAAGGCAATGTGTAAAGTATTTGTGCAATAAATCATACAATACCACCATATAGCACCACAAAAATACACCACACAGTGTTTTCTAAGTTAAGCCTGACTGCTCGTGCCAAGCTACCAGAGGGTGGGCACAGGATGTTACACACAAGAGAAATTGCCCAGGTGGCCGCATCTCCAGTCAGATAAGATAACAGGAAGGCCACCCTGGATTGGGCATCAGGGAAAGTGCTTGGTCGACAGGTAAAATGCAGTTCTACTTGAATCAAAAAGGATTGCGCTTTCAGAGGATCACCTGAAAACCACTCTGGAGGAGCCAGAGGAATGGCTGAAGGAACGTTGAGGGAAATGTTATTTGGAGGATTACCTCCTGAACCTTTAGAAGGAGGACAGAGACAACCCGCACCCAAAAAACCTTGCTCCTTCTTTTCTACTCGGTCTTGTAACTGACTCACTCTCTCAGCTAAGCTGGTTGCTATGTCTTTGGATGCTACTACATCCAATTGGAGCTGTGTGATAACTTTAACTAACTCATCCAATGTGGCCATATTGAGAACCTAGCGCAAACCAGGAGGATTAAGAATTAGTGGGCTCACTATTCTGTCAAGGAGACCAGATCCTCGGGGCTTGTGCATCTTCCCAACATGTCCACCTCTTGGTAGCTCCAAACTCCACTAGTTATTATAACACAGAGTTAAAGAATGGCCAAGTGGGGGAATGGGTTTTGGGTTGGGAACAGCGGGGAAGGAGACCTGTGGAAGCAAGAGTTAAACAACACAATTGCAAGAATAATCACAATGACTTTCAATAAGCTTTGTTTCAAATAACACTTATACTGAAAACATGAATGTCCTAAGCTTCACTATAACTAGGCCTCAGGAATCTAGGTACCTGGAAATCAAGAAAGGTTATACAAAGTTTCATATGAACATTCCAGAATTAACATATCATATTTTGAACAATAAACGTTCTCCAAATAGGTCTTAGAATAATCACTGCATTACAACAAAAATCAAAGAGCACCTGGTTTTCTTTGCATGAATGAACTGTACTATAATCATTAATAACACTGCTACGTCACACTCTGATTAAGAGTTCCAAGACTCAAATGTTCAAGAATTATTATGCACCTTAATCAAACTGCACATCAAGATTTCAATGTCTAGAAATGATCGCGCCCTCTGCCGATCTGTATTTCAAAAGTTAAAACACCAGGAATGAATCGCGCACACTGTGGCCGATTCGAACATCTAGATTCAAATGCAATGAAACGATCACATGCACTGCCGATCTGTAATTGAAGAGTTAAATGCCTGGAATGAATCGCGCACACTGTTGCTGATTCGAACATCAAGAACCAAATGCCATGAAATGATCACGCACACTGCTGATCTATACTTCAAGAGTTTAATGCCAGAAATGAATCACGCACACTGTTGCCGATTCGAACATCAAGAATCAAAGGCCATTAAATGATCGCGCACACTGTCGATCTGAATGCCAAGAGTTAAATGCCAGAAATGAATTGCGCACACTCTTGCCGATTCGAACATCAAGAATCAAAGGCCATGAAATGATCGCACACACTGCTGATCTGAATGCCAAGAGTTAAATGCCAGGAATGAATCACACACACTGTTGCCGATTTGATCTTCACGATGCAAATGCCATGAAATGATTGCGCACACTGCCGATCTAAAATGCCAAGAATTAAATGCCAGGAATGAATGTCGCACACTGTTGCCGATTCGAACATCACAATGCAAATGCCATGAAATGATTGCGCACACTGCCGATCTGAATGCCAAGAATTAAATGCCAGGAATGAATCGCGCACACTGTTGCTAATTCGAACATCACAATGCAATTGCCATGAAATGATCGTTCACACTGCCGACCTGAATGCCAAGAGCCAAATGCCAGGAATGAATCGCGCACGCTGTTGCCGATTCGAACATCACGATGCAATTGCCATGAAATGATCGCGCACACTGCCAACCTGAATGCCAAGAGCCAAATGGCAGGAAAACAACAGCACACGTGATTTTTTGTTTAGGCCCAAATCCCGAATGTCACTGGAAACGGAGTCGGGGGCCTAACTCGACCTCCACTTTACTGCCCTGCTTGAAGATCACCAAATAACTGAGGGCAGGCCTGGAAATGACTTGATAGGCCTCCAGGACAGGAGCTCAGGAAAATGCTTCTGCTCTGCACTGGGACCTCTGAATAGTGAGCACCTGGAGCTGGGCTGGCTCCCTTATATAGAGCCAAGCCCTGCCCATGAGCCACACACTCAACCATGCTGCAGGAAAGGCTTCTAGAATGTCTTAGAATAAGGACCACACCCTGCAATCCTGTAAACAAGCCTTGCAAATGAACAATGTATTACAAACAGCATTAGTGACTTTTCAAGGTAAAAGTTCTGCAATGCAAAAGGTTAACATACAGTATAGAAACACAATGCATGAAATATGCCCTTGCATAAGGACTGGGTTTTTGCATTTACATCGCCCGTAGAGCGCGCATGGTCCTGATGTTGACAGATAGAATACAGTTGCTAATCATGTGTGGGCATCCGAAATTTGGACAATTGACTTACAGATTTACATGTCTGTGTACTAAACTTGGATCATCAGTCCTAGGCACACTTTTCACAACCCTACGCCTGTGCCTGAGGTGGGGGGGGGCAGGCAACAAATACTTGCAAACAACAAGGACACCCAGGAAGCTTTGGACAGCTGTACATGGATTTGGGCAGCCCACTACAGGTAAGGAGGAAGTCCAACTATGATACACCCAAACCTTGGACAATCCCATCCACACTTATGTTTGGAAATGCAGACCACTGTCAACATCAATTCCTACCAGTAACACATGACTAACAACAAGCAGATAGATGCAAGCACACATCTGGCCATGAGCTGCATGCACATCTAGGCCATTGTACTCAAGTGCCTCATACTCGTAGCACAACATGTGGAGCTACATGCTGCTAGGAAGCCAACATATAGTCAAAAATGTTCATTAGTGAATAGGGAAGCTGAAGTCTGTGGGTAAGACTTTGGCATCCCTATTCTGTGAGAATCAGGGTCTGACTTGCTAAATAAATCACAAATATGGTCCTCTGCTACAGTTTCTGATTTTAAGTTTTATCCACAAAACTCATCCCTATTCACATGGCCGTGCCTACAGGATTGACCTACAATCCAAAATTATGACAATATGCTAATGATTGGCCAACTCAAAGATGGGGAAAAAATGATACTCCACTCAAGGAACATATCTGATCATTGACCAGCACATCACACCTTGCTATGTGTCCAAGACACAGGAGTCAATCACACATCATCAGCAAACACAACACAGAACAGAAATATTAACACTTACTGGAGAAGTCAGAGTCCGCAAATCGAGCCACCTCTCCGATAGTGTAGGGTGCAGGTCCACTTGTAAGGCATGGAAGGGAGAAATGTGCTCAATGTCTGTGCACTGTACAACACTCCCAAATACAAATACTATGTGTAATATTAACTCAGAAAGTCGAGCCTCTCAGACATGATGATACTGCATCCTACATACCACTGCAAACATGTACAGACCCGGGGACTCCAGTGAGTGATACACACATATCTGCACACATGCAGTGGCCCTAACTATCATGTGGTGGCAAACATGCTCCATCATTAGTTATCAGACTAATTCATGGAGTGTATTCCTCTCATCATGTGTATCCATGAGAGACATGCCAAGGCACCTTCCTGGAGGACTGCAACACCAGTCACCCAGCTATTGTGACTAAGACCAATTTAAAACACACAGGTACAATGTCCAGAGGGCCAGGGACAGTTGGTAGCCCTCCATTTGTATAATTTTCTTCATTTTATGTGCCACGGCTATGGGAAGTTGCACCAACCATAGAGATATGAACCCGTGTGCATACCTTTTGGCATCCATCCCTAATTTAAATGTGGCACTACAAAGTCCTAATATTAGTCTAAGATGTTACCTGAGGTCAGCGCTAACTTGTTATGTATGTGTCACAATCCAGTTCAGACATGTATCCGAAAACATTGAGGAACACAAAATTTCTTGTAAAAATCTGGATTTAAAACATGTGTTTCCTGATACACCGACAGACCATACATGAAGCATATATTAGAGCCACATTTGCATCATCAATTGACGTGAAGGCAGCATTAATTTACAGGCTCCTGTTGTGTTTTGTAAGTTAGTCTAGCTGTTGCGTCAACAAATGGTGGTAATGTGTAGGAATTATTGTATATCTCACAGGCAACTGTGGCCCATACTTATACTTTTTTTGCGCCGCATTTGTGCCGCTTTTTGAGGCAAAAGCAGCACTAACTTACAGAATACAATTGTATTTTGTAAGTTTGCGCCGCTTTTGCTTCAGAAAATGACGCAAATGCGGTGCTAATAAAGTAGAAATATGGGCCTGTTTGTTTAACTTGCATTCCACATGTTCAAAAACATTGCCTGCAGCATATGAACAAATCAGCCACTGTCACTACAGAGCATTTAAATGTGCACATTACTCTGATTTGTACTCACCAACAGGGCCACCAATCACAATCCCCAGGTGGTCCAGCAGATCTTGCTCCCGGGCAACCAGGTCAGCCCAACGGTGTTTCAGCTGGTGGTCGTTGCGTGGTATTTTGTAGATTCGCTGTAGATGGTACAGGACCTTTGCCCACCGGAGCCTCCTTGCCTCTGTGTGATAGCCCTGTATCACACGGCCACCTACTTCAATCATTAATGGTGGGAAGTGGCACACCAGCCAAATAAAGCCACCCAGCTCCTCCTCTCCCATCCTGCCAAGACAAGGCCTACCCAACATGCTTGCACCAAAAAAAGGGAATAAAGGTGTACAGAGGAGAATGGAGGGAAAGTAGGACAGGGAAATGCAAAAAAATTAACAGAACACAGCCCAACTATCCCCAAACTAACACTACCCACAACAGACTCCCAACAGTACAAAGACAAATGTAGACACCAGAAATGACCAAAAAAAAACACTAACACAGGATACCACAGACACTTAGGAAACACAAAAAGACAATTTAAAGACCACACTGGAGACAAATTCACAAAATGTACAGAGAGACAAGTCAAACCACAGCCACACAGTCAGGAATTATCACAGACTGCAAAGTGAAAGTAAAAGTACACCCACTGTACTAATTCTGTAAACAGGATATCCTATTACATCACTTCCTGCCTCAAATGTGGTGCGTTTTTAATCTTATGCGTCAAAATATTATAACACTTACAGTCTGTGCGTCATTTTCTTTTGACGCACATGCTTAGAAATATCCCTGCATCCATATTTTGAAATATATTTCATACTTAACCAATTTCAGAGGGTACACTGTGGGAATTACCGCTCAGGGCCAATGGATGTTTCATGGCAATGAGCATCATATTTTGACACATATGTGTCATTGTTTGATGCATGTGTGTCTTTTTTGGCACGTATGCATCAAAATTTCTGTCTTTCACTGGGTTTGGGTCATTTCTCATTTGTAATAGTGAATGACAGGTGTGACAATACAGAGATAAGCTGATTGCACCAATATTGTGCATTCCGGTGTATGGACACATGTGGCAGATCATACTACTGCGGACCATGATCCTCTACTTGTTGTACCGGATTTGCACTCTTCACTGACGCAATAGATTGCCAAACGTGTGGAACACAATTAAGTTTTAGCCGGTTTGGGCATGTTTTGCGTCAAGAGAGGATACCAAGGCGATGCAACTCAATACATTAACTCTATGCCTATGGGTCAATGTCTGTGATTTGGCTCTTACTATTATAGTTGTCCCACTGTGTGAACATCACAAGACGCATTTTTGCAAATCTGCTTGTATGCATGTGGAGTCAATGTGTCCAACCATCAGATGCTATTCAGTGTGGAAATGAGAGAGGAAATGTGTTTGTCATACACGTAGCAACAACTGCTGTGTGCACTTCCTTGGTTTTTTGGAACATAAGCTCCACCAATGACAAAACATGCACAGGATAGATAGCAGACAGTTGATCATGGCAATGCTCCAAAATTAAGCCATCACATGTCTTGGAATGTTGGATACTACTTCCTAGTCACTTCTTTGTTTACTCCCCATGAGTCAGCCATGGGATAATGCTATGTGGGTACGGTGTGTGTGACACTGAGTCCCAAATACAATCCACAAATGTCATGTCACACCACAGTTGGAGTCATATACATGAGCCATGTCTCTGCTGTGGCACTGGAGGACCAGCAGACCAAGCAGCACTTGTTCATATATTTCCAGTGGTAAAATGCACAAAGGTGTCCGGTTCAAGTGTGTGGGGCAATGTTTAGCCTGTGTCATTATTGGGGTCCATGTTGTCACAGTTACCTGCAGGTCTAGTCATGAGTATGTGGAGCCATTTCCTGCATCTACAGAGTATCCTTCACAGCTGAATTGAAGGAAAGCCAATGAGGAATTGAGAACGCACATGGGGATAGTCCAGCTATGGCACTGCCAACATGTTATGAGACTGACAACAGGGAAACCTTGGTGTGCTGACAAGGTTAATGGATCAGGAATTTAAAACCGGCAGGTTTCCTCCCAACATTTGTACACAGGTTGGCCTCTAAAATTCCCACTGCATCCGGGAACATCAGTGCCTCTGTGCTGATTAATCTCACAGCTATTTACCACGCAAGCCCCATCAATATGTGGGGGGCAATGTGAATCAGCATGTGGACTGTCAGGGTCCTAACATGTGTTGACATTTCCTGCACATTATCTGACGTTGTTAGTTGTGCTGAAGGCACCATACCCAATCCATGTATACAGCCATGGTACACTGTCACTATTTGTCACTCATGCATACATGAAACCCAGACAAGGGATGGACCATGATTAGGCTATTTGGAGACAAGTTCCACCCCATGGTACAATAAGTAAACTGATTACGCTTTACAATGTACTTGAGTATGCATTGTAGACCCACCTGGCACAATACCCCAGGAGGAAAGTGAGGGCTGGGAAAGCAACTATGATACAAATGTAGCCACAGGGAACCTTTGTAGTAACGCAAAGACAGGAACCAGTCAGGCTAACAGGATGCAGGGTCAATCAGGATCAATAAATTTAACAAGGCAAATACACAGTGAGCAGACTGAGACTGTTCAAAGGTGGAACAACACTGTGGAAAATGAACACTGTGTTTCTCCTTTGTGTTGGAACGAAACACAATAACCCAAGGGCTGTGTTACACAAGTGATTTATACGGCAATGCCTAACAGTGTTCTACATAAAATGCCAGCTTCTATGCTGTTCCGGGCAGCTGCAAGGGCAGTGCATGTTCAAATGGCTGGTCTGCATGGATGTGCTCACAGGTGTGTGCAGCCTCAGTCTCTCACAAGTCCTTTAGGTAAGAATCAAGTTCAAAGGGCCAACAGTACCTTTCACATGGGAAGCAATGTACAGGTGATTACAGGTCCTACAGACTACAAGACAGTGCATTATTTAGCCAGAAGTCCATGCAGACAGACGTACAATGACTATGGAATACCATACTAAAGAGGGAAGGATACTGGATTCACATTGTGAGTCTGGGTGTGTGTAGAGGAGGGATTATCTGGGTACACATATTCCCTTTCCAGGGACCTCTGAAGAAGGGTGGAGTGAGAAAGGGAACATGGGTGTGGCAGGACTTAGGACCTGGGCTGCCATGTGCAGGGGATGACTTGTGAGCAATGCTAGTCATACCTGGGGCACTTGTGCTATCAATTTGCTGCTTATATGGAAATCTTGTCACACATACTCCTTGTAAAGATAGCTGATGTAACACTTACTGCTATCAAGGGTCTGGCATTACCTCCTTGTCACCAATGCAATAGCACATCCACTGCCTCATGTATGAGGCATTCTTTTCCCTTATTGACTGATGGTGGCTTAGTTGTGTGCCATATGCTGCGATGAACCATGTTGCCAACATGTATGTGGGAAATAGCTGTGGTCCTCTGCTATTGCCCTTCAAATGTGAAATGTACAGGATATTCGTCATTTACAGTGTGTGTGAATTTGGCTGTACATTCATACGCATCAAAATTGATGTGGATTTTTCTGCATCCTAATCTGTATTTCTGCAATGCTCGATGAGGCTACACTCTGATTCTGATAGTTAGGGATAATGCTATGCAAAAATGATTATCCAGACCATTATATAGTGAATAGAATAGGTGTTTATTGACATATGGTAAGACAGTGGTGATGGATGAGTATAGTTAAAGGAAATTTTGGACAATATGGGGGTTATTACAACTTTGGAGGAGGTGTTAATCCGTCCCAAAAGTGACGGTAAAGTGACGGATATACCACCAGCCGTATTACGAGTTCCATAGGATATAATGGACTCGTAATACGGCTGGTGGTATATCCGTCAATTTACTGTCACTTTTGGGACGGATTAACACCTCCTCCAAAGTTGTAATAACCCCCTATGTTGTCTCCGATGCAAACCTGCAGCTGTGATTGGATGGTCCCCCTCATGTTGATGGACAGCATCCTCCTCTTCCTCCTCTTCAGGCATTTGTGGATCTGGTTCATATAGGGCAATGTTCCTTCTTACACATATGTTGTGCAGGATGGCACAGGTCAAAATGAATTTTCACACCATTTCAGGTGAGTATAGGAGGCTGCCTCCGGTGATGTCGAGGCACCTGAATCTTGACTTCAGGATGCCAAAGGCCCTCTCGACTATGGTGCGTGTCCTCCGATGAGCCTCATTATAGGCACTCTCTGCTGCCGTGCGTGGGTTTGCAAATGGGGTCATGATCCATGGCTGGATGCCATACCCCTGATCAACTGAAAGAAAAAATGAGTGAGAACATGATGTAGCTTGCACCATGATTATCACTTTGCATGGCAGTTGTTCTCTTGTGTTGTCTGTGACACATCTGTGTTTGTGTTATTGTGTGGAATCCTAGGCTTCAGGATGTACCATCAGCATTGGGTTGTTTCCTCATCTGAACACGTGTTTGGCTGATTGACCGGATGTCAGCAGTATTTTTGTAGAGTTGCAGTACATTGTGTACTCCCTTGCATTATGTCATGTGAAAGAGGTGTCCCTGTGTCTTAACTGGGGGTGAGATGATACTTCCATACACAGAATCAATTCCACAGTGGTGGTAACACGGTTGTATCTATATACCCTGGACATCCCATCCAATTTCACATATGCAATAGAATTATTTACACATGAGTGAGACCCTTAGATTTGGCTAGGTGACAATGTACAACACATCTCCGTGCATTGCCAGCACTGACTTGCTGACAATTGACTATGCACAAATTTCACATGTGTGACAAATTTTCAGCAGACCTATTTCTCTGCCCTTGCCAAGTCGACTCAGGTTGTAACGTGTCCCTATACATCTGAACATGTTCTAGTTCAGCTGGCTAACCTGGTTGTGAGGTTGTCATTTTGAGTGTCAGAAGGTCCGTATGCCTGTACATCTGTTGTGTGTGTGTGAAATTGTCTCAATGCGTATGTGTAGGAATGTGCTTTTAAATATTGTCACATCAATATGTGTTCTTCGCACAGTCCACTTGCTTCTTGGTAGTGGGCAATGTGAGAGCAGGAGTGATGTGAGATATTGGTAAAGCCTCAATGATTCCACGTCACCTTCATTGTAGTCATCATCATGCTATGTGTGTCATGGTGTTTGACCTGCAGCATAGCACAATACACACCCCTTACACAGTACGTATTGGTTGGAAGGGTGTTTGATTGAGTGTTATTGATGTGATATTGAAAGATTAATCTTCCAAGTTGTACTGCCAGTTAAGGCCATGTCATTGTCAGAGTGTTGTTTAAAATTGTTCCCTTGTGTCTGTGGAGTGGCATCTGTTGTTATTTGGTACTGTCATTTGTCCATAGGTCTATATTCAAATGGGTCAGGATATCACACATGCCTAGCAGTGTCACAACCTCAGTGTCTTCCTGGCCACATGTCGATGTCGTGGTGTATGTTTTGTGTGTCCTAGAGGGTTGCTGTGCTGTGTGTATATAAGTAGGTTTCTGTACTTACCAACAAGTAGGCCATTTCCATATTGTCCATCCTAGAAGTGTTGACTGGGGCAGTGACGGAAGATGAATGAATCATGTACACTCCCAGGATACTTTGCCACGATGTTGGTGATCAAACCCTGGTGATCGACAATGGCCTGCACATTAATGGAGTGTCTGTGCTTCCTGTTGCGGTATAGATGCTCGGTTGCAGCAGGTGGCACAAGGCGTACATGTGTACAGTCAATGGCACCAAGCACATGTGGGAAACCATTAATTTGGTAAAACCCCTGTTTTGTCTCCTGCTGCTTCTCCTGTGTGTTGGGGAAGATGATGTGGCAGGGTGTGAGGGAGATGATGGCATCCAATACCTTGGGTAGGAAGGCGGAGAATGAGGGCTGTGAGATCCCGGCAACCAAGGCAGCAGTGGTTTGCAAGGAGCCACTTGCCAACATGTGGAGTACAGCTAGCAGCTTGGTTTCTGGTGGAATGGTGCGGGGTATCTTCAAGCTGGGTGCCAACTGTGGCTTAATGTTGCACAGCAGCTGCTGAATGGCTTGCCAGTTGAGCCTGTACCTCTGGATGATGTCTTGTTGCCTGGGTCCCAGAAGGGTTGTCCTGGTGCGGAATATCCTCTCCTGCCTTCTGCGTTGCCTTTGGGGTCCCTGCTGTTGTTGTGGAAGCTGCTTTTGCGTCTGCGTGCATACTGGATGAAAAGCACCTCCATGTCTTCCTTTTGGAGCTCTGCTGTTGCTTCTGTGTGTTTTCATTAAGTACAGGTGTGTTTGCCCCATTTTAATGCATGCCCTGACCCAGACGTTATTTTTGTACGCAAATCGGGCTGTACGTCATTTTCCGACTACGCCTCCCAGCCGTGCATGATTTTTGCGTGATTGGATAAATAAGGCACATGGGTGTTTAAGTCATTTTTTGGACGGGAAGGCCTACCTTGCATGTCATTAATGCAAGGTGGTTTCACACATCCAGAAAATGACGCACACAGTGGAATTGTGGCATTCGTGGGCTTGGGCATCAAAGTTTAAATACGGTGCACATTTTGGGCCAAATGTGCGTCATGTTTTTTTACGCACAGTCAGCGCAATCAGAGTATAAATATGCCCCCAGGAGTGGCCGTCGACTGGGTGGCTGAGGTGCTGGGCTGGGTTCTGGCCACCCTGGCCCGAAGTGAAGGACGGGGGAGGGCTAGGGAATATCGAGGAAAAGCTTCTTAGGGACACTGGGGCGGGAAGAGGGTGAAGGTTTGTGAGTGGAGGAAGAGGGAGTGGCTGTAGGGGGTGTCAGTCTGGTGTGTTTGGATGCAGGTGCATGGCTGGATGCCCTTGTGAGGTGGATGGCTGTTGGGTGTCTGTGTGCTTGCGTTTGTGTACTTTGGGAGGAGGGGTCACAGACACAGTTGGAGAGGACACAGGGGACGTGTGCATGGATGTGGGGGTGGTGACTGACAGTGAGGGATGTGTAGTGATAGGCGTGCTGGTGATTGAGGTAGTGGATAAGGATGTAGTGCATGCAGGTGTGAGTGGAGATGCTACTGGGAGGGAAGTGGACGAGGAGGAGAAGGGGGACACAGTGGAGGCAGTGGATGTTGGTGTGTCTGCATTTGGATGGTGCTTGTGTGAGTGCCTGTGAGATAAAGTGTGGTGCTTGTGTTTGCCTGAGCCACTTCTGTGTGTTGATTTGGGTAAATGCTGGTCTGAAGGTGCGCCTGGGATAGGCTGGTTTTGAGGGGATTGGGACTGTGTAGAGACAGTTGGAGGGGAGAGGCTGGAGACAGGGACAATCGCTGCCATCAGTGAGTTGGCCAGAGCCTGGAATGCTCTCTGTTGGGCCGCCACATCAGAATGAATGCCCTCCATGTATGCATTTGTTTGTTGCAAATGCCTTGCTAGACCCTGGATGGCATTCATTATGGTTGCCTGCCCAACAGAGAGGGATCTCAGGAGGTCAATAGCCTCCTCACTGAGGGCAGCAGGGCTGACTAGGGCAGGGCTTGAGGTGCCTGGGGCGAAGGAGATGCCCACCCTCCAGGGTGAGCGGGCATGGGAAACATGCTGAGGGGCTGCTGGGAGGGTGGTGCTGGTATGGGGCGTGGCAGCTGTTCCTGTAGTTGGGGTGGGCACAGAGGTGTCAGCCACTACCAAGGAGCTTCCATCGGAGGAGGAGTCCCTGACGGTACTGTCCCCTCCTGTCTCTGTCGTGGTGCTCCCCTCACCCTCCATCCCACTGGTGCCTCACCGTCAGTGGATTCGGCCTCCAGGCCCATGTGGGATGCAGCTCCCTCCATCGCCGGTGCTGCTGCTCCTCTGCAGATGCTGCTAATGCACCCAAGAACAGGATGACAAAACAAAAAGGGGGGGAGAGACAGAGGATACACTTGGCCAATGGCAGCAACAATACTACCGTAGGCATACACAAATCACAGGGAACAGCCCTATGCACTAGGCCATGCACTACCAGTTACAATGCTAGTCACCAGCCCTTGGGGTACAATGGCTAACGTCATTAGCTGCACACCTGAAACCCACAGGACCCTGCCCAGTAGTAGATGCTCACCAACGTTATTGTGTTTGGAGTGCATTTGAGCTTGCCCATCATGGAACCAACCTGCCATGTTCGCCCTGGCCGAGGGGCACCCACAGCCCACATCCCCCACCCAGGTACCACCTTAATGCGCGCAAAGTCAAGAATCTGAATCTGTACTCACCCCCTTGTGGCTGCTGTGATGCCTTCAAGCGCCCATCCAACTCTGGATAGGCCACCGCCAGGATGCGGAACATATGGGGGGTCAGGGTACGACAGACACCCCTTCCTCATTGGAAGGCCAGCCCCAGCTTGGCCTCCGCCGTCCTCATTGCCCAGCAGCGCAGGTCCTCCCACCGTTTGCGGCAGTGGGTGCTCTGCCTGTCAAAGACCCCCAGGGTCCGCACCTCCTTGGTGATGGCACGCCAAATACCCTTTTTCTGATGGGTGCTCACCTGCAGGAAAAATACAGCAGAAAAGTTATTAGTCATAACTCCTGGCTGTCATATTAAGGGCCCACCATATCCCTCCCATCCCCTTACGCACAGACATTGACCACCATAAATGCAGCACTCTGCCCAGGACCCCTCAGCCCCCCTCATACAGCACTCCATACATTCATGCCCCATGCATCATGCTCACAGTGTAC
This sequence comes from Pleurodeles waltl, assembly GCF_031143425.1. NCBI lineage: Eukaryota > Metazoa > Chordata > Amphibia > Caudata > Salamandridae > Pleurodeles > Pleurodeles waltl. The sequence goes on along the minus strand of NC_090440.1, from coordinate 722,441,688 downwards.
TCACCTGTTGGTCTGGAGGACCATAAAGTAAAGGGTACTGGGTTAGGACCCCATCCACCAGTCTCTCCAACTCCTCCGAAGTGAAGGCAGTGGCCCTTTCCCCAGACACTTAAGTCATGGTCGCTTCCAAACACTGGTCACAGCAGCACTTGCAGTGTAAGTCCTCTCCTGTTGAAGGTCAGGTAGCAAGTGAGTGAACAGATAGAAAATGGTGGTCACGTCGCGGCAGTGCGTACTGTCACTTCCGGCGTACATCGCCATTGGATCATAGAACCCATAGGCCCCAATGATAACCAATGCGGTGTTGCATGGTGGTCGTCGACCAACAACCGCAACGGCTCTCAAAGCCAGGGGAATTACCTAATTTCCACTTGTCCTTCCTCACAGGTCAGGCAGCCACCATTTCAGGGGGGCGCAGGCCATGGCACCTAACTGTGTCACAGCAGACATAGGCACATCAACTGACTTACAAGTTCACATACTGTTTCTGTAAAACAAAAATTGCACATTAATCTGAGTGCGTTTGAATATGACATTCTGCTCACCGTTTTTCACTCTAGAGTTCAACCACTGAGGATGAATAGGAGATGGAAACATCCCCCGTGTACAGACCCCTGGTGGACCTGGCGACAATTGAGGACAGGCACATTATCCTAACCTACAGACTTGATAGAGCCACAATCCAAGAGCTGTTTGCCCAATTGGAGCCAGACCTGATTTCAGCTATCCACCACCCCACAGGTATCCCCCCTCTAGTGCAGGCCCTGTCAGTGCTCCATTTCTTAGCAAGTGGTTTCTTCCAAGCAACTGTGGCCATGGCATCAGGGATGTCACAGCCTATGTTCTCAAACGTGTTGACCAAAATGTTGTCTGCCCTGCTGAAACACATGCGCAGCTACATCGTATTGCCCCAGGTGGAGGATTTGGCCACAGTGAAGGCTGACTTCTATGCATTGGGACATATCCCCAACATCACTGGTGCTACTGATGCTACACATATTGCCTTTGTCCCCCCCTGGAGAAATGAACAGATGGTCAGAAATCAAAAGAGCTTTCACTCTCTGAATGGGCAGATGGTGTGTTTGGCGGATCAGTACATCTCCCATGTCAATGCAAAGTATACTGGCTCTGTGCATGATGCCTTTATCTTGAGAAATAGTAGCATCCCATATGTGATGGCTCAACTCCAGAGGCACCGGGTGTGTCTAATAGGTGAGCCCATGGTCCCCACCTAGTTGATGTAGGTAAATGGGTGTGGGGTTGTCCCTAGGGGTGAGTGTGTGGCTAACAAGTATCCCGCCATATTTACAGGTGACTCTGGTTACCCCAACCTCTCATGGCTACTGACCCCAGTGAGGAATGCCAGGACAAGGGCAGAGGAACAATACGATGAGGCACATGGGCTAACAAGGAGGATCATTGAGCTCACCTTCGGCCTCCTGAAGGCCAGATTCTGGTGATTCCATCTGACAGGTGGATCCCTGTACTACTCACCCAAGAAGGTGTGCCAGATAATCGTTGCATGTTGCACAACCTGGCCTTGAGACGCCACATGCCTTTTCTGCAGGAGGATGAGCCTGGGGATGGTCGTGTGGCAGCGGTGGAGCCTGTGGACAGTGACAGAGAGGAGGCAGAGGAAGAGGATGTAGACAACAGAACTACAATAATCCAACAGTACCTCCAATGACACACAGGTAAGACATTGTAACTTCACCTTCCACTGTAGTTTTGTGTTGGGCATTGTACATGGCATCCTGATTTCCCTATTTCTAGGGCCACTTACTGTACCCTTTGGCATCTCTATTTTCAGATATCTGTACCCCACTCTGGCTCCTGGTGTGTTTACTGCTGCCCACTACAAGTCAAACCTATGTAAATATAACTGTACATTTCAATTGCAATGTTTACAGCTTGTTTAAGTAATACATATTTCAATCAATTGACAGACTCCATACTTGTATTTGTTCCAAGGGTGTTTATTTCTGTGATAATATGTGTATTGCAATGGGCTGGGTTGATGGTGGAGAAATGTCCAGGATAGAGTCCAGTCTACTGGTTTCACAGATGCATTGTCCAAGGGGGCCTAGGAAGTGGAGCAACGCAAGTTCAAGGTGGACAGGGTGACAATCAGGTGCATCCTATTTCCTGGCGAGGGTCTTGGCAATGTTCTCTGACTTCTGCCTGGATGGCAGGGACCTTTTGCGTGGGGGTTCTCCTTCTGCATGGGGTGGGTGCTGGTGGCCTGTGGTTCCAGTGGAGGGGCCTTCTGTCCACTAGCGTTGGTGGAGGTGGGGGGCTGTTCTTCGGTGTAGATAGTGTCAGAGGCCCGTTGGTGTGCCACTGCCTCCCTTATGGTGTTGACCATGTCTGCCAGCACCCCTGCAATGGTGACCAGGGTGGTGTGGATGTCTCTCAGGTCCTCCCTGATCCCCAGGTACTGTCCCTCCTGCAGCCGTTGGATCTCCTGCAATGTGGCCAGTATCTGGCCCATCGTCTCCTGGGAATGGTGGTATGCTCCCAGGATGTTGGTGAGTGCATCGTGGAGAGTCGGTTCCCTGGTCCTGCCCTCCCCCTGTCGCACAGCAGTCCTCCCAGCTTCCCTTTTGTCCTGTGCCTCTGTCCCCTGAACCGTGTGCCCACTACCACTGTCACTTCCCCCAGGTCCTCGATCGTCCTGTGTTTGTGGAGTTGCCTGGGGTCCCTGTAGTGGTGGACACACTGCTGATTGACGTGTCCTAGGGATAGAGGGATGGGCCCGCTGGGTGGGTGCTGTGCTGGTGTTTCCTGACGGGGAGGCTCTGTGGTGGTTTGGGACTGTGGCTGGGTCACCGACTGTCCAGTGGTCCCTGATGGGCCAGGTTGGTCATCCTGATCCAGACATGCAGAGCTGCTGTCATCACTGTGGGCCTCTTCTGGGGGGGCTGGATGTTGCTGGCACCTCCTCTCCGGTGATGTTGTGTGGGGGTCCTGTGGGGATGTAAATGCAGTGTTATTGTTTCTGCGTTTGACATCTTGTGCATGGGTATGTTCCCCTCTATGGTTGTTATTACCAAGGCAGCTTTGGCTTGTGTGAGTTGTGATTTGGTTGGCTAAGTGATTGTCACTAGTGTGCATGCTGTGGTGATGGGTGTCCATGCAGGTCTGTGATGAGGGTCCATGCATTGGTGTTGCATGCAGGGCTTGGTATTGGGATGGGTGAGTTGTGATGGTGGAGTATATGTGAGGTGGTAGAGTGATGGGGGTGAGGGTAGGGGTAGGAGTTTGTGATGGCATACAAGTAGGGGGTAAAGTAGTAAAGATTTGACTTACCAGAGTCCAGTCCTCATGCTACTCCTGCCAGGCCCTCAGGATGCATGATTACCATGACTTGCTCATCCCATGTTGTTAGTTGTGGGGGAGGAGGTGGGGGTCTACCACCAGTCCTCTGTACAGCTATCTGGTTTCTTGCAACCACGGAATACACCTTCCCACGTAGGTCATTCCACCTCTTCCTGATGTCATCCCTTGTTCTGGGGTGCTGTCCCACGGCATTGACCCTGTCCACGACTCTCCACCATAGCTTCATCTTCCTAGCAATGGATGTGTGCTGCACCTGTGATCCGAATAGCTGTGGCTCTACCCGGATTATTTCGTCCACCATGACCCTTAGCTCCTCCTCAGAGAATCTGGGGTGTCGCTGTGGTGCCATCGGTGTAGTGTGAGTGGTGTGTGTGTGAGGTGATGTGTTGGGGTGTGTGCTGTGAGGTGTGTGGAGTGTGTATGGTGGGTGCCCCTGGCTTGTCTCTCTCTCTCAGTTGTCAAATTCTTTTGGTCATAAAGGGTTATGGGTAGTGTGTGTGTGTGTTTTATAGTGTTGTGGGTGTGGTGTGTGTATGTGTGTCAGGTGTGTGTAGTTTGAATTGTCCAATGTGATGTTGTTTTGTTAGTGTGTGTGTATTTTGAGCGCAGCTGTATGTACTGCCATTGGTTTACCGTGGTTCAATGACCGCCGCGGTGATTCATGGGTCATGATGCTGTGGGCATATTTCTGTTGGCATAACGGTGTAGGTTTTGCTACCACCAGTTTATCACTGACCTTTGGCTGGCGGACTTATGTGTTTGTATGTATAGTGGCAGATTTCTATGTGTGGGTCATAATACCCGTAGCGGTATACCGCTGTGGTATGTTGGTGGCAGTCAGCATGGTGGTAAGCAGCACTTACCGCCAATGTCATAATGAGGCCCTAAGTCACTTACGAACGGACCACCACAAACTGGTTGACAGGGTGGAAGCTACTGAAGTCCAGGTAGCCCAACTCTCTGAGCGGGTTCAGGTATTGGAATGCCGCGCGGAGGATGCAGAGGGCCACAGTTGGCACAATAATATACAAATTGTTAGAACGCCAGAGGGCGTTGAGGGCACTGATGCGGTAACCTACCTGGAGACCTGGCTGTGCACTATTATGGACAAACTTACGCCCTTCTTTGCACTGGAGAAAGCACATCGAATCCAGACTCGCAGGACAGAGCCAGGAAGACTACCCCGACCGATAGAGGCAAAACTTTTGCATTATCGAGACCGGGATTTGCTGTTGCGGACGGCCCGCGAGACGGGCCCCTTCCAGGTGGCAGGTGGCCGTGCCACCTTATTCCCAGACTTTACACTGGTGGTCCAGTCCCGACGAGCCACCTTCCTGGGGGTGAAGCGAGCCCTGCGGGAGGAGGGACTTCGATATTCTTTGTTATTCCCATCCAAGTTGAAGATTATATTAGATGGCACTACACACTTTTTTCAGGAACCCGATGATGCGTGGGCATGGCTTGAGTTCTACCGGGCGGGCACCACAGGCCGCAAACAGGTGGAATACAAACAACCTCGACGCCGTGGTAAGAGAAGACACGCCAGAGAATCTCTGGGGGACCGCCAGATGACAAACCAACAGGTGCACCAAGGGAAGAGAGCTGCGCTCTGGGCGGCGTCCACCCTGACGGAGACGAGAAGTTCTGATGACGGCCAGAGATCAGAGCCTGAGTCTTTGGACAGGGGAGACTCCACAGATGTAGAATCAATAGCTAGTGTGGTGGAGGGGCTCCCCCACGTGACGCCTCAGACGTCAGATGACATTATCTGAATCAATGGGGCCTCCATACTGTTAGCTACATACTGTTAGCCCTGCTGTTCCCATACGGCTCAGATGCGGGCCGGGGAGAGCACGAACAGATCACTTTTGGGCACCACACCACCCCCAGATCACCCATCAGACAATCCAATCGGATGATGATACCACTTGTTCATATACTGGTTATTATTGTTTGGTTGGGCAGCAGTTGCTTGCCTGCTCTTGGGTTGGGGAGTTGGGGATTGTTAGTGCTGTCTGTTCTAGCCTGTTGTACCTTAGACTTATGTGATGTGCTATTGCAATGGTTGATGGGGAGCTGCATGTGAAGGAGTTACAGGCTCCCTGATGTCCCTTTTAGGGGGTTTAGGAGGCTGGCCTAGTTTGTAGTGGTACCTTGGGTACTTACACCTTATACCAGGTCCAGTTATCCCTTATTAGTGAAGTAGTAGTGTTCTAGCAGCTTAGGTAGCTATGGCAGAGCAGCTAAGGCTGAAATAGGAGACATGCAAAGCTCATGCAATACCACTTATAGTTACACAGTACTTATACACAAGTAAAGACAATACTCAGTGTTACCAAAAATAAAGGTATTTATTTGGGTGACACAGTACCAAAATATCTTAGAGACAATACTCCTTCTGGAGGTAAGTATTATACACCAAAATTAGACAAGTAAATAGTCATAGAACAATGCAAACAATAGGAAATCCTATAGAATACAATAGGAGAAAATAGGTCTAGGGGGAACACAAACCATATACTAAAAAAGTGGAATGTAAATCACAAATTCCCCCCTAGACAAGTGTAGTGTGTGCAGAATCGCTGGGACAGTAAGAATATAGTAAAGGTATGTAAATTACCCTATCCCAGAGCCCAGAAAAGCAGGAGTAATGTACTGCAAGTTTCCTTAGGACACACTACACTTCATTTTGGGGATTTTGAAGCAGCCAACCAAGTCTGCAAAGAACAACTGCTGGATTATTGGACCTGGAGACCTGCAAAGGAAGGGGACCAAGTCCAGAAGTCGAAAGAAGTTCCAGGAAGGACAGGAGCCCCTGCGAACCCAGAAGAGGGTGCAAGTGAAGAGTCCCTGGGTAGGTGAAGACTGCAGAAATGCACCCTAGGAAGATACCAGCTCATTCGTCCATGATGAAAAAGATGTCCCACGATGTGAAGATTGTTGCAGATGACATTTCGTGTTGGAGAGCTCCACGAAGCTTTGGCTACGACAAAAGTGCATTTTTAATCAAAATGGCACTGGATGGACCCAGGAGGGACCTGGCGGCCTCAACTCTGTGAGAGGGGGAAGACAGGGCTCTCAGCACTTTAGAGAGCCCTCAGGCTGCCAGCCAGAAGCTGCAGGATCTGGGTTCAAAGGAGGTGCAGAACACAGTTGATGCAGCACAACAAAGGAAGGTCCCACACTGCTGGAGAACAATTCAGTGAGTTGAGCGTCACAGGGTGGAATGCTGGGGACCTGGGCCAGGCTGTTCTCAAAGGAATTTTGCAAAGAGTGCACAGAGGCCTCAGGAGGTGAAGGAGACACAGTACACAGAGGTACCGTCGTGCTCAGGGAAGGCAAGGTCTTACCTCCTCCAAATTGCGTCAGCAGGACCTCAGGACAGTCTATGTCAATGATGTCCACCCTCTGTGTCCTTAGGAGCATGCTCATTGTTGTGAGAGGAGTCCCAGGGTACCGGTCGTAGTCTTGGAAGGTGCCTGCTTGGAGAAGGGGAGTGACTCCGCCACTCCACGGAAGATTTCTTCGGTTCTTTTTGTGCAGGATGAAGACAGGGCGTTCCCAGAGCGTGCACACCATGGAAACTGTTGCAGTCGCTGACTTGGAGCTGAGGTTGCTGAAGAAAAGTGTCTCTTGTAGATACTTTGTTGCAGTTACATCATTTCTTGGAGCAGGCTGCGGTTGATCTGAGGTCAGAAGAGTCTGAAGTTGTTGCAGAGGATTCCTGAAGGAAACTTGCAAGCAGAATCTGAAGAGAACCCACAGGGGAGACCCTAAATAGCCCTAAGAGGGGGGTTGGTTACCTTATCAGGTAAGGACCTATCAGGAGGGGTCTCAGACGTCACCTGCTGGCACTGGCCACTCAAAGGCCTCCAGAGTGCCCCCACATCTTGCAAACCAAGATGGCTGAAGTCTGGGACACACTGGAGGAGCCCTGGGCACCACCCCAGGGGTGGTGATGGACACGGTAGTGGTCATTCCCCTTTCCTTTGTCCAGTTTCCCACCAGAGCAGGGGAGAAGGGGTCCCTAAACCGGTGTAGTCTGGTTTATGCAAGGAGGGCTCCATATGTGCCCTTAAAAGCATTTCCAGAGGCTGGGGGAGACTACCCCTCCCAAGCCTGTAAATCCTATTTCCAAAGGGAGAGATTGTAACACCCTGCTCTCAGAGGAAATGCTTTGTCCTGCCTTCCTGGGACTGGGCTGCCCAGACCCCAGGAGGGCAGAACCCTGTCTGCGAGGTGGCAGCAGCTGTAGCTGCAGTGCAAGCCTCAGAGAGCTGGTTTGACAGTACAGGGGTCCATGGTGGAGCCCCAGGATGGAATTGGCTCCCCAATACCAGATTTGGGATGGGGAGACAATTCCATGATCTTAGACTTGTTACATGGCCATACTCTGAGTTACCATTGTGAAGCTACATATAGTTATGTATCTGATCATAGTCTGTTGTTGATCCATCTAACCACGCTAGAGGCTCACCAACCTGTTCCGACGTGGCGCTTGCACCCAGCAGCATTGATAGATGACGTATATCGCACAGCACTCCTACAAAGGTTGACGGAATACTTGATGCTGAACCTGGGGTCAGCGTCCAGTAGAAGCATTGAATGGGAGGTCTTAAAAGTGGTGGTGCGGGGTCACTGCCTTGGACAGATGGTGGGCATCCGACGGGACCTTGAGTGGGACATTTCGCATTTAGAGGACAACTTACATTACCATGACAATGACCTAGATGGCTCACCAGAAGCACAGGCCAAACTGTTGAAGCTCAGGGAGAAATACTCATTGACGCTAGAATGCCTTAGGTGTCATGACCATAACAATTATATGGCCAAAGTGCATGATGAGGAAGGGAAAGCGGGGAGGCTATTGGCATGGCTGATCCGTCGTGAGACTTGTGGGACGCCGATCATTCGCCTAATGACTAGGGGAGGAAATATTATTTATACACCTACTCAGATCAGTGCTGAGTTCACGGCTCACTATAAATCCTTGTATGGGCCTCTCCAAGTGGACTCATCTACTGAGAGGGACAGGTTCTTGTCTGCGCTATCTCGGGATGTCCTGACCGATGAGGACAGGGAGGTTTGGGTGTGCAGGTATCGGTGGGGGAGATTAAGGCATCTATTAAAACGCTAGCGGCGGGTAAGACCCCGGGAGCTGATGGCCTGCCTTCAGAGTTCTATAAATTGGGCTTTGATGTCCTGGCTCCTAAGTTGGCAGAGATGTATGCTGAAGCCTATGAGGCCAAACTGTTACAGGCTATGACCAGAGAGGCCATAGTGATCCCATTACCTAAATGTAAACATGCCAACAGGAGGGTTACCGACTTTAGGCCTCTGTCCATGCTCAACACTGATTTTAAAATCTTTAGTAAAGCGCTTGCGGCAAGACTGCTCCCCCATATGAATACCCTCATCCATGAGGACCAGAGTGGGTTCATTCCAACCCACAGCACCTCCAATAACCTCCATAGGGTATACTCCCTGCTGTACGATGATATACATCTCCTTGTCCCGGTGGCAATGGTTGTGTCGGTGGATCTTGATAAAGCCTTCGACACAGTGAGCTGGGAATTTCGGGACGCCACTATGATGCGGTTGGGCTTGGGCAGGGCCTGGGGTGCTCCACACGCAGCCTACGGCTCGAGTCAAGATGGGACGAACGATTTACTGTAGCTATGACACACATAGAGGTACCCGACAGGGATGTCCTCTGCCCCCTTTGCTATTCGTCATCGCCATAGAGCCCTTGGCGGGGAGACTCCGAGATAAGGCCCAGGAATGGGGCATATGTCGATGTGGACATTTCCATGTAGTCTCCATGTACGCAGATGACCTGCTTATCTACCTTCGCAATGGTCCAGAAAAGTTGCCCCCGATGTTCCAACTCCTGGAGGTGTTCGGGGTCTGTTCTGGTCTATGACTGAATAAGTGGAAGACTTATATCTTCCCAGCGGTCCGGGGAACTAGCCGCCTATCTACATGCCCGGAGGAGGTATCCTGGGCACCACATACCTTCCACTATCTGGGCATCCAGATTTACCTTGAGACGCAGTACCTAAGAGAAGGTAACTTAGGGCCGGCGACTCGGGCATTGCGGTCCAGTGTCGCCTTTTGGCGCTCCCTCCGTTTGCCGATTATGGCCCACGTATCCCTTATTAAGATGGTTATGCTGACCAGACTGCTCTATTATTTTACTAATTTGCCTGTCACCCTGCAGCCCTCTTGGTTTCGACCGCTGGACATGCTGATTAGGGAATTGATTTGGGATGGTGTACAGCAGCGATGGCACTGGCCACTCTGCAACTGCCCCCTGATGCTGGAGGACTTGGGGTCCCTGACTTTGAGTTTTATTTTCTAGCAGCTCAGATGCAGTGGCTTGCGCCGTGGCTTAGTGGAGTGGGACTTACGGAACTGACAGCAGATGGGGGAGATCTCAGTAGCAACCGACTGGTGATGGGCTTCTTTTGCCGACCGTACGCAGCACTATGAGGGGGGTATTACTGACAACAGCTCTGGCTAATTGGCGATGAGTCCTTAGAAGAGCGCATACGGGGTACCTTTTGTGCCAGATATACCACTACTGGGAATGCTCCATGGTGACCCCCTTTTTTATTTTACAGCACGACAACTACACTGCTGGACAACCATAGACCTGCATATGCTAGGTGCACTGTATAGTTGGGAATGCTGATCCCGTTTGAGTTTCTTGCGGACCAGACTGGTTTGCCTTGCGGGCAGTTTCTGACGTATGAGGCAATGGTAGGGACTATTCGGACCCTCTGGAGAAGAATAAAGGGTGAACCTCCCACACACAAGGTCTTACAGACTATGCTGTCCATTGGGGGGGCTCACACTTGGTGTCCTGGCTTTATAGGGAGCTGTTGGCAATGGTACATAACCAGCTAGATACTCTATGGGCTAAGTGGGAGTGGGACCTAGGTTGACATCTCACTGACTGTAGGAAAGTACCATCTTGCCTGGCAGGTTACCCCCATATTTCACTGTATATATGTTGTTTTAGTCTATGTGTCACTGGGACCCTGCCAGGCAGGGCCCCAGTGCTCATAAGTATGTGCCCAGTATGTGTTCCCTGTGTGATGCCTAACTGTCTCACTGAGGCTCTGCTAACCAGAACCTCGGGGACACCATTACACGAGTGCACTATACATAGGTCACTACCTATGTATAGCGTCACAATGGTAACTCCGAACATGGCCATGTAACATGTCTAAGATCATGGAATTGTCACCCCAATACCACTCTAGCACAGTACCCGGGTACTGCCAAACTGCCTTTCCAGGGTCTCCACTGCAGCTGCTGCCCCTGCCAACCCCTCAGACAGGTTTCTGCCCTCCTGGGGTCCAGGCAGCCCTGGCCCAGGAAGGCAGAACAAAGGATTTCCTCTGAGAGAGGGTGTTACACTCTCTCCCTTTGGAAATAGGTGTGAAGGGCTGGGGAGGAGTAGCCTCCTCCACCCTCTGAAATGCTTTGATGGGCACTAATGGTGCCCATCTCTGCATAAGCCAGTCTACACCGGTTAAGGGATCCCCCAGCCCTGCTCTGATGCGAAACTGGACAAAAGGAAGGGGAGTGACCACTCCCCTGACCTGCACCTCCCAGGGGAGGTGCCCAGAGCTCCTCCAGTGTGTCCCAGACCTCTGCCATCTTGGAAACAGAGGTGTTGGGGGCACACTGGACTGCTCTGAGTGGCCAGTGCCAGCAGGTGACATCAGAGGCTCCTTCTGATAGGCTCTTACCTCTCTTGGTAGCCAATCCTCCTAACCTGGTAGCCAAACCTCCTTTTCTGGCTATTTAGGGTCTCTGCTTTGGCGAATTCTTCAGATAACGAATGCAAGAGCTCACCAGAGTTCCTCTGCATCTCCCTCTTCACCTTCTACCAAAGGATCGACCGCTGACTGCTCAGGACACCTGCAAAACTGCAACAGAGTAGCAAGATGACTACCAGCAACATTGTAGCGCCTAATCCTGCCGGCTTTCTCGACTATTTCCAGGTGGTGCATGCTCTGGGGGTAGCCTGCCTGCACCAGAAGCTCCGAAGAAATCTCCCATAGGTTGACGCAATCTTCCCCCTGCTAACGCAGGCACCAAAAGACTGCAACACTGGTCCTCTGGGTCCCCTCTCATCCTGACGAGCGTGGTCCCTGGAACACAGCAACTCTGTCCAAGTGACTCCCACAGTCCAGTAACTCTTCAGTCCAAGTTTGGTGGGGGTAAGTCCTTGCCTCCCCACGCTAGACTGCAAAGCTGTGTACCACGTGATTTGCAGCTCCTCCGGCTCCTGTGCACTCTTCCAGGATTTCCTTCATGCACAGCCAAGCCTGGGTCCCCGGCACTCCATCCTGCAGTGCACAACCTTCTGACTTGTCCTCCGGCATCGTGTGACTCCCTTTTGTGACTTCGCGTGGACTCCGGTTCAATTTTCTTCTATGTGCCTGTTGGGGTACGTCTGTGGGTGCAGCCTGCTTCTGTGAGGGCTCCCTGAGTTGCTGGGTGCCCCTCTGTCTCCTCCTCCAAGTGGCGACAACCTGGTCCCTCCTGGGCCACAGCAGCACCCAAAAACCTCTACTGCATCCCTTGCAGCTAGCAAGGCTTGTTTGCGGTCTTTTTGCGTGGGAACACTTCTGCAAGCTTCATCGCGACATGGGACATCCGTCTTCCAAAGGAGAAGTCCCTAGTCCTCTTCTTCCTTGCAGAACTCCAAGCTTCCTCCAACCAGTGGCAGTTTCCTTGCACCTTCGGCTGGCATTTCCTGGGCTCCTGCCCACTCTCGACACTGTCGTGACTATTGGACTTGGTCCCCTTATCTTACAGGTACTCAGGTCTGGAAATCCACTGTTGTTGCATTGCTGGTGTTTGTTCTTCCTGCAGAATACCCCTATCACGACTTCTGTGCTCTCTGGGGATCGAAGGTGCACTTTACACCTACTTTTCAGGGTCTTGGGGTGGGGTATTTTTCTAACCCTCACTGTTTTCTTACAGTCCCAGCGACCCTCTACAAGCTCACATAGGTTTGGGGTCCATTCGTGGTTCGCATTCCACTTTTGGAGTATACGGTTTGTGTTGCCCCTATACCTATGTGCTCCTATTCCAATCTATTGTTATTCTACACTGTTTGCATTACTTTTCTTGCTATTACTTACCTAATTTTGGTTTGTGTACATATATCTTGGGTATATAACTTATCCTCTTACTGGGGGTACTCACTGAGATACTTTTGGCATATTGTCATAAAAATAAAGTACCTTTATTTTTAGTAACTCTGAGTATTGTGTTTTCTTATGATATTGTGCCTATGATATAAGTGGAATAGTAGGAGCTTTACATGTCTCCTAGTTCAGCTTTAGCTGCTTTTCCATAGCTACCTTCTATAAGCCTAAGTTGCTAGAAACACCTCTTCTACACTAATAAGGGATAACTGGACCTGGCACAAGGTGTAAGTACCTCCGGTACCCACTACAAGCCAGGCCAGCCTCCTACAGTGACGGGGAATGGAACAGAATTCTTACCTATGCCCCCTTCGTCTCCCACAACACCTGACTAAAATATATACAATATAACTACACATATAGGACTTACATAACCCTTCATCGGCTGATGCTCATCTGTGGGGGAGCTGGGATGTGTTGCCCACGGTGCTGATTACTGAATGCAGGATTAGGGCACATGACATGGGAATGTCCACAGCTGAGAGAATTTTGGAGGGGGGTCATCCATAAAGTTAAACAGGCACTCCATAGGTGGCTAGAGACTACGATGGAGATATGCCTCTTGGGGTTATTTACTAGGCCACACTTCAAAAAATGTGGGCAACAGATTTGTTGATCTGACTCTGGTATTGGCTAAACGACAATTATCGATGGCATGGAAACATGCTCAAGGTCCTAGCCTACAGACTTGGACACTAGATGTCACTAGATGGGGTATGGCGGAGGAGAGAGCCCTGAAGTGGGAGGAAAGCAAAGGGCTGAGGCATAGGCCATTGGCCCCACTGCAGATAGAGGTTGTGGCTAGCTGGGAGAACAGTGCTGTGGGAATAGGCACAGACCCTGGGAGCGATACAGGAAGCTCTACAATGAGTTTCTAGGAGGGAGATGTAGGGAGAGTGCCCTTGTATTAACTATAGGGCCCCCAGGGGAATGGCACATGAGCGGGTTGCTACCTTCCACGCACACCCACCCGATTGGAGAACCATCCTTACGCAGAGACGCTAAGATAGAACACAAAAGATGATTTCCATTTCTACTGTCACCACACAGCCTGCTTATATACATACGAGGACCACGGGCAGATTGTTAGTTCTTGTTTCTCTTAACTTTGTTATACTGTTGGCTTCATTTCTAGACGTCTCACTTTATAAGTATTGCAGATAACGAAGTGGATTCGTAATCTCTAGATGGCATAAATACATATTGATGAGGTTTCTAGACAGTGGCCTTATGTGACATGATCATCTATGTCCCCATTCCCCCACTGCTCTAGGTCACTGATGGGAACTGGTGACATCTGAGTACTACTTGTATCCTAATAGAGGGGTGAAAACTTTAGCGAAAAAACGGAACTACTATGTACTGCAGAAAGTTCACTATGTCTGTAAAACCTAAGAATGTCACTTGCACAAATGCCAAGAAATCTGTCATGAAAAGAACAAGGTATTCTGTTATATCTGCTCAAACTTCAACTGAAATGGCAATAAAATAAAAGTTTTAAAAAAAGAAAAAAAATGTGTAAGTGTGAGAATCAGCAGTAGTAATGCTAGGGATGCAAAATGGGTGTGCACCTTATGGATTTTTCTGTGCCTGGAGGATGCTGAGTGTGAGTACCTCCCAAGTGTTCAAGTCAGTCAACTCTGTTACCTCCAGGAGGGTAGTGTGCATCCTGTGTCAATAGTGACTCAGTATAGGGCAAGACCATAGTATTTGGTGGTGGATTGTCCCCAGGAGGGGACAGTGTGTGCATTTGATTTGGGCTGACGGGTATTAACAATTCAAGTGAGGCGAGGTGAGATACGCCCTGTGCAGGAGAAAGAACTGGCTGTTGTTGAATCCAGCATTCCGGGAGACTCATTGTGGAGTTTAAGTCTTCTCTTTATTCTTTGTCCTGGAGGTCCCTTTCTATTTCTTCCTCCCACTAGTGATGCAGAGATGAATGGGGAAGTCAGACAGGGGGCAAATAGCTCTGAAGATCCAGGTAATGAGAGGTCGGCAACTGCCCATAGTAAGCACAGTGCGTACGAAGGGTGTGTGGGTGGTTCCTTGTCTTCTACTGCCCACAACCTGCGTGCTGTGTTTCACAGTTGCTGGTATGTTAGAAATTGACCAACTGGTAAGTCGTGGTCTGCCACCAGTTGGTCAAAAGGGATCAGGGAGCCTTCTACATGAATATCTCACAAAGTGTGGATGGAACCAGACATCCAGCGTGCTAGTGGCATTGTGGTGTAATGTCCAGGGTAACGAGGGACCCCCACCAGAGGAATGTTTGGAGCATAGGCAGGTTTATTTGGTGAAAGGCGATGTACACAGACCATGCAGGACAGCACTATCCACACTTGTAGGGGCCACAGAGAAGAGGGGAGGACTCTGGGGAACAGAACAATGCGCAGCATAGCTTGTGAGATATTGCCTCAGTCGTCGCACACTTTATCCATGTAGAAGCCCGCTGTTCAGTGTGACAGCAATTGCAACCGTGTTTCCAGGAAGCATGCCACAAAGGAAGGCACCCCCAAAACTCCCCCATCCTGATGGCAGTTAAGTGTCCCCAGAGCAATCCGGTGGTGCCGTGCACCCCAGATGAGGGAGCCCAGGACAGTGGCCAGCTCTTTAAAGAAGGAGTGAGGAGGGATAAAAGGGATATTCGCAAAGTAATATGATAACCGAGGCAGGACTATCATTTTTGCAAGTGATATCTTGCGAATGGGGTTAAGTGATAGGGATTGCAAGAAGGCCATTTGTGAATGGATTCCTGCCAGCGCCCTGCAGAGGTTGCCCTTCTATAGGTCAGCCGGGGTGTGATAAAGGCGTATTACCAGGTATTGGACTGCTGCAGGGTACTATTGCAGTCTCGTTCCCCCCAGCAGATGTCACATTGTGGTTGATCAGGGCATGGGGTAGTGCAGTGAGGGTGTTATGTAAAGGGGTCAGGGATGATGTTACATCCTTGTGATATACAATGCAGTCATCCGCGTATAATGAAGCCGTATGCACCCGATCTTGGAGGGGAATGCCCCAGTTCTGTCCCTCACTATGCAGGTGAAGTCCTAGCAGCTCTATTGCTAGGATGAAGAGTAAGGGGGAAAGAGGGTATCCCTGCCTGGTGCCCCTCTCAAATTTAAATTGATCAGACACTAGTGGGCCCAGCCGTACCCATGAGGAAGGTTCAGTGTACAGTAGCCATGTATATGCCAAGAGGCGTGCTCCAACACCCACTCATAGTCAAGAGATCATTTCAGGAGAGCGTGTTGAACACCTTCTCTATGTCCAGGACCAGACAAGCCACTGGTGGGTATCTTTCCTGGACCTGGTCCTGCACATGAAAGAGTCAGCAGATGTTTTGGAATGTGTTCCGCTGAGGACTAAACCATTTTGATCCAAGTAAATAAGTATTTGGCTGATCTGTGAGCACCTGCTCGCTAGGACCTTCCCTAGGATCTTATAGTTGGTCCCCTGGATTTCAATGGGGTGGTATGATCCTGGTAGGGTAGGGTCACAGTCAGGTTTCAGGATAGACACTAAGATCGACTCTGAGAGTGAGGCTGGGAGCGTTCCTAGGCCTAAGGCCTGCCTATACATCTCTGTCAGGCGTGGGGCCAATTGAACTGCAAAGCCTGAATAGTACTCTACTGGAAGGCCACCTAGATCGGGGATTTCTTCCTTTTGAGGTCCTTTATCGCTTGCTTGAACTCCTCTGCAGTCATCTGGGTATCTAATGCAACCTTGGTCACCACCAGGACCCGAGAGAGTGAGATTTTGGATACAATGTCTGTGTGTGGTGGCGGGGTGCTTAATAAACATGCGTGTAGTATGTATGGAATTCCAGGAAATCGCCTCCTGCATATGGATCACTCCAAATGAGAGAAGTTGAAATTCTAGGATCGAGCTTGTGGTTTTGTTTTGTCTAACCAGCCACACGTTTAGTTGCCCTGCTTTATCAGTTTCTTTTTGTGTCCTAGTGGCGTGTGCTGTTAAGTTAGAGCACCTAAGGTGCTCAAGGACGGACAGGTGTGTATTGGGAGGGGTCTGCGGCTGTGGTTGTGAACCTCTTCCAAAGGTTTATTTAAAAAAGGTAGTGCACCACAAAAAACAATATTGGAGAGTCTGTTTCTTTAATGTAGATCAGTTTAAGTCTTCTCTTTATTCTTTTTTTCTTAAAACAGCACACATTAATAGCTGAAACAGCCAACGCGTTTTGTCCTTAAACGAGGACTACTTCAAGGCTAATGATTTGATTCAATTTCGATCCGCCATATTCAGGAGGTCAATCACAATATTAGAATGGATCAATATATCCATTATCAGCACTTTCACTCATGCCGAAAATGATACAAAAACCAACCCTCGCTACAGCAGAAAGAGAGATACGTTGCGAAGATGTCTTCCCAAGGTTGGCGAGCTGAGTTTCCAGGTCAGGGAAATCCCTCTCTAAGGTTCTGCGGACTCCCACTATCTCTTGTATGGAATGACCTCTGGTAATCACCTTGAATGTGTCCCACTCCAATGCTCTGGTGGATGCTGCATGAAGATTGTCCATGAAGTAATGTTGTGTGTGTGTGCTCTGTGTTTCACGAAATGCGGGGTCCTCCAATGTGTCCCCAGGAGGTGCCATAATGGGTCTTACGAGGTGTCTTGATCTACTATGTGTGCTTCTTGATCTGAGACTATCCTATGGGGCACCCAAGCGGAGATTCTTCAGCATGCTCTACTGGTACTCTGCAGTGTGGCACCGAAGAGATAGCTGGGTGAGCATCCTGCATGCCTGCTGTAGGTCAATAGTTGTGCACAGTGGGCCTAGTGTACGATGTGCTTTAAAGTGCAGGAGAAAGGGTCTTCTGCATGGTGGCACTACCTGAGGGTGTTGCAAATTAATGGTAACTATTGGATATGGGAGAACCCAAAGCGTGTGTGACAAGATGTGATGAATAGGAGGTGAGGTAAAGAAGGAACCCCTCCATCACACCTGGTAGGATGTTCTGCTCAAAGGCATGAAGGGGGAGGGGGGAGCCCTCTGCTGTAGCCAACAGATCATCTAGTCTAAAGGCATATGCTGCAGACAGTCACAAAGGATGCAGCATCTAGACTAAGTTGTCCACAGTTTGTGGAGTTACAGGCAGCAGGGAGTGTGGGCCTTGTTGTGTGTCAGCAGTGTGTGTCAGCAGTCCCCAGAGAGACTTCATCAGAGGAGACGCCATCTGTTGAAACCGCCTTTGATCCAAGGCCTGTCTCTGCCTCTATCACTTTCCTGCAGTCTATAATGATCTGTTCTAGGTTGGAAAACAGGCATTTGGGAGCACAGGGAGCAGTTGTCAGTTTCATCTTGGACTTATGGTTCCATCACTGCCGGGCTGCACCCAGGACTGTGTCTGGGCGGTGCTGGGTCTTCCCGCCATTCTGCTGGTCCAACCACTCCCAAACCTCCATTGGAGCGATGAAAAAGAAGGTTTTCCCATTTGTGATGAATTTCAACCAGGTGGGGAACAGTAACGCACATTGGAGGCCCAGGTCCTGGAGGCAGTGTTTCATTGACAGAAAATATGCTTGCTGTTGTTGTACCAAGTTTGTGTAGTCTGGGAAGAGCATAACAGTATTATCTTCCATGTGCAATGGTGCAGCTTGTTGTGCAGCATGCAAAATGATGTACCTTTCCCTGTAACGTAGGGATTTGACTAATATGGCATGAGGAGGAGCCCCTAGTAGAGCAGAGCGCTGGCACTTGATAAGCCCTATCAAGGGGGTAAAAGGAAAGGTCTGTGGATGACGTGAATGCTTAAAACCAATTCATGAGGGATGATATAGAGTCCTGGCCTTCTACTCTCTCTGGGAAACCCAGAATGTGGACATTGTTCCTATGGGAACGGCCCTCCACGTCATCAGCCTGTATCTCTAGGCACTGCACCCTGGTTTTTAGGTCTTGGATCATCAACTGTTGGTCTGCCACTTGAGCCTTCAGGTCAGCCAAGGTCCTTTCTCCTTCAGTGAACTTGTCTGCTAGTTTGTAATGATCATCTCGAAGGAGACTTAATTGTATAACGAGTGTCCCTAAGCAGGACTCCACCGACACTCTGGAGTGTTTGATGGCGGTCAAGACTTGGTCCAGCTTGGCAGACAAGTACAAGGGTACAGACTCCTCCTGTGCTGGGGTGTCAGGTACCATGGAAAGGGTAGGGCCAGGTGTTGAGGGGGGGCTGGACAGATCTCAAGCGGCCCATCGTTGGTCATAGAGTCATTCAACATGGTAAGCCGTGTTGGGAGTGCACAGGTACTCTTTGTATGTCTGACTCTCTGTGGTCCCCGTTCTCTTTGGTGGTAATGCTGGAAATTATCATCTCCCAGATCCTCTCACTAGGGGTGCAGCTCCAATAATGTGGGGCTTGAAGGGCCCCGGGCCACTAGAGTCAGTTGAGGGCACCATGCCACAAAGAGAAGACAGTCGGGGAGGGCCTCAGCAGTCACCTGGTGAAAATCACACACAGGTAAGTCCCCAACAGCTGGCGTAAATGGCATCCCTCTGATAATGCAAAGCTGCTCCACTGCATGTGGTTTGGAGTCAACAGCAATACTCCAGATTTGCAAGTGGGTGAGATAGTGCCCTCCTACAGACTGAGGCCTCCCCTCAGGCCCAGTAGTTGTGCCTCCTGTGGCGACCTGGTATGTAAAGGGCATCCTAGGCGTACAGTGGAGTGTGAAAATGCCAATTTATGGGGGGCACCTGCTCTTGTGGGGAGTTCCAGTAGGTAATGTCATGGCAGGGGTCCCCCCGGAAGCACCCACCTGCTGCTGGGTAAGGTGTCCAGAAAATCATCAGCTGTGATGGGCGTTGGACCGGGGGAGACATCACCTCCACCTTCCCCTCAGTCTCACCAGTAATTTGCACCAAAGTCTGATAAAGTGTTGCACACGGGTGGTCACGTTCCTGCATTGTCAGCACAAGGTGCAAGTGGGGGTCCACAGGGTGGCCTCGTGTCCAAAAGGGGCCACCTAAGTGCAGGCCACCACCTTGGTGAGACAGGCCTCTGGGCGATCTGGGCACTGGTCTGCTGCCAGATGCTGTACCAGGTACGCATCAGGGGTTGCCCTTGGTACCGGTCCTTTGGCCCAAGCAGATGTGGAGTGTATCCGCGTCCCCTGTCCGGGCAGATGCGACACCCCCGGTGGCACTCCAATGGTATCTCCCGTCACTACTGGCATCAGTGGTGAGGGTGGTCAGTAATTGTGGGCCTGGGTGGCAACAAGGTGCTTTGCCACTGCCCAGATCGAGGTCTGCCTCTCCTCTGCGTCGACAGGCCAGGGTGGCACAGAAATCGTTGGGAGTCCAGCCACTCCAAGGTAGGTCACATCAGGTGCCGGCAGTCAATGAGTTCCTGCTGTGGGCCACCAACACAAGCCCTCAGTGCTGCTTTGCAGAGGAGGAATGCCTCTGTTCGGTGCCACAGCAGGCTGTTGGACCTACTTACTATATAGCAGGCCGGTCACATAAATTAGTTAAGATTGTGCAGAATGCAGGACACAGCGGTTCTAGTTCGAGTCTGCCATGTTGTGCGGTGTGGCCACGCCCCTGACACAACAGCTTGTGTCAATGAGTTAAAGGTTTGGCTTACATCTCAGTCAAACGTTTAACAAGTTTTTTTTCCTTCAAAAACAAAATCCCAAAGTTTTTATATATTTTATTGCCCCTTATCGTCTCGTTTTTTTATCAGGTAAAGGAGAATAAAAACTGGCCATTTTTGACCGCCCCCTTTAAATCGGGTGGGCGGTCGAATGGCCAAGCCTCAAATGGCTCTTACTCTCTCCGAGCATCGGAGGAGTATGTCAGCAACAGAGAAACAGTAGTCTCTGTCGCTGACATACTTTAGGACTGCCCGACTGTGAAGCAGGTGTGCCAACCATCAGTTTGGCTGATAAGATACTCCATCACCTCTCCATTAAGCCCTAAATAAACCCCGTAGTACTTAGAATCTACTCATGCTTGTGGGTTATCTAGTTTAGTTGATTCATTCTCAAAGGTCCTCCCTCAATGCAGGTTTTTTGTTTTATTTTACTTGCGATTTCACTTTTGTGTCCCGTTTGGATTTCCATCACATTACACTGTTGCTAGGTCTTGTGTTTCTCACTATCCATCTCTTCGGGCTTCTGAGTAAACTTTTAATCAAATCTATCTTCAGCTTCTCGTCCCACGAATCAGCAGTCCCAAAGGCTCCAAGATGGTGATTGTTACCAGTTTTTTCATGCAACTTCTGTTATTCTTAGCAACACACGATTACGCTTATACCGTGCTACATACCGTTTCAGCATCTAATGTGCTCCTTTTCTTCGTTCCCTTGCTCTTAGTCTCCCATTTCCACTGGGTCTAGTACATCACTTTTCTCGGGTTTCATTTGAGATCTGCAGGTCGTAGGCTAGGGGGAAGGAGGAGTTCACTCATCACAATTTTTGGTGCCTTGCATTCGGGGTAGCTATCTCCATTTTAGATGCTGACTAAAACTCTTTATCTACTTGTTGATTTATTTTTTCTGTCATTTCCAGGACTAAAGGCCAAACAATGGACAAGTGTCAGCTGGGTATAAAATAGGATTCAATTGTACAAAACAGAGCAGCTGTGGTCCAGGAGACACTATTACTAGATTCATTCCCTACCCCACACTGTCTGACCCTAATCATTTTTAAAAGTATATCCTTTATTTTTATTTTCGCTTTCTTGTCTAGCAGGTATTACTGGAGAAGGATGAGTTTGTGTGTTGGTGGAATTAGCAAGTTTTGATGCACTGAGTTTGACTTATTAAGACTCTTTTTTTGACTGCTCCATCGTACAACCCAAGAGACTGCCTCTTCAGAAAACCGACACAACCTGAATGTCAACAGAAAATGATACAGAAAGCGTAATCCAATGTGATGCAATATAGAAGTACATCTTAACAACATAAAATATATATTATGATCAAAGCCACTGAAATTATGCTGAAGGAGAGGATCACATTAAGTGGAAGGGTTGACTACATTACGTGACAAGAAAAGGCAAATTATGCAGTTTAATGGAGCACATTTTTTGACATTATTTACATGGATCATATTAACATGAATTTAGCAAAGTTTCCACATCATTATTACCACTTTAACACTAAAATATGGCAGTAAGCTACTGAAAGGTGACCAGTTCAACCTTTGGGAAGAACTGCCCATTGCGCAGCAATACATGTTGCTGCATTCATACTGACATTTGGTCTGTTTGAGCTGGAAGCAGTTTTTTGTGGTTGAAACCATTAGATTATGTATCAGATGATGGATTATGTGGCGAATGTGGTAAATTCATACTTATGCAAAAACCTACAGTGGCCACAGAATGGCATAATTCCAGAGAATCTAATTATGATATGAATATTTGTGGACTGTAACATCCAGCCAAGATGGACATCTTTACCCATTTCAGGCCTCCTAAACAGTCTGGCTAAAGCACACACTCAAACCAAATTTACCAGTTTGAGACAGGGAACCTGGTAGACTTCAATCCATGAACCATCTGTGTGTCACACGAGGTTGGTGAATTCTGGGCATCAATCAATCCTGTGCAATTTACAGGATTATATGGTGTTAGCTCCAAAACTCCGTTCACTGTGGATGGACACACACACACACACACACAAAATCCTTTTAATTTTAAGCCTTTATTTAAATTAACATCTTAATTCAGTGTAGATAATATTTATGGATTAACTATAAAAATAAACCCAAGAATGGCATTTAATACGCAAAAAAATAGCAACATTGAAACAATGTTTCAGAAATTAATTGCACTAAAAGATGGAACTAATCTTTGTTAACCAACCCCTCCTTTTCTAGCCTGGTGCTGAACTGCCTTAACACCAAAAGGGTCCACCTGAGGTTCCTGAGGTGGCCTCCAGCCCTCAAACCTTAGCTAAACAGCAAACCTGTTGTTCTGTTATTTAAGAAGGCCACTCACTCTCTGTCTCTGTGTCTTAGTTGTGGTGTTTCCTGTACTTAACATTTGTCGATTATTTTGAAAAGGGCAGGTGAATTATGTAAAATACAAAAATTAGCATATCAATTCTGTTGCACCTTCACTAAATCCTATCACTCGTTATAAATCGGATTGATAAATATATATGTAATTGTTGTGCTATCAAACTACAATAAAGCAAATGTTACATGTTCTACAAATGCAATTAAAATGCAGCATGCATTTATAAATGAAAAATGTGCACTAAGATACTTGAATATGTGAAATGCAATTGGGTGTACATAAGCAGAGAAAGCAAAGTATGTGTCACTAGAAAGAGAGTTGTCCTAACAATGGGGAAATGAGAGAAACCTCTTTTCAATTTATATGATCATACCATTTTGGTTAGATAGGGAGAGCGAATTGATTGAGTAGCTTGTAATAGAATTTCTTTCAACATGTCATATAATTATGCCTTTTGCACTTGACATATGTTAACAATATCTTTTTCTGGACAATATGGCTTCCTGGCCACTACAAGAGAAAGGCTGGTTTTGCCGGTTTCTTATTAGCCATTGCTTGTTGTAGAGTAAATTTCAACCTCCAGGGCCCCAATGTTATGTACTCTTTTTTTAAATTGCCTTCTTATTTATTTTATGGAGCTTCTCCTTCAGTTATTTATTTCAGACAAGTATGTTTCTATTTCAACTTTCATACTGTGTAACATGTTTGATTATTAATTGGACTAAAGATTTGTAAGTGGTTTACACTGATTTACGTTTTGAAAGTGACATTCAAAGGCCATTCACATAAATGCAAATGCAATCACACAGTGACAGCCAAGTGTCACTCTAATGATCCATATTTAGACAGCTGTTTATCCTGAACCATCTCTGACAATAAGTGACGTTATAGACCTTACATAATATTGACATTATTCACTTCTTTGCCTTAGTAAACAGATGCACGCTCTGCAGAGATTTGCATGTGACCTAAAGTTTAAATTAAGTCCAGGCCATCCTCTTTTCATTGTCAATACAGTGAGTGTCATTGATTTAGGTAATAATAACCGTCATGCGGGGCTACCATGACTCACTTTCTGTACCGATTCTAAAAAGATACAGCAAGTATTATTATAAATAATTATGATTTGTTATTGTAATGTGCCCCATGTGTCAATGTATACTAATGGGTGCTACTCTTTAGTGCAAAGACAATTTGTTGAATGACTGGGGTGTCCTATTTGTCCACATTAGGCATCACAAAGTTTTTAACCTTACCCTCTTACCAGTTGTCAATGAAAAACTCCTTTCCTTTGGGTACTAGAGGTAGTTTTAAGAGTATTACATATCCTGAACAGGATATTTATTCTTCGAAGTGCTCCCTCTTTTTTTGGAGGTTGAGCTCCTCTGAGCACTCTACGTGCCTCCAATGTGGACTTGATGATGAAACATGCCACGAGAGGAAACTCCAGTGGGTGAGTCCTTTTAAATGTTTCTAAAGATTGTCAGGAAAGGCAAGGCCTCATAGTGGCACAACTCCCCTTTTATTAGTTTGGTACTCTTTGGTAACCAATTTACAGCAGGTATTTACTGAAACATGAGAAAATGAAACACAATCTTGTGATGAGGTCCAGAAAAAATAAAGAATCATGTCCAATAAGAAACAACATTTGTGTAATACAGGTGGTGGGAGGGGGAGAAGGACATTATCACAAGTTCCCTAGAGTTCTGTAGGAGGTTTGCAGATGTTAGAAGAAGTAGTCAAACCATGATGGTGTCAACATTGTGCTGCACCCAGTAATGTTCATGGTGGTACTGTCTTGTGGTAGGCTGGTTTCAAGTGTCTTGTGTAAAAAAGAAACATATTTGCCCAATAACCAACTTCCCAAATTATTTCATAATAAAATAACAATTTGCTATGAATTAAAAAAATTAATACAGACCATTTCGTAGGAAGGAATATTGTTGGTCATTATGACATTGGCAGTCAGGTGACCGCCACGCTGGTGATGGCGGTAATACCACCGCCATGCCGGCGGTAATGATGCCAAATTATGACTATGGCAGTGATCCCTCCGATAGACAGCCAATGTACAACCCCAACCGCTAGTGCGGTATGACCACTGAACATGGCAGTAGCAATCTCTAGGAAGGAGGACAAGGATCCGCCCACCATATTATGACATAGCAGACCGCCACCAAAGGCCTGGCGGAAACACATCATATAAAAGGAGACACTCACCTCCAGTGACACAGAGGAGTCCGCGGCCCCCATGGAACCAGAACTGGAAGTCTTCCCGATGCTGTACCACTCCATGGCCATCCTGGAGCACCACAGCCGATGAAGATGACGACGGTGAGTACAGCCGCCTAGCACAAAGGGAGGGAGGAAGGGAGGGTAGAGTGACACACACACGCACAACACACACCATACACACACCACACACCCAAAACTATCTGCAGAGTAAATCAACAGTATCAGAATCCAGGAGCAAAGAAAGCCAGGACACATACCTGTTTCAACCACTGTATTCCTGTAGGATGAAGAGTCCAAATCCCCAAAAAATACAGAAATACATATTTACATGGAGGGCCGTTGACCAGTTCAAAGTCTGAAAATGCCCACAGGGCAAAGTCCAAGGCCCAACTTGACTCCGAACAACATCTGGACTCCACTGTGCAGGGGAATCATGTTGGAAATAGGTGGGCACCTCAGGGGGCAGGGAGTGTGGGGGGGGGTCTTTTTGGGAGGGGGGTTCTTGGGTTTGGGTTTGGGAGGGGGCAGGTCTTTACCCTTCCGTTTTGGGGGCGGAGGAGTGGGCTTGGGGCAGGGGGCTGGAGTGCCACTCATGTGCCCCTTGGTGGCAGCTGAAGTCTTAGGGGGAGGAATAGGGCTAGATTTGGTGCTGGAGGTACTGGGCTGGGGGGATGGGACTTTTCTCTTACAAGCAGGATGGGGGAGTGGGAGGGAAGAGGTCAAGGCGGGAAAGGAAAAGAATCTTAGGACCAGTGGTTTGGGCTGTGGGAGGAGGTATGGGAGTGGAGGTTGAGGGAGTGGTTGTAGGAGGAAGAGGTGTGCTGGACTTGGGTGCAGGTGCATGGACAGTGTGCGCGTGTGAGGTTGATGGCTGTTGGGGGTCTGAGTGTGAGCGTTTGTGTGTCTTTGGAGAGGGGCAGACAGGGTGGGGGAGGTCAAACAGGATGTGTGGATGGATGTTGTGGTGGTGTCTGCAAGTGAGGTAGGTGTGCTGCATGAGGTGGTGATGGTGGTGGTGGTGACTGTGCATGTGGTGTGTGGGGTGGATGTCTGCGGGTCTGCTGTTGTGGTGACTGTGGGAAAGGCTGTGCAGGTGGCAGGTTCTGGGACTGTTGATGCTGTGCATGCAGGTGTGAGTGATGCTGTGACTGTGAGGGAGGAGGAGGAGGGGGAGACAGTAGAGGCAGTGGCTGATGTTGTGGGTGCATCTGTGTGTTGGCTGTGTGAGTGCTTGTGGACTGAAGTGTGCTGCCTGTGTTTGCCTGTGCAAGTCTTGTTAGTTGTTTTAGGTGCACACTTGTCAGAATGTTTGCGTGGGATGGATTTGGGGAGAGGAGACTGGGACTGGGAAGTGGTAGTTGGAGGGGGGGACAGAAGAAACAGGGACACTGGCTGCCGTCAGAAAGGAGGCCAGAGCCTTAAAACGATCTCTGTAGGGCCACCAAGCCACAGTGAATGCCCTCCAGGAAGGTATTGCACTGCTGCATCTGGGATGCCAGCCCCTGCATAGCTTTCACTATGGTTGACTGCCCTACAGAGTTGGATCTCAGGAGGTCAATAGCCTCCTCACTGAGGGCAGCAGGGCTGACTGGCGCAGGGCATGAGGTGCCTGGGGCAAAGGAGACGCCCACCCTCCTGGGTGAGCGGGCACAGGCAACTGGGTTGGGGCTACTAAGAGGGCAGTGCTGGTACGGGGATAGCGGAAGATCCTGTAGCTGGGGTGGTCTCAGTGGGGTCTGCCACCACCAGGGAGCTTCCATCGAAGAAGGAAACAGAGTCAGTTGTATCAGCTCCTGTCCCCCCTCCCCATGGTGCTCCCCCTGCTCTCCGTCCCACTGGTCCCCTAGGCGTTTGGGGACTCTGCCTCCTGGGTCATGTGGGGTGCAGGTCCCTCACTCAGGGTGCCCCTTTGCCTTCGCCAGATGATGCTAATGCACACATGGACAGGATGACAAAAGGAAAGGGGGGAAAGAAAAGGAGCACAGGGTCAATCACAGCACCAACAGCATAGATGGCAAACACCACTATCACTGAATGGACAGTATGGACCACACTGGCATACCATTGCCTAGGTACTACAGCAGGTAGGACCCAAACACTGCCATCTGCACACCTACTGGGACCAACTAAGCTTTGCCTGACATGGAGAGCCAGATACCTAGCTATCACAAATATGCATTACACCCAAATTACCTAAGCTGGACCATGCAGCAATGCCTAAACTGGCATATTAGGGCCTCCTCTGACTAGAACCCTGCACCCAATTCCCATGGCAGGCAACAAATGATGGTTGTCACACACACCCTACTCACCCCCTTGTGGCTGCTGTGATGCCCCCAAGTGCCCATCCAGCTCTGTGTAAGCCACCGCAAGCCACTGGGGGGTCAGGTTCTGACAGGTGCCCCTCCCTTGTTGAGAGGCCATCCCCAGGTGGTCCTCCGCGTTCCTCCGGACCCAGCATCTCAGGTCCTCCCACTGTTTCTTGCAGTGAGTGCTTCACTGGCTATGGACCCTCGGGTCCACACATCCTTGGGATGGCATGCCACAACCCCTTCTTCTGATGGGTGCTGACCTGCAGAGCAAACATAGACAGAGGGACACTATGAACCAGACAATCCAGCCTCTCACACATATGGCCTACATACTGCATTTGCCCTGCATCAGGCACACACAAGACCCATACCTCTGCATTAACACTGCCACCAGCCATACCCCCCAAATGACACACTGCCAGCACACACACACATCTACATGCAGCCATGTCGCATGCATGCAATGTACCCATGATGTTCTCACCTGCTGGTCTGGAGGCCCATACAACTGCCCATACAGGGGTAGGACCCCATCTACGAGCCTCTCAAACTCCTCCGACATGAAGGCTGGGGCCCTTTCCCCTGTAGCACGAGTCATGGCAGGTACCAGACACAGGTCACAGCAGCACACGCAGTGGAGATGTAGTCCAGTAGAAAGTCAGGAATCAAGTAAGGTAGTCTGAGGAAAATGGCGGTCACGTACACGGCGGTGAACACCGTTACCGCCGTCGTTAATCATCATTGGTTCTGTACTCCATAGAGGCCCATGTTAGCCAATGAGGAATTGCACGGCGGTGCAAACCGCCTCCCACCATGACGCCCAACGCCAGTGGAGGGAGGTCACTTCCACCTGCCCCTGCATACAGGACAGGCGGTTGCCATTTCCTACTCCTAGTACACATGTATTGATTTAAAAGTGTGTCATTGGTGTTGACTGTACACACCTAGACAATTCCAGTGTCCAACATACAAACATGCTCTGTGTATTCTGATATTGTGTTTCCATAGGTCCTGTTGTCACTCTCTATCAACTTTTGGGTCCCTTAGGTACCAACCACAGGAGGAATAGGTGGAGGAGGAGGCAAACACCCATGTACAGACCCCTTGTGGACTTGGCTACACTGGAGGACAGGCACATCATACTCACCAATCATCTGGAAAGGGCCACAATCACAGAGTGATGTGCACAATTGGAGCCTGATCTGATACCCGCTATCTGTTGCACCACAGTAATACCCCCTCTTGTGCAGGTACTGTCAGTGCTCCATTTCCTGGCAACAGGCTCTTTCCAGGTGACAGTGGGCTTGGCTGCAGGAATGTCACAGCCAATGTTCTCTATTGTGCTTGCAATGGTTTTGGCTGCCTTGATCAAACACATGTGCAGCTACATTGCATTACCCCAGGTAGATGAACTGCCCATTGTGAAGGCTGGATTCTATGCAATGAGACACATACCACATGTGATTGGGGCCATTGACAGGACCCATATTGTCTTAGTCCCCCCCCAGGGCCAATGAACATATGTACAGGAATAGGAAGAGTTTCCACTCACTCAGTGTCCAGATGGTGTGCCTTGCTGACCAGTAAATCTCCCATGTCAGTGCTTTATGCCTTTGTCCTGAGGAATAGCAGCGTCCCACAGCTGATGGCACAACTACAGAGGCACAGAATATGGCTTATAGGTGAGCCTGAGTTCCCACCCAATGTGTGCCAGTGTATGGCTTCAGGAGTCATACCCCATGCCATTGTGCAAGGCTAATGTGTGTCCCTCACTTCTTGAAGGTGACTCCGGCTACCCAAACCTGTCCTGGCTCTTGACCCCTGTTAGGAATCTGAGAACAGGGGCTGAGAATAGTCACAATGATGCTCATGGGCGTACCAGGAGGGTTGTTGAAACGACCTTCGGTCTCCTGAAGGCAGATTAAGGTGCCTCAATCTGACCGGTGGATCCTTATGCTACTCCCCTGAAAAGGTCTGCAAGATTGTTGTTGTGTGCTGCATGTTGCACAATTTGGCCCTCAGACGTCATGTTCCCTATCTGCAGGAGGAGGGGGTGACAATGCATCTGTGGCAGCTGTGGACAGTGAGGACATTGGGGAGGAGGAAGAGGAGGAGGATGTGGACAACAGGTCACATATGGCACAGCAGTACTTCCAATGACACTCAGGTAAGACTGTTGAACTAAACATTTCTCCATTTAAGTGTTGTGCTGTGTGGCTGTAGCATAATGCCAGTCACTACCTTTGCATCCAAATTGACTGTCACCTATGCCTTCCCTTATTGCAGATGTTGGTGTGATAACAACAGTGTAATGCTGTGATGTGTACAGACTGCTGAGAGACATATATAGGATGGATCAACATATTACAGGACATTTGCACAGGATCATGCAGTTCAATACAGTTCACTACATTGTACATTTCCTTCAGATAAAGCACTATTACTCAAGTTGTGTCCAAGGGTGTTTATTAATAAATCAGGTATACAATGCAAAGTGCAATTGAGTGGGGTGATGGTTGGGAAAAGTCCAGTGTAGTAGGTCAGTCTGTTTGTTGCACAGGTCCAGTGTCCAAGGGGCCATAGGAAGGGGAGCAATGGCAGTTCGAGTGGACATGGTGGCCCAGTGGAACACAAGGGGGACATTCTAGAGGGGCTCATTTCCTGGCGGTGGTCTTGGTCTTGGCAAATGTCTCTGGTGTCTGCCTGGGTCGCAGGGAACATTTGTGGGGTGGTTCACCTTCTGCAGAGGGAGTGGTGCTGGTGGCCTGTGGGTCCTATGGCAGGGCCTCCTTTCCACTAGCTGCAGCAGATGTGGAGGACTGGTCAGTACACTGGCTAATGGTAAGGGCCCGCTGGTGTGCTGTGTACTCCCACATGATGTTGGCCATGTCAGTCAGCACCCCTGCAATGGAGGCAATGGTGGTATTCAAGGCCTACAATTGTTGCATGACCTCCTGGTGGTGTTTCCCCTGCAACCGCTGGTTCTCCTGCATGATGTTGAGCACCTGACCCATCCTGTCCTGGGATTGTTGGCATGCCCGCAGGACATTTGTGAGTGCCTCCTGGGGAGTTGGTTCTTTGGGCCCGTCCTCCCCCTGGCGCACAGCTGTCCTCCCACTGTCCCCGGCCCCCTGTGTTTGTGTCCATTGAACAGTGTGCCCATGCCCACTGACACCAGGACCCTCATTGTCTTGCCTGTGTGGTGTGGACTCGTGTCCATGTACAGGTGGGCACACTACTGATTGATGTGTCTTGAGGACAGAGGTCTGGGGGCATTGGCTGGCTGCTGTGGTGTTAGATTCTGAGGGGGGTTCTGTGGTGGACTGGCTGTGGGATGGGGTAGCCGACTGACAAGTGGTCCCTGAAGGACTAGGGAGTTCATCCAGATCCAGAGCTCCTGAGTTGCTGTCAGCACTGGGGAAATCTTCTGGTGGGGCACTGGGTAGCTGTGACACCTCCTCAATGCTGACACTGGCTGGGGCACCTGTGGAGATATAAGTGATGTGTTATGGTACAAGTCTGTGACATATTGTGCATTCCCAGCTTTCCCAATGACAACGTTGTTTTCCTCCCACCTACGGTAGTGCGTGGTGATGGATTGTGGAACTGTTAGTTCTCCATGTTGTGCATGCATTGGTGGTGGGTGTGCATGCAGAGCTGGAAGGGATGTGCATGCAGTGGGTATGGCATGCAGGGATTGCCATTGAGGTTTGGTGATAGGAGATGTGCACTGTGTGGGATGGAGTGGGGTGATGGGAATCAGGGTGAGGAGTCAAGATGGCATGCAGGTTTGGGGGGTGATAGGTAGTAAATGTTGACTCAAGAGTGTCCAGTCCTCTGGCTACTACAGTGAGTCACTCAGGATGCAGTATTGCCAAGACTTGCCCC
This sequence comes from Pleurodeles waltl, assembly GCF_031143425.1. NCBI lineage: Eukaryota > Metazoa > Chordata > Amphibia > Caudata > Salamandridae > Pleurodeles > Pleurodeles waltl. Next base: position 722,410,705 of record NC_090440.1, on the reverse strand, counting down.
TCCCATGCTGTCAGCTGAGGGGGAGAAAGCGGGGATCCACCACCAGTCCTCCTGATGGCGAGCTGGTGCCTTGCTGCAATAGAATGCACCTTCTTCCATAGATCGTTCCACCTCTTCCTTTTGTCGTCCCTTGTACGTGGATGTTGTCCCACAGCGTTCACCCTGTCCACGATTCTCTGCCATAGCTCCATCTCCCTGGCAATGGAGATCTGCTGTACCTGTGCTCCAAACAGCTGTGGCTCCACCCTGACTTATTCCTCCACCATGACCCGGAAGTCCTCATCAGTGAACCGCGGGTGCCTTTGTGGGGACATGGGTGTTGTACGGTGTGTGTTGTACAGAGGGTAGTGTGTGAAGTGATGGGGTGTGTGGTGTGTGATGGATGAATGGGTAGTTGTGATATGTGTTTGCAGTTCTCTCTGGGATTGGCGTGGCAAAGTATAGTGGTCTTCTCAGGTTTGCAAAGGATTGTGGGTGATGTGGGGGGGTGTTTTATAGTGCTGTTGGTGGTGTGTGTATTTGTGTCAGGTGTGGGATTTTTGTTCTGGCCAATGTTGTCTTGTTTTGTTTTTGGGTGGCCTTATCCGCTGCGGCGGTGTGCACCGCCAATGGTTTACCACCGTTGAATGTCTGCTGTGTGATTCGTGGGTCATTATCTGGAGGTCGTTGCTTTGGTGGCATAACAGTATGGGTGGTAGTACTGACAGTTTATCACGTTCAGTGGGTCTGGCGGATTTGTGGTTGTGGCTGTTTTCTGTTTTGTTTTTTTGTGTCATAGTCTGGTGGATGGATGTTCGCCTCCATGTTGGTATGTTGGCGACAGTCACCGCAGAGGTATTTGGCATTTACCGCCAATGTCATAATGAGGGCCATAACCTTATGTTTTGAACTTCAGACCCATTTTGCCTCTGAAGATTTGAGCATCGGTATCTCTTATTCAACATGTTTTCCACACAGCTCATTAGCAATCAATATACATCATTCCCACATAAAGATCAGAAGGACATCATCACTTGGAATTCAACATTATACTTGTAGGGAATTTACTTCATTGTTCGCTCCAGCTTTTTTGCTTTGCTTTCATGAAACTGGATTTAACTGTCTGGTTTGGCTTTGGGCACAGGTAAGTTGTGAATCAGTTCCTGGTTCTTTTTCTCTGATCCTGTAAGCATGGTGGAAAATGTTCTCCAACTGCCAAAATAAACTTTTAAGTAAGGCAACATTAATGTGGCACAGCAGTGCACCCTTGACTGGGTATATGTTAAAGAAACCATTTCGACATGCTTAAAAGCCTATTTGTATTAGTTAAGTCACCTATACACTGATTTGAAAAAAAGACTATCTGAATAAGAGATGCATACCAATAAAAAATTTGAATCATCAAAAGTACCATTAAAAGGTCTAAAAACGTAAATGAGATTGTAATGTATATTGCGTAAACGTTCAATGCATCTAACTTCTTGCATTTGATGCTTTTTGCCCCTCTTTGTTATTTGGTTCGCAAAATAACTCATTTTTGTTATATACTTGCATCATAGATCGTGTGTCACAAGATTGGACTTTTATTCCTATGAGGATGATAATGATCCTCATAAGGCTAATGAAACTGACCATGCAAGACACCAGTTGATAATTGAGTGTGCAGCGTGTTCAACGTAAAGGTTGGTGAAACTATCCTCACCTTTTGTTACTGTCTTGACCTCTTTGTCTATCAAAGGTCAGCAAGATGGATGGCAAGATAAATTAATGTGTCAATATTTCTGCTCCACCAGGTTTTAGATTGGTATGTTTTTGCTGTGACAGGATACAATTTCTGTCTCCTGATGCATTGGACAGTTGTTGCTTAAAACATCAAAAATACTAATGTTGCGAATATTAATAATTTCACATTGTATATTGCAATACTGTATGCGGTGACATTTTTAAAGGAGCAGGGGGTGCACCTGTAACCCATCTTTTCCGTATGACAGTCCATATTCGCCTAATTTTACTAAAAGTTTTACTTCTGTATGTTTTTATCCACCCTACTCTGTCCCTTCCCTTCTATTTCTCTTTTGAGTGTTGTTTGTACAATTTCTTATTCCCAGGCCACTGCTCTGCAGGGGATGTAGTTTTGTATTTTTCATGGCGTATTACAGCATTTTTGCAGGTAAAAGACAGTTTTATTTTATATTTTTTCATTCTTTCTTCCAATTTCTGAATGGATACAGCGGCAAAGAACGTAATGTTTCCTTGATGTCGAAGGCTTGAAGCTGAGACAGCAAGATTCACCTTATTATTTATGTTATTTTTACAAAAAAATGTATATCATTGAATTAAGTAATAACACCATTTATTAAAAGAAGTAAGACACAGCTCCAATTATGATGAGTATAAATGAATAACTTTTCTTCTTGTTAATTGTCTTGCCTTTCTTTCTGGTTTTGGCTTATCTGATAACTAATGCCATCGTACAGGTTTGGCAGAGGTGTAGCGCTGCCATAAACTGGGGGAGCTTCTAACCCACTAAACTCGTGGGCCCTGCCTCATTTAGAGTCAGTGAATCCACTGGATTTCCAGCAGTGGCGCCTCAGCTAGCATGGCTGTTTGAAACCCCTGTGCAGGAGAACTATGACAGGGCCACCAGGCAACACTTATATAAGGCGCTCCTCTATTTAAGGTGGTATTACTGCAACTGATTTTTCTTACCCAGGTCCACCACACAGGGGGGGGGGAAAGCAATGACCTCACTGTGCCGGGAAAAAAAACCAACAGGGACTTTAGTTCTTTTTTCTGACACAAACTCCCATTTTGGAAGTTTCTTTCAGAAAATCTAAATTAATGCAGCGCAGGACAAACAAGCATGGCATATGTTTGGCATTCATCTGTGTCTTAAATGTGTCTGCCGCGCTGGTAAGTGCTTTGAAGGCAAGAAGATTCCTGGTAAGTAGACAAGGATCTCTAGTTATGGAAGAGAGTCCTGTGCCTTGGGGTGGAGGCCAGGGCCTCTGCTGTACCAGTGGGCCGACAGACTGCCCGCAAAACTCTAAATGATGCCTTAATGTTATTAATGTGGCTTTAATTGATTTGCCTTCTAATTTTGACGTTGGCAGGCGGCCTTCCTTCCGTTGGGATGGCATAGGACATTACCTCCACTCCACACAGGTCGTACTCAGTCTGCTATAGTAAGTGACCATAGTGGGCCACAGGCTCACTCTGTGACTTCAGAGGAACCCCTGCCATAGCGGTTCCTCCGAGGGCACTGCAAGTGTGATCCCCATCTTTCAAGTGGCCCCATGCCAAAACATTTTTGTTTTTCAAAAGCAAAATTGGAGTTTGTTATTTAAAAAAAGCAAAAGACTACACTGTGAGGTTTCTCCAATGAGTGTGGGCGTTTTTTTTACTGTCTGGTACCATCAGGTTTTTCCTGGTGGTGATGGACAGAAAACAATACCCCAGACTGCCCATCGTAAATGGTGAGGGCAGGTTGATGTCCTAAAGTAAACAGGCCGTACTCCGTTAGCCTGTCGGAGGACGTTTTTCAATGGCAAAGCCAGTGGAGACACTTCCATTGGACAGATAACTGTCTGCCAGACTCAAAATAAAGATGGCTGACGAAGGGTGTGGCGGGCAGGGTATTTTGGCATGTTTGAAGAGGAGCAAACTCTAAGACAAGCCCCTTCTTACTAATGAAAATTATTATTGACAGTTTAAGAACTACGGCTTATGAGCACAATGTGAATTAAACTCATGCATTCAGGGGAATTCGGGGAATTTACTATGGGCCTCACTGAGTTTGGTGGATGGGTTACACTGTCATAAACGTGATAGATATCCTGTCAGCCTTATTGCAAGTCCATTATCTTCAATGGCACTTGTAAAAAGGGGACAGGATATCCTTCATGTTTGTGAAAGACTCTAACTTGAAGCCCTAGGTTTCTCCAAGATTGACATCCTTTTGCCCATCACTGCAGCCAGAAGTCCCATAAACCATAGGAACAACAGGTTGAAGGGACTTGCATTTCTCCTGCAGTCACCAGATTGTATAACAGAATAATTATTTTACAAATTACCTTTATAAAATACATAATATAATCTCTGTAATATATGTGTTAGTTTTTTTTTAAGATAAACATTTTAGCTTGGTAGTTTGAGGTGATGTGTAGAGATGTAGCTTTCTGTATTCTCAAATATTGAACCCCTCTTTTTATCTGGGTTCCTCTCCTGACATTCTCCTAGACATGTCTCTCATACCGGATGATAGTTAGTAAGGGCACTGAGTACTTCCCATAACTGTCTTAGGTAAACAGAGAGAAGAGAAATATCTCCGTAATTGTCTTTCACAGCTTTGATTGGCCTTCCTCCACAGAAAGTTTGAATAATGACAATTAGTCGTGAGGCTCTTACCTTGGATTAGACATCCACTGTTTGGTTGAAATCTTAACTAGTGGAAGTTAAAGTCACAGGAGACAATAGTGTGACAAATACATTTCTCTGTGCACTTAGCTATGGTATCACACACTCCCTCAGTTGGATTAATACATTTGAAATGCCAGCTCCAAAGCCAACATGTATTTCATCCCTTCCAAGGACATAAGCACTCTTGAAATATATGTCGACCCCACTTACCAGTCAGGGTTGTTGGCTTAACTTCAACACAGGTGATGACCTGATTAGTGCAGGTACAGTCACAACTTACTTTTCAGCGGCCCTCCTCTACCATACAGTGATTCACAACTTTTCTCTGCACATGGGCAATGACCGTATTGGTCCAGTGCCTTCTCTTCACAGCTTATTACAAGGATCAAATTGCCAGGATCCCCTACTGGACCTTTCTCTCTCCAGCACTCTCCTATTCCTCATACGACACACTGGCCTTAGCAAGCAGGTAGGCACTGGTGCTCCAATGTGCCAATATGTGATGTTCCTGGGTGATGTCACTTTACCCACCTGGGAAGGCTGGCAGACCTTGGCCCCCTGTCCTGGTCACACGCAGAAGTCTTGCAGAACCTTTCCTCCTCACACAGCCTGGCTGGCTGCTTGACAGCTGACAATCTTGGAGCCTTGAGCACCTTTTCATATAGTCCATTTCCAGACACCAAATGTAATTTATATTCTGAGTCTTTAAAGTTTATGTTGGGGATCTGCTTCCTTTTGAAGTGTTCTCTCCTCTGCCCTTCCCTTCCTCCAGAAAACAGTCTGTCACAGCAAGAGCTACTCCAACCTCAAATCTGAGAGCCCCACAACACAGGACATAGGAATGACTAGAGGTTCACACCCGTATGTCTGCCACAGTGAAATCAAAAGGTTATCCCAAGGCCTCAGCCCTACTCTATATGATTCTCTTACCAGCCCCATCTGATTCCTGAGATGTGCCTAGGCCCCTTCCTAGTGGCCTCTCTCTGAATCAAAAAACAACCTTTCAAGTGTAGTGAAGAGTCTCTCCCTTCCTCCAATGACTCCCACCCAGCTCACAGTAATATAGAAATCCACAAATCTGCCTGGGGGGATTTCTCTATTTCCCCATGTTGCTCCAGTTAGCCATGACCCACGGCTCTCCCAAAATGGAAAACAGAATCTTCTATGCATTGAACTCTTCACAGACACACATACATCCAGCACAATCACTGCACAGCACTACATCCCTCATGTATTTTATCATTTGCAAGGCACATATACACCCAGCACATGCATATAACACAAATGCACTCCACAGCATGGCACACAAACTGATGTAGGCCAAGGGTGAGTTTAGCACACAGCATCATTAAGAGAGAGCATAGCACCAAATCAGCCTGAGCAGCATTCTAGTCACTAAAACACCTCACACATCTCCCCACTAAATAAAACTTTCACTCCGTCAGGCCTGCAAAGTTTAATTTAAAAAATTTAGTAAAGAAATGCCTTTCTCACTGTAGCTACAAAGACGTCTATGGCACCCCCTGTAACAAAGAAGGAAATTCGTTGACATCTTCCCCTCCACCGTCTGCCAGTACTGTCGTGGATTAAACTTAATCTGATGTGTCTAGCCTTTAAACCTTGAAATCTGGACAACTATCTAACGTTTACTTCCTGCTACAGAGATCCAGTGGAGATGAGACATGATGAAGACGTGCTGCTCCCGGAAACAAATAAAATTTATTTTCAAGGATTATTTAAGCATTTAACTCCATTATCTAGAATGCTCTCAATCTATTCAACCCCTACTGTCTTAGTCGTACTGTACAAATGACCCGCTCAGCACAGACTCCATACTCAAAACCTTTGTTGATGGAATGATTGGTCTAATCTCCAAATGTTAATTTTACGCCTAGGCCCTCAGGAAGAGTTGTGATATGGCAAAGCGCTCTAAAATCCAGTGGATAAACAAGCACTATGCAATAATTTTAAACAAATGAAACATAATATATAATACATATTGCAGCTGGCAAGGCTATGTTTGTGTATGCATGATTGCACAATTTATAAAAAAAAAAAATTCATTTTCTTTACAAATGTGATTATTTTAAGAAAATATGAACTCTTGTTTTTTAACCATCGTTGAAATGAAGCTTTTGTTGTACTTGTTTCTGTTGTGACTCACTGCATCCATAAACATGCTTTAGACAAGATCACACCTGTTAACTGTTTTATTGATTGCAGTGGTCGCTTCAAGGCTGACGTTCCAATTCTATTGAGGTGGTAGTCAGGTACGTCACTCTCCATTTAATGTAAGTGATTAACACGTATTTACCTCCCACCTTCCTGGATATGCGGAGCTCAAAAATTGTTCATATAAGTATCACTTGACAATTTCATAGTTGAGGTAATTGCCATTGTAGCCTTTGTTTCCAATCTGTAGCCGGCTTGAAAGCGGGTCTGTTTGTGGCCACTTAGTACTTTGCACAAAAAGAAGAGAAATGGCATTTGTATTTCGCAGAGGCCGTGCGGAACAGCACTCGTATCCTCTTGTGAAAATTGCATTCATATTAGATTAGAATTGAGCATGTGTGTTGTGCCAGCTTATTTTATAGCTGTGTTCGAAATGGCTAGAACAAATATACAAAAAAGGGGATAAAACGTGTGTTTTGGAAAATCGACTGGAGTGGATCGCTAAGGGGTGACAGCTGCTGTCGTTTTGATTGGAGACTGTTTTCGCAATGTGGATTAAACAGTGGTACGAATTTGGTCAATGGGGGTTAGGAATATGTAATTGGTTTCAGATGACAGTGCCAGTCATTCGACAACCAAGACCAATGATAAAACAGCTGAGAAACTGCAGCTGTGTTATTCTGCCCCTTCCTCATTCACTGAGCGCTATACCCATTTTCTTTTTTTATTGTTTTCTTTATTAGTCTCATTCATTATTTCTTCATTTTCCATTTCTGTAATCCACTCTATCCTTCTGTAATCCACACATGCCCCCTAAAGCAATAGATGCAGACATGTTGTGCAATCTGCAGCTAACAGTCTTGTATTCTGGCTGAATCTGGGCATATTTGCCCCTTTTAATTTAGTGTGGTGAAGCAGCAAGGATGGAAATGATCCTTTCTAAGACATATCTTCTTTATTTTCTTGAAATAAAAGAAGTGGTAGTGGCAGGGAACAAAACAATGGGAGGCAGGAAAACAAACAAGCACTGACAATGTCAATCAGTCTGGTTTGTAAATGAAAGTGCATCAATCACTGATGGGTTTTGGCACTCAATAATTTACCATGCATGTATTCTGTCACTCATTCTTGCACTCATACATCTGTTTATTAACCATAAACTCAGTGTTGCACTCATACACTTGCACAGCGACAATACACACACATAATAAACTCAACAACAGACCTCAAGCCTTTCAATAAAACAGAAACATAACAAACTCAACAACAAACTTAATTACATTTCAATAAGACTTACACATAACAAATCATCAACAAACATCATCACCTTTCAAATGCTCTGATACCCTCATCATCACAGAAACATGGTTCACCTCATCCTCTCACACCCTTGATGTTTTTTTTCCAACAGTCTACTATAACCATCCTATGAGGCACTCAATGAGGCAGGAGGCTTTGCCGATCTATAAGCCCCCCTTGACTGTGCACTCTAGGAAAGAAAGTAACACTCAACTCCATGGAGCTGCACACATAACATTTCCCACTCTCTTCAACTCAAACTGCCACCTTACATCTCATCCACTGGCCTTCTGGGCAGAACAAGGAATTCTATGATGATTTCTTATATCTCCTCACCACCTCATCCATCCAACATGCCCACACCACCCTCTTGATGACTTCAGCTTTCCGGGCTACACAAACTCAAAAGAAAAGAAAATACACTTTCTTAAACCTCATTGATGTACTCACCCTGGTACAGCATGGCACACAATCAACACACTGTAAATACCACATTCTGGATCTTATCTTCTCATCATCACTAGCAATCCAATGCAAGCTGTCCATTCCCCTGGACCTAACCAACCACTTTCTAATCCCTGTATCCCCCTGCTCTGCATTCTGCAAACAAACCAAGGTCAACACAAAAACACTGTGTTGGGATGGTCCTAATGGCAACAGGATTGCTGTTCCAGATCTTGGGTGCAGAGGAAGAAAAGGGCTGCTACTTTGATTTTTATTTCTTAGTCTGCAGTCTAATGGTGCCTTGGCTGTAGCTGTTCTGAGAATCACCAGAAATGGTGAGCTTCTTTGCAAGACAAGCAGGGGTGCTAGTCATGATGGCTTTGCAAATGATGCAGCTGGCTTTGAAGATGATGCAGATTGGCATGTGGAGTCACTGGATGCCCATCAGGATGGGGTGATATGATCAGATTTCTTCAAGCACTGGATGGGATGTGGCATGTTATAGAGGGTACATTAAGGAGTGCCAGTGCAAAGTCATAAAGCCCACAGAGTAAGGTGCTACCACCATCCAAATGAGTTGAATAGCAGTTATGAAGTTGTTTTCTGATGTATATGGTTTCACCTGATTTTGAAGAGAGAGCTGGTGCCAATTTTCTTGGCAATGTGTTCCATGAAGGTGAGGTTGGTGTCCATGGTGAATCCATTAGACTGCATTCAGTGAAAGTTGTGGTTGGAAGCAAATAATTTAATGTCATGGATCTATGTTTATGCTTTTTCTTATTTGTTGGTCTTGGCAAATAAAAACAAATATGTCTTGGTTGGGTTGAGCTCAAGTAGACAGTGGGCACCTAGGTCTGGTTGATGTGCAGGCAGTGCTTGAGACACTGGATGTCTAAAGCAGTAGAAACTTTCAGGCAGAGTTGTGCACCATGAGCTTATTAGTGAATCTCAATGGTGTTATCAGTGAGAAAAGCACCAAGTGGCTCCATGTAGAGGTTGAAGATGACAGGGGACAGTGTAGGTGATAGAGATCATTTGTAACCTAGAAGTACCAATGTGAACAAACTGGTCTCAGTTGGAAATCTAGGATGTTAAACAAGGGCACTGTCAGGAAATCCCATTCAAGACTCAAGGATGTGTATGAGGTTGGGATGGTTGACTGTGTTGGATGTAGAAGAGACGTCCAGCGATATCAGGAGACAAGGGTTGTCTGTAGTCAGAAGGGCATCATCAACGATGTGTAAGGTAGCAGTCTTTGTGTGCAGTATGATCTGAAGCTAGCCTGGTAGTCATACAGGAGATGCTTGCCATTACAGGGGTATCCAATTCTCTTAACACTGATCTTAGAGGTAACCAATAATTATGCTTTGAAATCAAGTTATACGTCTAGTACTGATATTAGACAATGGGACCTGCCCTGAAATACTCCAGCTGGATCCTATATTTAGCCTCTGCATCCTCACTCACCATGTAACCAACTAGCACTGCTCTGAGAGGTAATTGTAGTAACAAAAAACTATTTTGAGAACATTACATTTTAAAAGGCATTTGTTTCAGCTGTTGTGGCCGCCATTCTAATACATGGGCCTATTGTCTCTCGTCCACTCAGTGATTACCCAGTGTTTCTACTTTGATGCCTGCACAGTGCTTTCTACCAATTACACTATTTAATCATCGCACAATGTTTCTTACATACGCACAACTGTTCATCATCTGCACAGTGCTTTTTCCTCACTCAACCCCAATTATTGAGTGCTCAGCACAGCACTTACCCCCAATCACTGTCTGGACAGTGTTTCCCCCTAACTCATCCCCTGAAGAGTGTTTTCCGTTAGCTCATCTAACTTCCTGTTTGTAGAGGGCTTTTGCTTATTTAACTCCACTGGCTGCATGCACAGTGCTCCTCTCCGATGCCTCTGCTTGCAGTTTGTGAATTGTGCTCCCTACAGCTTCATGCCTACTCTCTATCAGCAAAGTACTTCTCTTTCACTCAACATCAGTAATATTCTTCTCCCTCATTTGCCATTAACATCAAGGCAGCCTATGAATCTTTTCTAATATGAGAGAGGAGAGACTGACACTAGAATTGTGCTCTTGCATCAGGCCTTAAGACCTAGAGGAACTGCATGGTTTTTGTATGTGGTGTGCTTCAACCCTCCAGCCACCCTGGATTTCCTATAAGAGAAGGTAGTGAGTGTAGAATTCATGCCACAGAATAATCCAAATCCAATATGTGATGAGCCATAAAGAAGTCATGTGGCATAATGTGGTGCCCATAGTAGTGCACTGATTAGGATTTCAATGGACAACCGTCACCTCTGAAAGATGGCTTGGGCTGAATCAATCACATCAAACCTGTGGCTCCACTTATGTGTGCCCATGATAAGGTGTTCGTGCTGGGTAAGACTCAATCACAGACCAGACCTCTATCGACCATGCAGAAGAGATGTACCAGTGCATAACTTGAGCGAGCGTTTGTGATGGGGCCCACTGGCACTTATTTCTGAGACCTGGCACTTATTCTTCCTCAATAAACTTTGAACCAGGGCAAGAAAGAGAAAATCCCAAAAAGGGCAAGAATGAGGAAGACAAGTATGGCAACACAGTGACAAATGGAGAAAGCAAGGAGGAAAGAAGAACCCTCAGTAATTATATACAGGGGCAGGAAGTGTCTGGAGGCACATTAAAGAGGCATGAGGTGGAATCAGGACCATGCAGACTTGTATTTTGGAATCCTGGCCTTCAGTAGTGCTGGCTGTAAGCCTCTAAACAAATCTCTGGGCTCATTCACTAAATTATTTTACAACATACGCACTGGATGTGACAGAGTATGAACACGCCAGTCCCTCTCAAAGGTATGGAGTAGGTAAAGTCAGTTTCATGTCAGGTCTATCTCTCTGGGGGGCTGATGAGGTTACAGCAGAGTCAGTGGCTTATCAGGTCACTGTCACCGATTGGCCAGTAGGAATATCTCTGTGCCAACCAGAAGCCAGATTTTTATTTTTTCTATTATTAATATTTATTGTATTTGTAGCCTGCACATTTTATAGTTAATTGCTTCTATCTGCGATGATCCACAAATAAATTATGTAAAATACCTTATGTAAATGTCTCAAATGGCAATCCCTAAAAGCACAGAATGTGGTAAAGGAACTGAAATCTAATTAGTTTCCTAAAATAAATACATTTACCTTTCTAAAGGTTAACCAATCTGTGGGTCAACTGCTGAGAGATATGTGATTGAAGAACTGGAGTTTAGTACTTGAGTCCTGTGGATGAAAATTGTGGTAGAGATGAGTGCTTTTACCACTCACATAGGTTAATGATGTTCCACTAAAGCACTTGAAAACAAGGCATGTCATTCGAAGATGATGTCTAGGTAACCAATAAACTATGGTAATTATGGCCCATTTTGAGAATGAGTCTTGCTGCCTTATTGTCTACATTTTGCAACCTAGTTACTTGACATTTAGGGAGCATGGTGTGTGATGCATTTACATAATCTAATTTTGAATTTATTATTTATTATTCCTGCTTAATGTTTGTTTTCAATATGGTGCAATTTCTCATTTAGCTGTCATGAGCTGAATGAAATATTAAGCAGTGGTGGCTGCCACTCAACGTGGATGGCGGGCGGGAAGGTCTAGGGGGAACGGGGTGAAAAGAAAAAAAAGAAAACAAAGCTTACCTGTGGGGGAGACGTGTTTGTCTCTCCTCCGTCTTCATCCTCCTTATAGTGCACATACGCCTCCTCTGGCCCCCCCATCCAGCCCAGCCTCACCCCGCCCTCCTCCCAGGAAAAGAAAATGATAATAACGTAATGTTATTATTATTTTATTTTTCCTTTCGCCACAATTGAGTGGGGCGACACTCCTCCGCCCTAGCAGAGGAGCCAAACCTGATATTAAGCTTTTGGGATGTGAACCGCAAAGATAAATTCACTATCCCCCCCAAAAAAAACAGGTTTTTAGCTTTGTTGGTCAAGGAGGTTCGGATCTTGAACACCTGGGCAGTTGGGGGTATTTTGGAACCCATGGCTTGACGTGATAAATCAAACGTTGTTATGCATACTGCTATTAGAAGAAGTGATCATTGCATTAAAAGACGATTTAGGCTCATCCTAACAAACCACTTTCACCAGCATTAGAAACACACAAGTAACATGAGCCAGTTTTGGTTGCATACTACTACGTATTCACACCCTCCATGTATGCCTTTATACCTCCAATACTACACAAGACAGTTACCACAGCAGCTGGGGGAAAGTAATTGAGAGCCAATGGATGCAGGCTCTCAGCACCACCCCACCCCACACATCAACCAACCTTGACCAGGTCGTCCTCAACTTTTCTGCCTGGCTCAGCAAATCTCCTAGGCCGACGACACCCAGCTCGTCCTCTTGCTCACCAAAGACCCCTATAATGCCAAAACCAACTTCCACAACGCCATGACCAATGTAGCCAACTGAATGACAGACAGCTGCCTCAAATGGAACTCCGACAAAACTGAGTTACTGATCTTTGGAAAGAACACCTCCGCTTGGGAGCACAGCAGAAGAGCTTGGACCAACTCTCATACCGATCGACCATGCTCACGACCTCAGCATAGACTTGGACAGCCAACTGACCATGAAACAACATGTCAATGCAATCACCTCCTCCTGATTCAACACCCATCCACATGCTTCACAAGATCTTCAGATGGATCCTACTAGGATCCATCTGGGAAAGATTGTCCCGCAAGCCCTCATCACCAGCAGCCTCATCCTGTACCCTCCCCAAGCATACCCACACCATTCCTCACCTCAGGAAACTCTACTGGCTCCCTGTCCAGAAAAGATGCCATTTAGAGACACTCCCACATGCCTACAAAGCCCTCCACAAACTGGGACCGGCCTATGTCAACTACTGGCTGAACTTCCAGCTTCCCCTGAGATACCTGCACTCTTCTTCACTCGCACTCGCACAAGTCGTCCCGCATCCCTGGCACCAGTGGCCGCACTTTCTCCTTCATTGCCGCCAAAGCCTGGAATGATCTCCCCCTCCACATCTGAATAGCACCCTCCCTGGCAGTCTACAGAAAGCAACTCAAGGCCTGGCTTTTTGATGCAGACACAGCACCCTCAGTGCCCAGATAGCATACTCTAAATGTGAGGAACACAAAGATCTGAACCATAAACCCACAATTATTCAACTGAAGAATCCACTATGGCAATTCAAAAACACTCTTCTTCATAAATGAACGTACCGAAATACATCACAAACATCCAAACTCCACTTCCTCTTAGGAGTAACTACTGGCTATGTAAACAACAATGGGACTTGCAAAGTCAATGAATTGTTATTAGCTGAAAGGACTTGCGAACCTGGCAGGGACAGATGGAAGTGGAAGGCACCAATGGACCACTGAAATGTCCTTCAAGTGAAGGGTGCTGTATGAGATACAAACACTTCTATTCTTCCCTTTAAAAATTGAGAACTCCTGACCTATTGATGCCTACCATTCCACCTGCACCAGTTGCACCATTGGAGCTGTTTCTACACGTGGATGCTGCTTGGAGTACTTTCCTTCTATGTTAATTCTGGGTCGCAGTAGAAGGGTATATCACTTGACAGCAGCTGCCACCATCTCAATTAATACCCAGCTCACTGTCTGATTCGACCTCTGGCAAGACACTTCACCAAGTAGATTACATTGGAGACACTGACGCTATGTGACGCTACGTGTCACCATCACTGCCACAGGATGAGGTTGCTGGAGGACGCGGTTCTCGGATTCCAGCCCTTCGGAACGTTTCAGGCAGTGGGTATTTTGGCCACATCCAGGATGTGTATATGTTTCTCAGTCTCCAGTCCCCACAGGGGGCTTCTGCTGCATCTAGGCATCCTGGCCACCGGTCTTCTCTTTCCCTCTCTTATCCATCAGAGGGGTTGGAAGTAGCTTGGTGGCTGCTGCCAAGGCCATGCTGGCTGGTGAGGAATCTGCAAGGCATCGGGTCTCAGGGGCACTGGGGCGCGACTCACTTGGCTGTTGGTTAGCCCTTAACAGGCTGTTGTCAAGTGGCAACCATTGCAACCCTTTACCTGCTACTTGAAAGGCAGTCAGTCCCAACAGCTGCCCCCCTCAAAGTCCCCTACAGAGGGGTGAAGATTTACTCCACATTTTTGCCCTCCAGACACTCCAATCACTCTGCCCACCTCTCAATATTGCCCCTCCTCTGTATTCTATTGAAGATTACCTCACAGGAGAGGTGAGGCGGTGCTGGCAGAGTTGTAGTCGATCTGTTCAGCTGTTGGGTGCTCTAGTGTAAGGTAGAGATTAAAGGAAAGAGAATATAAAGAATACAGGAAAGAGCTGCCCCCAGCTGCAACAGCACTGCCCTCAGAGGCTATTGAAGATTACCTCACAGGGGAGTTGAGGTGGCTCTGGCAGAGTTCAGGTGGAGCTGTTTAGGTGTTGGGATTCTAGTGTAAGGTGGAGATTAAAGGAAAGAGAATAAAGAGAATAGAGGAAAAGCTGCCCCCAACTGCACCATCACTGCCCTCAGAGGCTATAACAATCACCCATCCAATGACTCACCTGGGGACTGGCTTGAGAGAGTTCTAGCCTGAGAACCCAGGCACTAGGCACTGGGCATGAGCAAGTGGTGAGTGCACCTGAGCCTCAGCCCCCTGTTCATGGACTTCAGCCCAGTACTGAACGTTCAGCTTATAGCTCATAGCCTCGCAGCCTCCAGTTGCTATCTGGCGCATCCAGTTTAACTACAGAAGCCAGCTGGGGGGGAGCTATCAGGAACTAATAGGGGGTATTAAGAGGCTAAGAAAGCAAACTGCGGTACGGAACAAAGCAGGGTGGGAAGGGCAGATAGCGCCAGAAGGTGCAACAAAGTGAGAAATCAACAAAAAGGATATTCAATTTATTTAGTCTGGTTTTGGGTGGTGTGACACAGCTTTAGACACTGTAGTCAAGGGTAGAACCGTGATTGGTGCAGAAGTGGTCTGACTAGGTTCAGGTGAGGCTTGCGACTACTGAAAAGCTCCCTGCCCCAAATCCATCGGTTTTTATAAGTATACCAGTCGCATCTATTCGTTCTTCAACAATATCAGGACTGTTGAACCTTAGTCTACAAGTACAACTTGCTGTGAGTCAGAATAAGATCCAGAAAGGTACGTGGGGCACCTAAGTCTCAGGCTAATAAAAAAACAAGAGGCTAAGGAGAAGGTAATGCATAACTGTAATCCATCGGCCCCAGCTACATCTCCTGACTTAGAGGCAATTTGCAAAGAGGACTCTCCAGCCACAATATCAGGTCCCTATTCTAAGCTACTAGGCCCCCAAAAAGCCAAAATAACAGATTTCTAACCTCTGCATGCAAAACACCTAGCCCCGTACTACATGCAGACAAAGGACGCTGTAACAGTGAATTACCTCTAGTGAAGGAGCAACCACGCCTTTCAGCCAAAGACAATCAGCAAGAACAGCTAGTAGAATGCTCACTAGGGGATGCAGGTACTCTGGTAAAGATCTCAAAGCCATCTTCATTTTTACGTCATACTGTCCCCACAACGATGCAACTGGATGACCAGGCCAGGACCCAGCTACTGGTGGAGGTCTTAGTACACGGGACAAATCAACAAAACTCAACTCAAGCTCCCTGATGGCCTGTTTGGACTCTCACTTCTCATGGGTTCAGGATCACCAAGAAGATGAGGGTTTAATCCAGAGCGACCCTCAGCACAGGAACCAACACACACCTGGGAAGCCATGCTCAAATCAGGTTCATTATGGTTTGAACAATGCCGTTAGGGAGGGGGTAAATGAAGACTCCTCAGTTTGCCGTGAGATGCTCTTAAGTGCTTTTGAGCAGTCACATATATCACCTACAGACCAGCTTTGTTCTTACCACTCCCTTGCCAGACAACACAACTATAACTCTTTGCCCTCTCCAATCAAACTATCATTAAGGGCCCAAATATCAGAAAAGGAAGGCACTTAAGGTAAGAGAACCTTTCAGGAGCAGACCACAGGTTGATCTGATCCATCGGTATTCACCTCTGGAGATAAAAGGGCTAAAAAAGAATTAGTCATCGACTTACCGGAATGGATCCCTACATGCACCATAAACCAGCACCCAAACTCATCTATTTGGCCTCAGCTAATGATCACTATGGAGGTGATTTCTTTGGCACTAGCATATCAAGTTAGATACTCAATACACTTGCAGTGAACTCCAGGGTATTGATCTCAAACTGCAGGATTTGAACAACATAATTAAAAAAGTACAACATGATCCAACTACTGCTTCTCACACTTGTCCATCCTCCGCTACTATGGAATCCCTTGCCACTGTCCCTAGAATACTCTTAGAATTACTGAAAGAAGAGAAGGTGCCTCAAACAAGACGCTGTTATGAAACAAGGCCATCTTGAAAGCCCTACATCAATAGAAGCAACACTCCAACCCTCAATGCGGGAGGAGCAAGATGTATAAGTAGCTTTGAAACCAGAGAGGAAGCAATTGAACGAATCGGTCATTATCCTATCGACTCAACCTGCCACACAAAACTACATGGAAGAGGTCCTGCCATCTGTAAACCCACGACCCTCACTTTCAAAAAGGGAACATAAGCAATTAAAAAAATACAGAAAAGTGAGAAAATGACGAACGTCACTATTTCTATTAAAAAACAAACACATCAACACACTCTGGGTAGGAGGTTAGGTTCAGTGTCGAAACAAAATTCAGATCTCATTGTCACCCCATATTCGATATTCCAGAAACCAGGGGAGTGCCCCGACGTTTTGGATTCCAATACTACTCCTGCATCAAATGACTGTTTTGGGACATCAGCACCAATACTGTCTGAATGCCCGAATGCCCCGAACCAAGTTGCGGCCACTGTACCAAGCTGCTACTCTGAGCTACAAGCCATTCAAACTTCAGTGTCACAAATCCACACACAGGTCCCCACTGTATGTAACATAGGATTAGTTGAGCTACATCAGGGTCTTGAAGACCTCTTTAATTTCTGAAACATAGTCTAGTATTCAAGAAAATCATGAAACACACAATAGTAAGCTCTCTTCGGTAGAGGGTGACAATAACCAAGAAGAGTTGCAATAGTGGATGCTCACATCAAAAATCAAAGATCACAACAGATATACCCTTTTGCTGCTTTTTTCAACCCCAGGGGCAACCATGAGTGGAATTTGAGGCAATTTCCAAAACTCAGGTACAGAGTCGGGGACAGGGTACTTCACATCGAAAAAGAGCAAAGATTGAGTTAATCCACCAATATAACTCAAGGGGCTTCTATGACATCTTAAACTGGAGCGCTGTGCTAAGATTGCTCATAAGCAATACAATATCTGCAGCATAAAAGATCAAATATTATAGAGGCAGTCGAATTTGGTCCCAACACTGAGAGTCCATGGAGTGATGTTACTGCTTTAACTTGGTCAGATGAAATTATTGCATCAGAAGTTTGGCAGCATATGGAACAATTTGCAGCTTGGGGTATTACCACGAGGAAAGTGGTAAAAGCCTGCTACCTGAGCCCTTTGCTTCTACCTCTACCACTGATAGATATATTAAACATGGTGATCGGCCCGGAGCACCCAATAGCAGTCAAGGAAGGCCTACGAATAACAAAGTCAACAATTCTTTTTCAAGTAGGTCAGCAGTATGTCAATCCGGAGGATTTCCAGCAAATCAGGATTTTAAATAGCAATCCTCTTAGAGTCACATGAGGTTTGCCCAAAGGTCATCCTCCTAGATATCAGTTTTGTAGAATTTGTGCATGGGATGTGAACAGCCTTGCTGCAAAGGTGGAGGAGGATGAGTTTATCTCATTTCTACATGATTATGATATCAAACTCTTGCAAGACACCTGGAAGCAGTTGTTGACTCCAATTGTGGGATTCAAGGAAGATTTTAATGCAGCAACAAAAAAAGTGAAATTAGGAAGAGTCAAAGGGGCTATGGCGATTTACATTTCAACTGACATCTGGTGGGATCATGAGGAAGTGGGCATTGGTCTCTCCTGGATTCAGTGCTTTCAGATTGGAGTGGACCCACATGTCACACTATTCATTGTAAATCTGTACATCCACCCCACCCATAAGCATAAATTTGACAAGATTCAGATCCTTATTGGTCTATTAAAAATCGTGAATGCCACGTACCTGCAAGTTTTTACATTACTGGTAGGCAATTCCAACATTAATTTATTCCAGGCTCACAGGGTAAGCCTACAAACTATGTCCTGGAAATAGTTGGAAATAAAACAAGAGAGGGATTTACAAGGCAAGTTCTGCATTACAGCACTACAAGATTTGGGTTTTTATACCCTCAATGAGAGAAATCCATTGGACAAATCAGAGGTCTTTACTTGAGTCACAGACAGGTCAGGTTCCACTTTAGATTACATCCTGGCCAACCATGATCTATACAACAGCCTTACCAATTTGGCTATTAAAGCAAAATCAGATAGCAATCACTTCGTTCAAATGTTTAATCTAGAACTCACCGCTCCCAGGGCCCCAGAAGTACAATGCCTGTCAGTACATGCCCAAACATACAACTTGAGGCACCTTACCTGGAAAGATATGACAATAGGTAACAACAAGGATTTTATCTCCAACTACCTCCTTCAGAAAATGATAAATTTCACTGCAGGTTTGCTGCCTGTTCAGGAATGTTTTCAAATCTCTTATTACAAATTTCCCAACAACTCCATCAAGGCATCAAGGTATAATCCACAATGGGGGCAAATGGTGTACACCAGAATTAAGCATTATGAAAAAGAAACTCAATAGAGGGCTTAGGATGGCCCATTTGAGGAGTGGCCAACCCACCCAGAATTTACTTTAAAAAATATCTAAACTAAAACATAAGCATAAAAAAGTGGTTCGGGCAGCGAATCATAATTTTAATACGGGTGTTTGGATAAAATTATTAAATGCAAGTAAGCAATCAAACTATTTTGCGCAGAAATAAAACCAGTCAATGGGAGGAATCAGCACTATAATGCTGACATTACAGAGGCAGCGTGGTCAAAACATATCACCACAGTCTACAGGTTAGCAGACCAGGGTCCCCCCTCTCTGTTATCATACGCAGATTCTGCCTTATTTAGCCAGGAGAAACAAAAAAGTCTGCTCCAGTCAGAGGTAAATTTCCTGCTGATTAGTGTCAATCAGGTAGCTGAAACGTTAAAAAGGGTCCAGGCAGAGGGGGCTCCCTGGCCCAAAGGCCTTCCAAATGCTTTATTTAAAAAGCTGAAACATTAAAAAAGGTTCAGGAAGAGGGGGCTTCCTGGCTCAAAGGCCTTCCAAATGCTTTATTTAAAAAGGATGTCAGTTTCTGATCCTCGTATTATCTCTGCTTTTTAATTATGTCTTGCTTTTTAATTATGTCCTTGCATCAAACACTATTCAAAGGCTTGGCGTGGGGGTATCTTTCCGTCTATTTGTAAATCAGACGAATGCTCAGAGCCATTCACCTACAGATTAAGGCCCTCATTACAACCCTGGCGGTTGGCGGAGAAGTGGCGGTCTTACCACCAACAGGGTAGCGGTAAAAAAATTTGAATTATGACTATGGCAGTTACCACCATGGTTATCCGCCACTTCGCCGATCCGACCGCCAGGGCGGAGATGACCGCTGGGCTGGAGACTTGGGTCTCCAGCCCGGCGGCCGTTACAAGACCGCTGGCGGTATCACGAACCGGCTGACCGCCATGGATTTCATGGGGTTGGGAACCGCCATGAAATCCATGGCGGTAACCACTATCAGTGCCAGGGAATTCCTTCCCTGGCACTGATAGGGGTCTCCCCCACCCCCCACCCCTGCCTCCTCCCCCCACCCCCCTGCCACCCTCCAAAGGTGGCAGGACCCCTCTCCCCACCCCCTACCTCCAACATCGCAACCCAGACACACACCGTACACGCATTCATATACCACCAACACACATACCCGCACACATATCACCAAACATGCCAACAGCCACACACACAGTCATACACGCACACACACATACAGACATACATGCACACATCCATTCAGACATACAGACAGACAGACACGTACACATTTCCGAACACAACACCCCCCGCATGCATACACGCACTCACACACCCCCTCTACATCCTCACACGCACACCTCCATTCACGCACACAACACCCCCCTCCCCTAACGGACGATCAACTTACCTGGTCTGTTGATCCTCCGGGAGGGGACGGGATCCATGGGGGCTGCTCTGCCACCAGCACCCCGTCAACAGAACACCGCCACGCCGAATCACGAATTGTGATTCGGTGGGCAGTGTTCTGTTGACGGGGCGGTGGAGGTGGAGCAACCTCCACTTGCCCGCTGACCGCTAGTATGGCTGCTGGCAGCTCTTCGTCCGGAAAAGGACGGAGGGCTGCCAGCAGTCATAATTCGCCGAGCGGAAAACCGCCTGCACTGGCGGTCTTCAGCACGGCGGTCCCTCAGCGGTCTTGCAAAAAGACCGCCAAGGTTGTAATGACCACCTAAATGCCTTAACAGATGTAGAAGCCAAGATCATGCCTCAATTGTGCTCTTTGACTTAGATGGTTGGTCTCACAGCTAAAATATAAGTCCAGAAATACAAACAGGCTTTGGGGCAGGAATGAACACTAACAAACCTGTTGGCAGTCACACTCTTGGCAGAACAATCAATCAGCAAATCCAGTAAACAGTTTTTCTGTTTTACTGCCCTCAAGGCCGCCTTTGATAAAGCTCCAAGGGCCCAGCTGTAGAAAAAAATGGAAAGGTGAGGTGTGCTGTTGAAACTGTTGGATTCAATTATCAACCTATATTCAAACACATGGGTACAAATCAAGATAGGGCATAGCCGAAGAGTTACAAACAAAATAAACATGAACATGGGCTTAAAACTGGAGTGTGTTCTGGCATCCTGTTTATTAAATATATTTACATGTTTGACCTCAACTAATGGCCACCTGGCCCTAGTGCAGTGGGATCCCCCAAGGTTGGGCACGGCAAAAATTAGAAGTCTGCAATATGCCGCTGACATTGTCCTCCTTAGCAAAACACCAATTTTGGCTGAAGCAGTTGATAACTCAGTTATTGTGATATACAAAAAATTTGCGACTGAACCTGAACTAAAGTAAAACAAAGGTCCTTTGTTTTAAATGTTGTGGTAGCAACAGGCAGCCTAAATTCACTTGGCGGGCCGACGGTAACATATTACAACTGGTCAACACCTATAAGTGCCTCAATGTCCACCCAGACTCTCACCTAACCTACTAATTCTGTTTACAATTAAGATATGCTATTGCAAAAACCATGCTGTTTGATTTTGAAACCTTCAAACGTGAAACCTTGAACACCTCAACGATTTATCTCCTCCGGGCTGTGGGAGTCAAATTCATGCCTTCAATATCTTACGACACTGAAATGCTTAAAGGGAAAGACACTGCAACTTTAAACACATTACACTTGTTGGAGTGTGTCTTTTAAAAGCAATATTAATGCGAATAGCTTGCAATATATTGTGTGATGAAGCTGCATAGAAAATGTGTTAACATAGAAAATAATGCACGCGTTTGAAATGTGCCCACGGGGAGTGGTCACCAATGTATACGAAGACTAATGAAAAGGCTTGTTAATTCTGAACTATTATGCAATAATTGTTTTAAATTGTATTAGTATATCATATTTAGGGTTATGTGTTAAGAATTTGCTTTATTAACTTAGCGAGGGCTTGGGCCTAGCTGCCTGGCCTCATATTGAATTGCATTTTCTAACGTGTAGTGTGCTGTTTTTCCTGAAGGAGACGAAGCTGTATTTTGCCAGGAGTTATATGTGTGTAGCCGTAGTAAATTCTTTCTCATGAAAACCGGCTTGCTCAAGGCGATGTTCTTGCTAGATGCAACAGTGTAATTTGTAAAAGGTGCAAGGTTAACCGTACTAGGAGAAGACAATGAAGACACTGACTGGAGCGCAAAGTGTAACATTTTCTACCTGACATTCCAACCGTTGAAGACGTCAATAACGTGAACCAATCCGTGATGTGGGAACTGTGAACTGTGGAAAATTCTAGCAAGGTGCGTACCAAATTATTGGCCAGAGATAATGATGCATCAAATTTTATCCAATGAGGAATTAGGGAATAGTTAAACAGTTTTTGATTTAATGGCATGACCCAAGAAGAAATCAGGACATTTTCCCACTTTCTTCCATTCTGTCATCTTCCCGTTCCACCGAGCTACTTTTCCAGACACTCTCCTGAGTTTATTCTGAGTACTTTAAACCATCTTCTACCCCATTCTTGCCTGATGCTAACTTCTCCTCCATCTGAGGGAAGTAATTTGTTCCTTAGCTATGCTATCTTGAGACTTTGCCCCGTCCTATCTCTGCTGATGGTGAATCGACCAATGTCCTGAGGACGAAGAGTGACGCTGCTTGCTGATCTGTTGGATTGGTAACTATCTGATGCAAATTGTGATTGTCTGTTTGCCTTTTCTTTCTAGGTATCAACTGCTATTTTGATAGAGGCCTTAGTTTAGATGTTTTCCAAATTTGTGTTCACTAAATGTTTTGCATGAAGCCCAACATGCTAATGCTAATTCGAGGTTAGTTAAGTCATTCACTAATACCTGGTGCAAATAGACAAATGACTGAGATCTTGCTTTGTTGATTCACGTACTAATGAGATGCTGCTAAGTTGATTCAGATTAATGATGTGCACAAATATTGAATGAATATAGCGGATGCATTGATTAAGTTGTGCTCTGATTGGTAATCGGTAGTGTTTTCTGATGACTTTATTGCTATTGATATTGATTGACATGATATTAGATTGTAACAAACAGGGAAATAAATATCTTAACACTAAATTAAACTGGTGTGGTTATTCATGACTGAAAGGTCATGGTGTGTTCTAATTTTCGATTCTTATTGATTGTTCATTGATTAGTGATTGTCATTATTGATTATTTATTGATATTGTTGGTTGATGATTTGTGAGGAAAATACTTTGTACTGGGAAGTCTCCAAACGTGGTCCAAAGGATTGTCGACCTAGACACGTCTCCTTGTAAGTTTACTTATTAAGGCTCTGACGTGCTAACACACTCAAGCCTTTTTTTTAAACTCTTTGTGATTTCACAATATGTTTCACAAGCCCAATTAGACTTGAGTTTGATTTACTCCACTAGGGTCCATCCAGGCAAGGCATCCTGGTAGAATTCTGCTGGAGGACGAAGGCAGCCATAGCTAATTTTCTTGTGCATCAATATTGGGTGGAAATGGAAAGGTAGGCCCACATAAATAACTCTGTTTTCAGTATTAGAGCACTCGGTTGCTGCACTGATTAGAAGATGCCTGGCACATCCCTGTAGATTATGCCACTTTTAAAGGCATCACAAGCAAAGCTGCCAAACTTTCATCCTTTGTCATGGATAAGGCTACAGTAGCAAGTAATGGGCATGTGTGGGCAGTCATGCCATCATCTGCAGCTTGGGGTCCACAGCTGCATCTATCTGCACAACTCTCTGAGGCCAAAAAACATGAACTTCTGCTAATTCGCCATGCCATGTTTGCATCAAAGGATTTTACACCCCCCTGGAAACAGCATTGGAAAACCACAAAGTGCAGGCTTTGTGGCCAAAAAATGAATTTTTGCTTCATTTGCTGTGTGTTTGCTTTGCCTTGTTAATGCATACGCAAAGACTCTTGTGTCCCACTGTAAGAGCGCTGCAAATTAGGTCATGTCCATCAGTAGTTATCTCCTTATTGAGCGGAGCCTTAGTGCAACTGGCATGTAAGACAGTTCATTTTTTAGGGTCGAGCCTGTGTTGCATGCGCTCGCGCATGCGTATCGCAGCGAGACGTTTTAGTTATTAGAAAAGGGCTCGGAGCCCTGTCGACATCACGTAAGTGTTTTTTATTGGTTCGTGGGCTTGCCTATCAAAATCCGCTTGCTTTCATTAGTCGAAGGCATGCACGTCATGCCTTTTCCGGTGGCTAGCCCTCCTCGAGCGCATCGACCAAGTACAGAAAACATGCGAGGCTCGCTGAATTCTGTCCGGCTCTTGGACTACTTTTTCTCTATTTTACAAGTGCGATTTCGCTTGGCAGAAGTCGAGTGCTTTACACAGTAAATTGCACTTTCTCAGTTACCTACATAAATACACTTTTGTCAATAGGTGAAAAGTCGGGTTAGGAGTTTACAACGCTATCAGCTCTAACATGAGCAAACGCGAGACCCGTTGCATTGCAAATGCTTGTTCATAAATGGCTGCCAAGGAGCTGGAGAAATCTATTATCTGACTTTCTGATCTGTGTTTACATTTTGAGACTAGTTCAATGGCTCTCCCAGGAGGTAGCAAGCACACGGCATCCGGCATCCGTGTATCTGGTGGCCTTGTCAGTACTTTACACCTTTTCGGTGACCTACATGTCTAGGCCAGGGATTGTAGTATATATTAAAACAGTATCCCCTCTAATTTCCTTAGACTTTCTTGTCAGGAAGACAGTACTTTACGTTTTCACAGCATGTCCGCACTTCATTATTGCTAGATGAAGGTTTGCCTTGTAGTAGGCTTTGGTAAATTTTTCATCATATTGGGTGTTGAATCTTAACTGTTTGTGTTAAATCATTGTTGTGTGAGTTTTAACTGTTCAAAGTCAAATGTAATAACGTGCACTGACTTACTATTTTACTTAAACATGTTTTAGGGGCTATATTGTATCAGCATGGATATATTTTAATATTATTTTATGTACATGTAATGGTTTTTATCAACTATACCTGAATAAACTACACTTTCTCTGAACTTTACCAGCCTCGCATCTTCGACATTGAGAGAAGATCGTAATATTCAAAAGCAAAGCTTTTTTGGGGTAGCATGTAGAAAGTTCTAGCTGTTTTGGCAGCTTCATCTAATCAACAGAAATGTATAAATAAAAAATAAATACCTAAATGTATATAAAGGATGACTTTGGGTTAGTCCCCCCTCTTAATTCATCAGTTCAACTGTCAAATTTTTTGCTTCCACCAACCATATTTTACAGTATGAGGCAATGGGTCCGCCCACTTCAGCTATTGGCTCTCTCACAATGTGAGTGAAGGCATTTTCCACCCTGTATGTAAAGCTAAAGAGTACATATTTGTGCCAGGGCTGGTGGGCCAGTACTTTCCTTCATGGTTCTTTTTCTTTCCATTCTTTATTCATATCTACTTTGCATTTTCCAGTAGTACTAATGATTATATCATTACTGGCATACAGACACATGTGAGGAAAACATTCACATCCAATCGGGGAAACAGCTATCTCACTAATGGACAACTGTTCACTGTTTGCAGACGAATTAATCAAACCACCTAGACACATATAACCTAGAATATCACATTTCTCAAATGACACTCTAAAAAGCAAGGCAGAAAAGACCCATGTAAACACATTCCTATTTAAAAGTTACAACCCAAAGAACAGTTTTACCAAGAATAGCAAATCTGTTAAAAGCTAAGACAGTCAATAAAAAACTATCTTCATGAAAACATCAACAAAATGTCTAGGTCGAGTCACAATACATAGGTGTACACAAAAGTATGAGGAACATGTCAAGCTAAAAGCCCTGAAATTAAACTGTGACCTTCCCCGCAAAGAACACATGTGAAACAGAAGTATCTGCATAATCGGAGTAATCACTGAAAACAAATGTTTTTATGATGAAAGGAAATCTCTAAATATTGAAAGAAAAGTACATGAGTTAGTTCTCAAATGTGGAGAAATATGAAGTGAGCACTTCTACAACCCTCTTTAAGCCACTCCCAAAGAAATTATAATTCTAGAGAAAACAATAGCCCTGGATACATCACGAGCAGTAGGGTAAATTATGCGGGATTAGCCAATGTAATTAGTATCAGTGAAATGTTACAGGGACGTTACAGTTAGGTTCTGAATTTCCTCGCACAAAACCATAGAAATTCCACAGTTACAATTATGGTTAACTCAAGTAACTATAACTCACACACCCACCATGCACAATTTTCTCATCAATAAACTTATTCCAAATGTTACAGTAATAATATCAATGATGCCATAGAAGATGTCATCAATGATGTAATATGTGGAGTAATTAGCTGTGCATGGTGAAGGCGCAAGTTATAGTTACCTTAGGGCACGAATTATAGTTGCTTTAATTAACCATAACTATAGCTGCTGAATTTCTATGGTTTTGTGCGAGGAAATTCAGAAATTTTTCTCTGGATCTGCAAAACCACCAGTGGGTTGGACAACAAAATAATAATTGACCTCTTATGTGCTTTTGCACTCTTCTTTTCCCAGCTCCGAGCCGATGCGACAAACAAAATGGAAGCTGCAACTTTTCTGTCAGGTTGTGGCCAGTCAATTAGGCACTTGCTTTTCCCCTGTATCCGCAGATCTGAACCCGGCTCCACAGGTCAGGATCAGCAGAGGATCCGTGTCCCTATATAGCTATATTTTAAAAACTAATATCTCAGAAACTACTGAACGGATTTACACCAAGTCACAAAAAGCGTACTTTCTGGACCAAGAGCTAGCTTTCTGTCAAATGTAGTGTAATTATCTTCAGTGGTTAGGGTTGTAGTTGTGTTTAATGGGTGGTGGTGGGGTATTTGTTCCCTTAGCATCAATCAGTCAATCAAATACCTATTTGAACACATGATTGTTGGGGTTGAAGCATTGGTGTTCTAGCCTTCCGTGTGATCTGAGAGCAACTGGCCTGTGCATGTGAATGTGAATGTCCGGTCCGAGTATGTTAGTGTGTGTGTAATCATTTCCATGGCAAACACTTGCCACCTTTGTTAAACCCCGAGTGCCTCAGATGGGGCTTCTTTCTTTTTCCAGAAGAATGAGATAACTTGTTTAGCTTCCCATGTCATGTATGCATTAGTGACTTGTCGCATCACTTATCCCTTTCATGTCAGAAGGCATTATTCCCAGGACAGCTGTCAGTGGTTGTGCTGGAATAGGACACCAAAAGGTGTCTTTATTTTAGCCAGGTATTTCCTTCCAGAATGTCGGTAAGAGTGTGCAGTCCTATCAAATCTGTACAAAGGTCTTGCGTGCATCTCCAGCATAAAGCTGAGGTCAAGCTAAACATTTTATGAAGATGGAGTGGTGTAAGATGCTATTGGAACGTGATGTTATAGGCTGACTCTTTCTGGTGGATGCTTCGTAATGGTTTAGGTATGTCGTATCAAATCCAATTCCAGTTCTAGGTCTCAATGGCTTTTTGCAGGTCTGTTTCACAGCAGACTTGAAAAGGGTGGCGGAGTTAGACATTTTGAAGCCTGTAGTAGTTTGTAAGTTCTATAGATTAACCCTTTTGTGCCTGAGTAAGTAAGTATCAGGCTCTCAAAGGGTGTCAGTTTAATAACCACCTCCGGTATGTGAAATTCTTGTTTGCCTTTCTCAAACAACTTTATAGTGCCACTGTGAAATAGGTCCTGTAGTGTCCTACTTTTGTCGTCAGCCCAGCTAGTGATGGACCAAGGGTCCATGACTGGGGTGAAATTTTGGTTTTGGGTGATCAGTGTTCAGGGATGAAAAGGACACAAGGCAGTTTTTGGTGGCCAGTTGGTCCCATATGTCATGGACCACTCTTGTGGGAGTAGCTCCATGAGCACTTTTCAGCAATGCTGAGCGGGGGGAGCAGGGGTTGCATGTGGCAGCCTGGTCCATATGAAACCAGTGTCTCTCGCTCTATCTCTCTCTTCCATGTCCACTTGGAAATGAACCTCAAGGACATGGCCCAGTAATATTCCAGAGCAGTCATTAATGCTGGTAGGGGATCTGGTATATTTGTAAGGGTAAGAAGAATATAGGGCCTGATTACGACCTTGGTGGAGGGGATTACTCCGGCCCAAAAGTGACAGATATCCCGTCCGCTGTTTTACAAGTTCCATAGGATATAATGGAATTTGTAATACGGCAGGTGGGATATCCGTCACATTTGGGACGGAGTAATCCCCTCCGCCAAGGTCATAATGAGGCCCATAGTCTGACTGATTTTGTGGTCTATGTCCCTGAAGTGGATTCCAGTGATAGTGCAGTTCTTAGGATCACTGCTAGGGTCTCTATCAGGACAGGAGAAAGAATAGCAATCATATCTCCTTGCCCCCGCTCCCCCTGGGTAAGTCGAATCGGGCTGTGCAAATGGCTGTTGGGTAAGCATAAGCTGCCGTCATTTTCTTGTTCATCTTGAGTACCATATGTATTTTTGCTAGAACTGTTTTGAGAAAGGCCCATCTAATTAGGTTGAATGCCTTTTCTATGTCCAGGGAGACCAAACAGGCAGGGGTATTCTGTTTGTGTACTTTCACTGTGATAAGGGTGAGGTACCTGACGTTATCCGCTCCCTGTCTGTTTCGAATGAAACCTGGGGCAATTAATCCTCGAAGTAGGTGGTCGTGGTCGAGGTACATTGCCAAGATTTTGGTGTACAGTTTTGTGCCTGTGCTTAAAACAGTGATAGGGCAATATAACATTCATAGCACTTTCCTTTGGGAATCAGAGGTATCTCTACTTCACACATTGTAAATGATGGGCTGGTTCATTCCATAAAGAAATTGACTAAAACTACCAGATGCGGCAGTAGGTCAAAATGGAAGTTTGTATAAAAGACAGGTGGGAGGCCATTCGGGGTAGGATTTTCCATTTAGTAGTAGTCCAAGCACCCACTGAATTTCTGTCTCTCTTATAGAATCTTCCAGACTCTCCCAGTGAAGATGGACAATTGGTTGCCAGTCACAGGCCTCCAGGTGGGCATGATGTCTGCCTGCTGTTCGGAGCCTGTTCATATAAAGTTACTTGAAAGGTGTGGAATACCCCCTCCTTTCCTACCTCCCTTTTTGCTTGGGTGCAATCTTTGTGGATGCCATCTGAGTGATAGATCTGTGGGATAAGTGTCTTAGCCCTATGTAGTCTGATCGTATGGGCGAGGTGAGAGCCCACTTTGTCTTTCCTGTGATAATAGAACTTCTGGTCCATGGCCAGGGGTGCTCTTTTTGCCTGGTTGGTTCTATGTTATTTAAATTGGCCCTGAAGAATAGCAAGTTTGCGTTTGGAAGATCTGGATGAGGTTTTCTCATCTGCGCTTTCAAGCTCCTTGATCTCTGATGTGAGGGTGATTTTCAACAATGCATGCCTCTCCAGGTTTGTCACTACAAAGTGATCAGGGGCTCCATAATTGTGGCTGTGAAGGTGCAAAACAGCATGTGTGGGGATATGTCCTGGCTAGTATTATTTGTGGAGTTTTCTGTATTTGCTGTGCATATGGATTGCCTATTGGCAAGTTTGTGCAGAATTTAGTGGTTGGTGCCCCATCGTAGTGGACCATTCTTGGGGGCTAAGCTGTCCTTCAATGTGAGAGCTAGATATGCATGATCTGATATGCAGATATCATACATGGATACAGCTTCAAGGGCTTGGAGCAGTGATTCGGGTGTAGATGGAAATAACTTGAAATTAAAAGGAATAGTCTTACTCTTCTGGGTGTATGTAGCACCAGGCATCAACCCCACCTCTGTGATATCTTTTTTGAGGAGTGCCTACATCACACATGTGCCTGATAAACATTAGACCGTCTATCACATTTGGGGATCCAGGCTAAGTTGAAGTCTCCCCTGCTACGATATGCTCAGTAGTGGATCTGAGCTCAACTGAAAGAAGTGTGCGCAGGTACAGGTCTTATGTCATGTTGTGGGCATAAATGTTCAGGAACGTGATGGTTTCCTTGCCCATGGTACAACATGGGCTCTTTGTCCATGAGTGCTCACCAGAGGGCTAAACCAGTGAGGGAAGTTCACACAGTGCAAAGAGGAAACTGGGATGGTGATTTCCTTAGGCAGTGTGTGCCTTGTGTCCCTCCAGCCATTATTCTAGCTCCTTTCACTGGAGGGATTTGAATGCTAATCCAATTATTTTGCTAGGGGGTTCTAGCCATCTGTTCGCCTTTGGGTTTGGGGACATCTTCTGATTCAGTTTGAGAAGATGGGAAATGAAGGTTTTGCCCTTTTCTGCATTTGCATTGTTGGGATTTCACTGTCTAGTGCTCTGTCTTACCGTCTGCCACTGCACAATCATAATCTCATCTGCTGTTAGTCTTCTTGTGGGGGGTCTTTCTCCTTGCCCTGGGATAATCCCACTACTGACTGGGCCTCTGGCAGGGATCTTACTCTGCGACATTTCCCACACACTGGAACATAATGCTGAAAGAGTGCCCCCCTTTGAAATTTGATCTGTTTGCTATTAAGGAAATTTGTTACAGAGCGGATCTCTTGGCGGTGGTGAAGCGCTGAGGCTGACAGGTCTTGAAATAGGTGCATAGTGGGACCTTTGACCACTAGGTCTGTTTTCCTCAGCCTTCCACATTACGGCCCTCATTATGATGTAGGCGGTAAATGCAGCCTACCAACACAACGACGGCCGCCACAAGACCGTCGCCGTGGCTCCCTACCATCCGCCATATTATGACCATAGCCATAATTCTACCATAAGGCTGGAAGAATTCCGGCTACAGTCATAGTGGCAGACGGTGGTAAGGTGGCCCTGCTGCCAGCAGCAGCGTCACGCCAGTAGACCACCGCCGACCGTATCATGATCCATGATACAGCCTGGCGGTGTTCTGCTGGTGGACACTGCTGCTGGCAGCAGCGCTGCACCCCGTCTCCTGCCGGAGGACCCCTGCAAGCAGGTAAGTCGAGTGCTCCGACAGGGGAGGGGGTGGGGGATGGGTTGTGTGTGTGTGTGTGTATGTTTCTGTGTGCGTGCATGCTGGTGTGGTGCGTTTGGAATACTTGTGTGCATGAATGGATGTGAGTGTGCGTGTATGTTGTGATGTGTGAATGCGTGTGTGCATGTATGTATGTTTGTGTGTGAGCATGGATGTATGCATGCGTGGGTGAATGTGGATATGTGTGTGTTTGCGTGTGTATGTCTCTGCATGTGGGTGTGTGTATGTCGGGGGTGTTGGAAGGGGGAGGGGGCGGTGGAAGACTCTGGGGAGGGGGGCGGGGGAGACCCCTATCAGTGCCAGGGAAGGATTTCCCTGGCACTGATAGTGCCTACCGCCATGGTTTTCGTGGCAGTAAAAAAGCCACAGAAACCATGGTGGTGGGCAGGGTCATATTACAGTGGACGGCCTAGTAACGGCCGCCGAGCTGGAGACTGCAGTCTCCAGCCCGGCGGTCGTAACCGCCATGGCAGTCGGTGTGGTATATTGGCAGTTTGGTTTTTGCCAAACCGCCAGTGTCATAATATGGCGGTATGTACCGCCAGCCTGTTGGCGGTACTACCGCCACTATAACACCGACCGCCGGGGTCATAATGACCTCCTATGTCTTCTTTATCTTCAAAGTAAATCACCCATGTTAGAATGTCTTTTCTGTTGTAGCTAGTGATGACACTGTGGGCTGTATCAAGCGTTGGTGCTTATTCTACTAAATTACCTGCAATAGGTCCTTGGTGAAGGTCATGTTGGTCATGCAGGATTCTCCTAATGCATATATTGCTGCACCTGCTGCTGTTCTGGAGATCTTTGTGTTTTATCTGCAAGTTCACAGTGCGTTCCTCAAGGTTGGACTTGGCACAACAACATCTCTTGGTCATTGGTCCGTGCGGCAACAGTGCATTCCCCTGTTCATTCTCGTTACTTCTTTCTTCACCTCTTGTAGACAGGATTTGAAGTTGGTGCATAGTAGACCCATGTCAGATCTTATCTCTACCAGGAAGCATTCCATTTTGTGTGGAACCCTTACCCAGCTATTTCATGTGAACCACAATGGTCTCCTTGTGGTGCTTTTTTCTTGACTATCATGTGAACAAGCTTGAAGAGGCCACAAGGGGAATGGTGTTGGGTCTGTTTCAGGGCTGGGAACCCCTTCTCTTCCATGAACTTTGGTGCTCACTCCTTGTGGCCGCTGCCCAACGACCTTCTTTTTTTACAGAACCTGCCTTGTGATGGGGAAGTTCATTTGGTTGCATGATAGAGTCTAGCAGGATGCACATGTTGGGTATCCGATGAACAATTTTGGGAGGGGTATATTCTGCTCAATCTCTCACCAACTCATTCACCCGCTGCGTCTTCACACACCAGTAGGGGCTCTCCTTTGTTGTCTTCACAGAGGGTCGTGCTTGTTCATAGTCTCTTTGAGGAAGCTGATACTCCTGTATTCTCCAGAGCTTTCTTTCCTGTACTCACACCTCTGGTGCTGGTTGTGCTCTCCCCAGGGGCCCTGATTCTCCTCTCACTTCAGTTGTTCAGGCTAAGAGGGTCTCCAATTGATCATGGACCTCCAAGGGTGGCATGCACCTGCAATACAATGAGTACAAATGTCCTCTGTTGCCCCTGCTTGCTGATCAGGATTCCTCGCTCCTCCTTCCATGTGTGCCCAGGATTGAGCAAGCAAGTTCACAGATTGGCAGCACTCTCATCCCTTTCTCAGAGTGGGAGAGTGGGAGTGGCTCGCGGCCACCTAATTTGTGTTTCCGTTGCAGGCTAGCGGAGTGCCCGCTCTGTTTTTTTCTGCACAGGGGCTGGTGTCCGTGCTGTCCATCCCTATTTTGTGCGGGCCACCGTGGGCCAGTCCAGCTATCAGTGGCTATAGTGGCACAAGGCTGCCCTTTTGCGCTGCACAGCCCATCCGTTTATAGATAGCTCAGGCTGCCCTGCGAGCTTGATGGCAGCCAGAGTATAGCTTCAAGTTCGGGCCTGCTTCTCCTCACCAAAATCACCTCTGGGGCCACACTCTCTCCCAAGTCATCACCCCAGCAGCAAGCCTGGCTTTTGTGGCAGAGGTGGAGCAGACCTCCAGCAGCAAGTGTCCTACTCCATGCTCGACTAAACACTCCCCTGTCTATCTGTTTGGGCCTGACACAAACAGTGGCTGTCAGACTGCCACAGTTGCAGCCACATTACGAGGTCCACAAGCAGCCCCGCCAACCTACTGCCATCTCCTCCGGTATCTTCGATCCAGACAGGCTGACAGTGCCGGAGCTCGGAATCAGCCAGGGCGGCGTTGAAGTCAGCACTGCCCTGCTGATTACAACCTGGTTCTCCGCCAGCCTTTTCATTGCAGTTCTCACTGCCATAAAAAGGCTGGTGGAGAACAGGTGCAGAGGGCCACAGGGGGGCCCCTACACTGCCCATGCACTTGGCATGGACAGTGCAGGGGTCCCCCTGCCCAGCACCCTCCCAGTGCTCACTGTTTGCTGTGCAGACAATGAGCATTGTGAGGGTGCTGGTGCCCCTGCATGCACCAGCATTGCCACCAGCTTGATCAGAAGCCAGTGACAATGCTGCCGACACCAGCATCTTTTGCACCTCAGCTTTGATGCATTCCCTGACATGAAAAGGCTGCTTCTATATTTTATTTTTGACTGACAGGCTGGTGACTGTGTCAATGGTGTGCTCACACCATGTAGTTTGATCAGGAGTCA
The DNA here is from genome assembly GCF_031143425.1 of Pleurodeles waltl. Taxonomy (NCBI): domain Eukaryota; kingdom Metazoa; phylum Chordata; class Amphibia; order Caudata; family Salamandridae; genus Pleurodeles; species Pleurodeles waltl. Next base: position 722,376,914 of record NC_090440.1, on the reverse strand, counting down.
AAGAAAACAGTTCGGAGAACAGACCCAGGAGATTTCTGCAGTCCTTCTTTTGATGGGCAGAGAGGCAGTCAGCAAGTACAACCCCCTCTAATGAGCCATCTACAGCACTGTGAGAGAAGATGTCGGTTAGAGGGTCACTCTCTTCTTCCTTACCTTAATCAGTGTCTATGAGCAAAGTCAGATCAGCCCTCTCATAATAGGGTTTTAGGTAATTTCCATGAAGCACCTTGTGGGGGGCTTCTAGGAGTGCCCAGGTTAACTAGGTAGGAGACCTCACCTTTTCTCTCTATAATAGTGTGTGGGCCACTCCACTTGTCTTGGAGTGCCCGGGGAGCCACAGGCTCCAGGAACCACACCTTCTGTCCTGGCTGATGGACATTCAGCACAACCTTATGGTCATGCTACTGCTTCTGCAGTTCTTGGCTGGCCTGAAGCTTTTTGGATGCCCTCTTCATGTATTCGCCATTCTAGATCTTAGGCCCAATACATAATCTACAATGTCCTCTTTTGGAGGTTGCTCCTAGCCTTCTTCATAAGGACAAGTGGACCCCTAACAGAGTGCTCAAACAAAACTTCCAAGGTCTGTAGCCCACTCCCTTTTGAGGGACCTCCCTGTAGGCAAAGAGGAGGCAAGGTAACAGGACATCCCACCTCCTTCTTAGTTTTTCTGAGAGTCCCATTATCATGCCTTTGAGAATTTTGTTGAATCTCTCAACTAACCCATTTGTTTGTGGATGATAAGGGGTGGTGAATTTGTAAGTGACACCACACTCCTTCCACATGGCTTTAAGGTATGCAGACATGAATTTTGCACCTCTGTCTGATACCACATCTTTAGGAAAACCCACCCCGGAGAAGATTGCCAGGAGGGCTTTGAACACTGCAGGAGCTGTAGTGGTCCTAAGAGGAATGGCCTCTGGGTATCTGGTGGCATGGTCCACCACCACCAGTATAAATCTGTTGCCAGAGGCTGTTGGAGGATCCAGGGGCCAAACAATATCTACCCCAACCTTCTCAAAGGGTATCACAACCACTGGTAGTGGAATTAAGGGGGCCTTTGGAGTGCCACCTGTCTTGCCACTGGCTTGACAGGTTACACAGGAGTGACAAAACTCCTTGGTGTCTTCAGATGGTGTGCCAGTGAAAGTGAGGGACAAGTCTGTCCTAAGTGTTGCTTTGCCCCAGATATCCTGCAAGGGGAATGTCATGGGCCAAAGATAAAAGAAACTCCCAGAGGGATGACAATCTCCTGGTAGCACCAGGTTTAGGATCCCTTGCTTCTGAATAAAGGCAGTTGTTGTCCCAGTAGACCCTATGGGTACCACTGACAGACCCTGTTTCCTATGCTGCAGCTTGCTGTCTTAAACCTTCCAGTGTGGGACAGTGTTGCTGTTCCAAACTGAGTTCCTCCCTGTTGGGCCCTCCTGCATGTATGAGCTCATCTGTATCAGCTTTAAGCTCCTCAGGTGTAGATTCCAGCTAAGGAGTAGATTCCTCTTCCTCAGGAGTGGAATCCTCACTGGACGCTTGAGCAGGGGGTAACTTTTTACCCTGCCTACTTTTCTTTTTAGTAGCCTCCTACATTTTTCTTTTTTGGTCTCTGCTCTGGTCAGGGTAAAGATATGCCAAGGGATGCTCATCATTGCTGCGTAGGCCTCCAACTACACTTCAGCCCAAGCTGAAGTCTCCAATTCATTACCTAGCAGACACTCCACAGGTAGAGCAGAGGACACTACAACTTTCTTAGGGCCAGTACCGCCCCCTCAGCAAAACACAACAACTGCCATGGGGTGCACCGAGTGTTGTTGTGAGCATCAGTCACTTGGTATGTGTGACCAAGTAGGTGTTGTTCAGGTGACACCAGTTTTTCAGGCACCATTGTGACACTGGCACCTGTGTCCCTGAAGGCCTCAGCCTTAACACCTTGAATTAAGGGATGCTGCCTGTACTTATCCATATTAAGGGGACGAGCAGATAAGTTGCAAGGTCAATGCCATCCTCAAAGACCATAAGAGCCTCAGTGGTCTCTCTGACTAGCCTAGAGCCCACTACAGTCCCCAAGGGGAGCCCAGCTACAGTTTTGGACTGACTACTATTACCACTGTTATTGCTACAGCTAGGGGCACTAGGGGTAGAAGTGGTAGTAGTAGTGGTAGGAGGGTTGGTGATCTTTTTAGGATAGGTGCTGTCACCTGTCCTATGGCTTTTTTGCCTACATATCTATTAGACCCACCCTCAGAAAAGTTTTGTGGGTCTGATGAAGACTCCTTTTCTTTGTTTTTGTCCCCACCCTTGTCCTGATTCTTACCTGAATCCTTCTTCTTGTGGTCACCCGCTGTGGGAGATTTCCTACCCACTCTAGTGCAGACCCACTTGTCTGCCTTCTTTCCCAATTCTTGGGAAGAGATCAGATCAGAGTCCACCAGGTACTGATGCAGCTGATCAGGAATGCAAATATGAAGAATGTGCTCTCTTACAATTAGATTGCACAAGCCCTGATAGTCACTCACTTTGCTTCCATACAAGCAGCCTTCTAGAGCTTTAACATAGCAGTCCACAAAATCTATCCAATCCTGGGATAACTAATTTTTAATCTTCCTGAATTTAATTCTATACTGTTCTGTGATCAGCCCAAGCCCATCCAAGAGTGCATTTGTAAGTGTTTGGTAATCATATGCATTTTCCTCTCTGACTGTGAGGAGTTTGTACCTGCCTTTGTCAAAGAAGAAGAACCACAGGATTGCTGCCCATTGTTTCTGAGCAACCCTCTGTACTTTACAGGCCCTCTCTAAGGCAGTGAAACACTTGTGGATGTCATCTCCCACCTTTTAAGGTGAGACTATCTTTCCCAAGTTCCTGGAGTCATAGGAGTCCTCCCTGGCCTTGGTGTCCTTGAAGATATTTTTGCTGCCACCATAAGGAGCTAATCCCAAGTCCCATCTCTTCCTCTCCACTGCCAATGCTTCCCTATCTAGGTCTAACTGTTACTGCTGCAGTCTCAGTTTGGCCTCCTCCAATTCTGAGTTCCTATCTAGAGATTCTTCCCCTAAGTTAGAGTGGTGGGTCCCATCAGAAACTGATGAGACATGAGTGTTGTCAGATGAGGAGGACCTATACCTCCTCCTGGGAACCCTCTGTACCAACCCTGTAGGGGTAAAAGTGGGCCTACTAAAGTGACTCCCCTTTTCACTATCTGCAGTGCTCCTATCAGGGCTGTGATGTACATCTGATTCCTCCTGACCCTCCACAGTGTAGCCTAAATCTACCCTGTCAAAGATGGGGGCGTCAGTCTATACTTCCTCCTCCTCCTGGCTACCTGAGTTGTCCTGGTCAGCCTGGAGTTGTAATCCCAGAAGTATACTCTTGTTGGGATTCTACCTGTCTTCAGTGTAAATAGTGCAGCTCTCATATTGAAAAGCTGGCACCTGAGTTGTGTTTTCCATTGAAGACATCATGCTAGAGTAGCGTGGGTGCACCTATTCTACTCTAAGCAACTATACTCCCTAAGAATTTGGAGAAAAGGCTATTTCAGACCCCTAATTTACCCAAACTAAGACATTAGTGATCCTAATCTTTAAGTGCAGTGTGTCCTAAAGACTAGTAGTGGACTTTCCTGTGGAAAGTCACTAGTGACAAAATGGTAAGGCAATTGCAAGTGTCTTATCCCACTGTTGCACCATGAATGTAGAAGGCTGGCCTGCTGTGCAGTGGATACATATGGTGTTGGCACCTTATAACAGGTCCAGGCAACCCATATTGGTGAAGTGTAGGCAGTGTCTAGGAAGCCAGGGCTCTCTAGAGGTAGCTGTGGGTGAGCAGCCAAGGCATATCTAGGAGATATGCAAAGCTTATGCAGTACCAATATAGTCACACAGTAACTTGTCACACATGAAAGAACCACACAGTGTTACAGAAATAAAGGTACTATATTACAGTAACACAACACTAGATTACTTATAGGCAGTCCACCTGAACTGGAGGTAAGTACACACTAGTTATAAACACAATAGCAATCAGAAATTAGCAAGGAAACAACAAGCATTGGCAGTACTTAGTGAAAATAGTAAGGACCCTACGGGGAGGGCCAAACCATATACTAAGGAAGTGGAATGCAAAGTGAAGTCCCCCACCCAAAGATATGGAGCTGTTAGAGGGGAGCTAGGAGAACTAGGAACCCCAAGAGGTGAGTACCTGAGTGACCCCCAGTGACCAGGAGAGCAGAGATAAATACCTGGTCTTCCCAAGGAATACCAGGAGAAATTAGAAAATGGATTGTGCAAGAACAGAACTAGTCTAGAAGAAAGAAAGGGGACAGAGTCCAGTCCACTATGGAGAGTCCAGTGGGGCAGGAACTACTACTCACCGATCTGCAGATAAAGAACCAGGTCAATGAGGAGAGAAGAAGACCAGCTGTGGAGCCCAGGAGTCCTTGGAGTGGTGCAGATGGTGTCCCACGTCAGTTGTCGGGTTGCAGTTGGTCATTGGTGTTGGAAACCCACCATCAAGCCTTGGTAAATGCAAGAGGAGCAGAAAAAGAGGCCCAGCGGACTCAACTCTTTGAGGGGAGTCCGGGGGCCACCCTCAGTAGTTGAGAGAGCCAACAGGAGCAGTCACAGCTCCCCACAAGCAACACACTGGCAGCAGGCACAGTAAATCACAGTGAGGCCCAATCAGCACACCTGAATAGGAGTCCCACGTCCCTGGAGCAGTAGAGAGGAGACTGTGCTTGGCAGGCAGAAGTGATGGGGTTCGGGGCTACTTGGAGCCTGACGATCCCTTGGAGCAGGAGACAACAAGCCTTGATAGCTGCAAGAGTCGTGATACACAGGGTACTGTCCTGCAAGGAGAGGAAAGGGCTCACCATCTTTCAAGTTGGACAGCTGGCAGAGAGGACCAAGGGGACCTCTCCAGACCACCACCTGTGATGCAGAATCCAAACAGTTCCAGAGGAGAGCAGATCCATGTGGATGGACGTCATTGCTGTAGGTGCCTGCAGATGCAGGGGAGTGACTCCTTCACGCCAAGGGAAGTTGGGTAGTTGTTTTTAATTTCATAACTTTGCTTTTAAGTGAACATTTTCCTGAACAAATTTTCAAGCAACCCTTGCTCCTTTGACTTACATAGTCCTGTGATACAATATTTAACCATATACCGTCACGAAGTTTTCAGGGATATGTATTGTTTTATTGCATCCTCCTTATGTAGTTGGAAAGCTGTGTTCTGCACAGCTGTTGTCTTGAGCCTCACATTTAGGCATCTTGGACTCCCTTGCCTATTCATAAATGATATAGATAGCTAGTCATGGTTTTGTTCATTGTTCAGGAGGTATTTTGAGACTACCACAATCAGTCAAACCTTATGAAAATGTATTGTCCATCTGAATTGTAGTTAATCTATCCTTGCTGCTTTTCAAGTTACCCTACTGCATGTAAATTATCGACATGTAGTAGAATTATTCTTTAAGGTATTCCTGATTTTGCTTTTTCACGTGTTTCAAATTTTATTAGCAGTGTCTGTCAGTTTGGTTTATAAAAAGAGCAAAAAGATACGAGAAAATACAAACAATAAATGTTGTACAGTAGCAAGTAGAAATAGAAACCATTTATGATAAGCAAGGACAAGATATAAAACACCACATAGTGTAATACAACCATAAATGCAATTGTACTAATTAATTTAGACAAACACATAAAAATATACAAATTTCATAAAATCTTCATGGGAAATTCAACATCATCATATGTTTCGGGAGCATGGAACAAGGTAAAATGGAAGTGGCGATGGAATCCAAAGTGAAACATATCAGTTTTCAACTTTCTATGGGAACGATTGTCGGGATCCCAAGGGGAATAGAATTCCGGATCTTGGACTTTTACAAATTGTTAGAATGTTCTTTGTGTTTTTGAAGACTGCCCCTTACAGAAGGGTGCCGGAGCTGCATAGCTCCAGGCATCCAGAGGTCATCCCTTTTTCTGCCTAGTCCTCCACACCCTTTAGTGGAGATGTGTTTTTGCACGAAACATGCCACTTTGAATAGTTTAAAGTGTAACGTTTGAATATGTTTCAGGGGTCAATGGGTAGCTGCTGTGGTGTGATAAATACAACAGGCATGTGCTCATAGCGTTTCCTTCACCACAACAGACTCACTGTAGCATGGAGGACCATCTTCAGAGTCACAAAGTGTATCTTAGAGTTCCCTGAAAACAGGCAGGTTCCTACTCGATGGCACTCAGACTTGGACCACATTATTAAAATCAGATTCTACAATGAAATATTTAATGTCTCTAAGGCACGTTGGTGCTTGGCACTTTTAGCTTTACTTGATATCAATCTGTAGATATATTGCGGTGTGGGAAGCAACAGTGCTCTGGTGAACTCTGTTCATCACTGGAGTAGGTGGGATTCTTTTTCTTAAAAACCTCACTCTTGGACTTCTGATCTGTTGCGCTTCCTCTCTTTGTTGTTTCAAAGGATCTCGTAACGTGAATGTGCTGTGGCACTAAGGCCCATATTTATACTTTTTGACGCTAAACTGCGCTAACGCAGTTTAGCGTAAAAAAATTTTGCGCCGTCTAACGCCATTCTGAAGCGCCATGCGGGCGCCGTATTTATGGAATGGCGTTAGCCGGCGCAAGCGGACCGGCGCTGCCTGGTGTGCGTGGAAAAAAACCACGTACACCAGACAGCGCCGGCGTAGGGGGGAAATGGCGTATGGGCGTCTTAAAATGGGGCAAGTCAGGTTACGTCGAAAAAATCGTCGTAACCCGACTTGCGCCATTTTTTTTCGACGCCCATCCCCCATCAACATGACTCCTATCATTGTAAAGATAGGAGTCATGCCCCCTTGCCCAATGGCCATGCCCAGGGGACTTATGTCCCCTGGGCATGGTCATTGGGCATAGTGGCATGTAGGGGGGCACAAATCAGGCCCCCCTATGCCACCCAAAAAAAAAAAAAATATATAAAAAATAATACTTACCTGAACTTACCGGAATGTCCCTGGGGTGGGTCCCTCCATCCTTGGGTGTCCTCCTGGGGTGGGCAGCGGTGGCGGGGGGGTCCCTGGGGGCAGGGGAGGGCACTGTGGGCTCATTTTGAGCCCACTTGTCCCTTAACGCCATCCCTGACCCAGGCGTTAAAAAGCGGCGCAAATGCGCCGTTTTTGGCCACGCCCACTCCCGGGCGTCATTTTTGCCCGGGAGTATAAATACCACGTAAAGGCCTGGGAGTCATTTTTTAAGACGGGAACGCCTCCCTTGCATCTCATTAACGCAAGGAAGGGGTTCACGCTAAAAAATTACGCACACTCCGGGCACTTTGGCGCCCGAAGCGTCTAACGCCATAGTATAAATATGGCGTTAGTTGGCGTTGGTTTTGCGTCGAATTTGCGTCGAAAAAAACGACGCAAATTCGGCGCAAACGGAGTATAAATACGGGCCTAATTGTCTCATAGTAGTATCATGGGAATGTGGAAAGACTTACAAAAACGGCCTGAAAACGATGGTCTGAACTTTTAGCAAGTGTCGAAACTATAAGCTTCGTGGTACATGTGCTGTTCAACACCCAAACCCTTTAATTTATTTGTGAACTATAAATGGATATCAGAGGAGGGATGGTCAATCCCTATTAAATTATATTAGGCCGAATTACAAACTGTTTGAACGACTCAAAGGCGCAAAGGCGCTGTCTACGTGCCTGACGTGTTTAGTTAAAATGAAAAGTTGAAGGTGATTGAATAAATGTGATAAATTAGTTTATGCAATGAGATTTCTTGTATATCTTTGATTGGAATGTATCTCGTGCAAGACTTAATTGAGTGCAGTGCATAACAGTAGAGCTTGTACTGTTTACTTTATTGATTTATTTATTGGACATTTGCAATACACTGCCTTCAGTGTAAACGTTCCAGCACATGCATTAAGGGGCAATGTGAAGGTGCAAAATCTGTGATGAAGGTTGTGATGTGTCTCCACGCAGCACTAGATTGAAATTGTACGTCTTCCGATCCTCCACCATTACATTTGTTAATGTATGGAACTCCTTTCCATAGCAATTTTTCCTTAATAATTTACCAACGATGCACCCTAATTAAGGTGCAATCAATCCAAGCAGTGCATTTAATGTGCAAGCTAGTATCAGGGCAAGTAGAGGTCCAGCTGGAGGGGTGTGTCACACCTAGCTAGGTTCAACCAGTGGGATGAAGAGATCAAAGGATCTGGTACTCTGAGTACAAGGTTTGCTGTAGCAATTACTTGTGGGGTGATCTCTGTTCATGCTGGGAAACAATTCTCCACTCCATCCCCTAAACCATTGCTTAATTCAGAAACAGTCATTTGGGGTAAATTTTTCCTTTATGTCAGCACTCAGGCTCATTCATCTGACACATCTACCACAAGGTACAATCAATCACATCAATACCTTTGCTACAACAGTTCTCAGACATTATCCAACCTACTCACCTTACCTGATCAAAGACTCTCCTCCTTTCATCCAGAGATTCTGCTCACACTCCTGTATGACTACGCTATTTGCGCAATATGCACTCAGCTTCTGAACACACATCCTCACATAGCAGTGCATGACCACAACATCTAAGACTATCAAGAAATCTTTTGATCAAACCAATTGAATCACCTGAATATCTCCTTCTTGAATAGACAATGAAGCAAAAAAAAAGTTTTTCTTTTGGAAATCCAGTGCTGGCAAAAACCTTAAAAACCTTTGCCCCAAAAATAACATTGTTTGAAATGTCTTCTTTTTCCACAACATACACCACTTATCAGAAAGATCAAAAAGAACTACCATTGATGCTGTCTCTTGGCCCTGGAAGGACGAAAGAAGTTTATTCCAGAGCTATGATGTAATATAACTGGGACTCACGCATCAATAAAGGAAGCTTCCCATTATGAACTATGGCCTATATTTATGGAATTTGTGGCGCGGGGTAGCACAGCAAGTCACCTTCCTATACTGCCCTGCATCACAGGGAAAGGACAGGAATGCCTTGTATTTATTCAATATGCCGCATTACTGTCTTTTTCTCCCACATGAGTGCCCTTTTGGCAACCTAGCACCAATGCAGGCACCCTTGCACCAAGGTGCACCAAGGTGCAAGGGTGCCTGTGTTGCATGCACAATTGTTTTTGTGCAGGAAGAGACATTTCCTGCACAAACATGATCAAGAAAGGCGTTTTCCTCTTTGTATGTGTGCTACAGCTCAGTGCCAAGGTGTGCTTGATGCAGATACAATAATTGAAGGCAGGATTTAGCTTTCCATGTCTTCCATGATTTCAACTACAATTGATGCTTGTCCATGAGAGAAGCTCTAAGTCCGTCATCTTATGACCTCAGTCCATCAAGTGCCACTACGGATAAGAAATGTACATGTGTTCATGATTTTCAACTGTCTGAAACAATCATTGACAGTTTGTACTGCCTTAAGCTAGGTCTTAAAGTATGCAGTGAGGGAATGGGCCATTTTAAGAGAACTCCCAATGACATGCCATAGCCATTATTAAGGTGGGGTTCTTGTGGGTGCATTGAGGGTCACTGTACATATGACCAGAAGAGGGGGAACTCTAGAAACTTCTCTCACTTCAAAGTAGGTGCCAGATATAAATATAAATAATGGATCCTCAAACCCAACTCTTCCGTACACTTCTGGGCCAGTGGAGGACTCAGAAGGACTGCTGTGCTGCAAGAAGGACTGCTACTTTGCTGCCTTGCTACTCTGCTGCCCTGCCTGTCTGAGTGAGAAGGATTGGAAGTGCACCTTGAACCCAGGACACCAGAGTGACTCCAAGTGCCAGTTAACCGGCAGCCTGACCAGAGCACAGGGACAGAAAAAGCTTCAACCATCTTAAATCCTGTACCTAGACTCTGCCTGCTGTGAATCCTGCCCCCCAAGTGGTGCCACCCCAATCCTGGACCCTTGAAAGTGGACCAGAAGTTGTTCTGCCATCAAAGCTGCGATCGTAGCAGATCCAATGCAGCGCAATGCATCGCCTTGCAGCTCCATATAGAAACTGCGGCCATGAGATGCATCACTGCCATGTCCATGTTGCAGCACCTTGCAGCTCTTTGGAACCACCACTGCACAAAGCATTCTCAACACAGGACCTCGCATTGCAGCCACAACTCATCAGAACCACTGCTGCACGACACATTATTTATGTGGGACCTCACAAAGCTCCACAACCAGGAGTTATGGTACTTTGTTCAGCAGGCATGACTTAGTCACTGTATCCAGCCCACGCTCAATCACGGTTGGCCTCAACCCCTGACTGTGTCCCAGTCCTGCATGACCAGATAACCACAGTTTGAGCTTTGTGCTTTTAAGCACTATTTTACCTAAACTTTTAAAATTGCATATCTCTGTTTTTAACTGATTTGATTTGTTGTTGTTTTAGTGTCAAATTATTTATTGAAATAACAATAATTTGTACTCTAATTTTCAAAATTGGCATGGGGTGTTTCTGGTGTTGTGTTTTTGCATTATTATTGTTAGAAATGCTGCATAAATACTTTATGTGTATCAAGCAACAATAGCCGAAGATGTCAATAAGATCCCAATGTTGTTATTCTTACAATACTGCAAAACCATCTATTTTATGTACAATTAATTTGAAATACAAAAACACAATATAGCCAAAGAAATTCTAGAATAATACATATTCAGTTGATTTTGTATATAGTCAAAAAGAGGATTAAATATGACTCAAAAAGCTGCTCAATGTGCAAAGTGAACACACAGAGCTTGTTAGAATCAAGTGAATGGTGCAAAGTGAAACATAACAAAGGAATGACAAAAAAAAAGGGTAATTCAGTATTGTGTAGAATGTAGTTCACATTTCATTAAGATATCATTGCACAATAAGTATCCTTTTTAACCTGGATAAATGTTGACAGTGTTTTGACCTTCCAAAATGTAGCAAGTCAACATCAGGACAGAAGGAGCACAAAGAATATGATTGCTGCCTGTATCCAATCCAGGGATAAAGTAGCTGTACTCCCATTCTTCCACAAAATGTGAAGAAAATGGTATCAGGAGCCTGCATATTTGTTTCCCAAGAGATGAGACGCTCAATCAACAAATCAAAGCAACAGTTTGTGCTGCTACACTCAGTGAAAATGATGCTCTAGCTTGCTAGTTTGTGTTTCCAACTCCCACGTCACCTTGCCTCAAAATTACTGCAGTCAAGCTCTCTGGGTGTATGGGTAACTCCTGTTGTCTAAACTGTTAGCATACATACTGTACACATTGCCTCTAAGTTAAGCCTGACTTCTTTGTGCCGATCTACCAGAGGGTTGAGCATAGGTTAATTTGGGGTTTCACCCTGCTAAGAATTGTGGTTGCTGCTTGACTTGGGCTTCACCCCCTTAATCAGTTACACAATTTTCTACACTTTATTGTCCCATTCAAATAATGCAGTTACATTAATTTGAGTTTTGTGTGAGCAGTAGTGATTGTGAAGATACAGCATGTGTAGAATCAGAAGACAGTGATTTTACTGTCTTTTGTGTTAATAATCAGAGGAACAGTGTAGGGGTGTGTGTGTGTGTGTGCACACGTGTTTGTGTAGATCTGTGCGTGCGTGTTTTTAAGTGCCCTGGTGTGTGAACCCTTTAGAGAAGACGAGTATAGGAGCACTTGAATCTGAATAAGCCTGATTTTAAAAGACATGCTCCACGCCATATTTTACGTCGCTGGAGCCCCACCTATGCTAGATAGATTGGGGGCTTCCCAGGCTACAAACCTTTCAAGGAAGGTGGGTGCCATACATTGTTGTAACATTGTTTGCTTTGAACACTTTTTTTAGTTAAACATCTCGTACTCTTTCCAAGGGGATCAGGTCTCATGGATAGGGTATGTATAACATTTACTTTTACGTAATGGAACATTTTGGAAAAATGAAGACCCGTATTTATACTTTTTTTAGCACCGCATTTGCGCCGCTTTTTGATGCAAAACGGTGCAAACCTACAAAATACAATGGCATTTTGCAAGTTTGCGCCGTTTTTGCGTCAAAAAACGACGCAAATGTGGCGCAAAAAAAGTATAAATACGGGCCTAAGTGATTTTTTTCAAAATTCAAAATGCACATATACCATTTAATATTACAATTTCGCATAAAGTGTGTCCTTGTGTCCAATTTGGGCATAAGGATGATTGTTTGTGCTAAAAACACATGAACGCAAGTTTGCTGATGTTGTTCCTATGCTCAACCTCCAATAGGATTTTTACCCAATCAGAACTGAAATTACATGATATGACATAATAGCATAGTTTTGAGAATTTCGCATCACAAGTAGTGCAAAATGCTGGAAATTATTCAAGGTTGTGCCAGTGTAACAAAGAATCCACCTGAATCTATTTATAGTCAACCTTGCCACTGTGGAATTAAGAGACCGAGGTTGTAATTTCCGCTTTCCCATTTATGCAAACTATGTGATCGTAGGAAAATCTGCCTCACTGTGCTTCAATTAATCAGATATCCATGACTGTTTAGAAATAGGATTAATCCAGCCTGCGTTACTGATATTTCCCAGTCATATGTTGTAGGTGAGTAAGTCGAATGGAAGAAATACTTTATAGTGCTCCCATTTGAAAGGATTTACTCTCCATCGTGCCTAGAAGGTTTTACAAGGTTCTGCCTTCAGAAATGCATGCTAAGCTATTTTTATTACATTTGGTTTTGGGCAGCGAATACATACATTCATAAACAGCTCTAGAGTCAGAACAATTGTTATTGGGTTTACACAATGCTGCCAGTTGTCACCGCTCATGATGGTGATGCCACTATTTATAGGCTAAAAGCTAAAGACAGACCACTCTACCTGGCTTGCTGGAACTTCTAATAGCCCACAGCTTGTGCAGAGAAACTTCTGCAGATAATTATGTACGGTCCGGATCTGTTTTTGGTACAATAAATCTGCTAGTCATGTTGTAATGCAGATCACATTCTAATGTAAGGCCAAAGGCATGAATATTCTGGATATTTAAAAAAGGTATCTTGTTTGCACAAAGCAGATCTAGATCTAACTTATTTAGAAACAGACTGGCCTAACACTATGATCGTAGTCATTGCTGGCTGTCAGGTCTCTATATGGATGAAGGTTGTGATCGTGAGAATTCCCACACCTGCATTATTTCACTGGTATTGTTTCCATTCAGAATTGATTAAGGTGTATCTCGAGGCTTGCTCATTTGACCACCTTTCTTCAGTTTTAACCTCATTTCACTATCAGAGCTCGCCAAACGTTTCAAACTAACGTGCTCCAACTCAAATCTAGCACACAGATCATCATAATGTTGTAAAAGCAAAAGGGTCTAAGTTAGGCCTGGGCGGAGTGAATGAAGTCCGGCTTAGTGGAATTCCACAGAGTTGAAAAAAAACACTGGAATTCCGCAAAGTCGGAGTTCCATGTCCGCGAAATCCTCCTGAATGTGCCCCTCTCAGAAGTGTAAGCAGGGTCGGGCCTGGTCAGCCAGGCCTGACCCTGCTCAGCGCTTCCAAGATGGGCAAATTCAGGAGGGCTGTAGGCAGGCCGCTGCACAAGAGGCCTGAAACAGAAGCTTTCTTTTGCTGCCTATGGCCTTTGCCTAAATTCTGATCAGGGCCGTAGGCATCGAAAGCTGCCAGGTCTGTGGTGCACTGGCCTGTCCCGTGTGGCAGCAAAAGCTGTGGTTTCAGTCCTGGTTTGTGCACCAGTATGCACAAAAAACAATAAAAAAAGAGACTATGACTTACCTAGGTCTTACCCGGGGGGGGTCCTCCTTTCCAAAGAGTCCTCCTCTCCAGCGGCTGCCTCCCTCCTCTGTTCTGATGCACCCTGTAGTCCAGTTATAGGCTGCCCAGTGCAAGTGCAGACTGTGCTGCAGCGCGCACTGGGTGGGCTCTGCTCCGCTGGCAGGGCTAGTAGAGTTTTTTGGACAACTCTGCACTCTAATCAGAGCGCGGAGTTCCAAAAACTCCGTTAGCTCTGCCAGCGGAACAGAGCTCCCCGTACACCCCTAGGCTAGGTATTTCAGGACTTCTGAGCCACAGACCAATGAATGCTGAGTAACCACTTTAGATTTAATTCTTCCTAACCTGAAACACTCACTCTCAGGAAAATCAAATAGCTATAAACCTACAGCCTCTTGGAGCTCACCTTCTCACTAACAACATCAGAGTAAGTAAGAAATCTAGAAGTGATCATGAATTTGGGTTTTTCTATCATTTTCCATGTGAGTCAAGTCACAAGATGCCGATCCACACCATCAAAGTCTTTAATGCATCTCACCTTTTCTAGGGTTCCCACAGAAGCAACAGGCAACAAGAACCATTGTCATATTTCATCTAGGCTACAGAAATCAATCAATCAATCAATCAGAGCATCTGTAAAGCGCACTACTCACCCGTGAGGGTCTCAAGGCGCTGATTGGAGGGGGGCTGCTACTGCTATAACAGCCATGTCTTTAGGTGTCTCCTCAAGGTAAGTAGGTCCTGTGTCTGTCACAGGTGGGTGGGAAGAGAGTTCCTCGTCTTGGCAGCGAGTTGGGAGAATGATCTGCCAGCGGCGGCCGTTCTGTGGATGCCTGGGATGGTGATGAGGGCGAGGTCGAAGAGAGAAGCTGCTGGGTCGGGGTGTAGAAGGAGAGCCATCCGTTGAGGTATTCTGGTCCGGTGTTGTGCAGTGCCTTGTGAGCATTGGTGAGTAGTTTGAACGTGATTCTCTTGTTGACGGAGAGCCAGTGTAGGTCTCTCAGGTGGGCTGTGATGTGACAGTGGTGGGGGATGTTCAGGGTGAGGCGTGCGGAGGCGTTCTGTATGCGTTGCAGCCTCTTCTGGAGCTTTTCCGTGGTTCCTGCATAGAGGAGATTGCTGTAGTCCAGTTTGCTGCTCACGAGGCCTTGGGTGACCGTCCTTCTGGTTTCAGTGGGGATCCATTTGTAGATCTTCCGAAACATGTGGAGGGTGTTGAAGCAGGAGGAACAGATGGCGTTGACTTGCTGGGTCATTGCTAGCGATGAGTCCAGGATGGATCCCAAGTTGCATGCATGGTCGGTGTATGTTGGTGCAATTCCCAGTGTGGCAGGCCACCAGGAGTCGTCCCATGCGGAGGTGGTGGAGCCAAGGATGAGGACCTCAGTTTTGTCAGAATTCAGTTTCGGTCAGCTGTTCTTCATCCATTCGGCGATGCCCTTCATTCCTTCGTGGAGGTTGGTTTTGGTGATGGCGGGGTTCTTGGTGAGGGCGAAATGGTCTCTAACTAGAAATCACACTCATCCTACTCCAGTGACACCACATTGCTTTCCACATAATATATATACAATTCCAAAGATACACACAGTAATATAAAACTAGCACATGTTATTCCTTTATCCTAGTCTCTGTACTGCACAGTTATGCACAGCAACAGGTGACAGGATAAGAGCATCAGTCTAGTGATAACATGGCCCAAAAATATTCCCAGTAGGCCATACCACAAGCCATTGACTTTTCAAAGATGTATAATCCATGATGTAGTATGCTACCCATCAATTTTGGCACCTTGCCAGGAATATGAACATTAGAGAAATAGAACTGTGATCAAATATAATACAATACAATATGCATAAAAGCAAGACATTGCCTGGATTGAAATCAAAAAGTGCAAAAGGAAACAATTTAGAAACCAAAACGTATCCATTAATGCACCAAGAATATGCACCAACACCCTCAATGTTGCGGACAAATTCTGGTTGACAAGGGTAGATCGTCCCTGGCCTTTATGCCTTTATAGTAAACCTCTGGTTCCCCACTTCGGAACGCCAATCATTATAGGGTGGATTCTGGTGTGGATAATAAAATCTTCCCTTTTAGAACTCCTTTATTATGAATCCGTGTGTCGCGCCACGGCCGCGAGCACGGGCCGCCGCCGCGCGGCACTCGGGGGACACTGCGGCCCGCAAGCAGGCCTCGCGGGAAGCCGCGGCTCGAGTCAGGGGTCGCGGCACTCGCCGCGCCCCCTTTCTTCGACCGCCAAGTCCAGGGCAGGCACGGCAGGGGAAGAGACACCGAGTCGGGTCTCAAGCCTGCCGCGCATAGCGCCTTCAGCACGCTTAACACTCTGCTTATTCTCACATGTTCAGGGACACCCCGGGAAACCCTCTTTTGCCCTCACTTACCAGTCACACAGGCAAAAGCCGAATGCATGCACATGTTCACATCCTCTCTTCCCTGCATGCATTACTTCTCTTTTTTAGACGCATGTTATCTATCATTAATCATGACTTTTTCCCCAATCAAAGATGGTGGTATTTCTACTTCTTGTTTCTCACTTCCTGTCTAGGGGTATATAAGGGGAATCTAGATTCTTTCTCATTGCATTGCAACACTCCTGTGGTGGAAGTCACGCTCCGGCTGGTTTCCTTTTGTGAAGTCAGTTTCTTCTTGGCCTGTCTTTCGTCTCCAGTATTCCTGAACTCCAGTACCTTCTGTCCTAACGTCCTTGTGTCCTCCTTCTGATTCAGGGATTTCCTGTTGGAGGTTTTTACCCTTTTGGGGTTTTTCCTCTGGGACTCCTTCTGGAGGGCACGGACTGTAGTGGCTTACTATTGTCAAACAGCACCGTGGCTACAGGAAGGGGTCGCCCTACCTCGGCCAAAGCAGGACCTGCAGGAACCGGGGCTGGTCACCACCTCTCACCAACATCGACGGTAAGCCCAGGGTGAATCGTGACACCTTGTGTTGCACTGCTGCCAGTGCTGGTGGGCCACCGAGCTTTCAATCTAAACTTACCTTAAGCGGGCCGGCCTGCTGATGTTGTTCCCTAAATTACTTTTCCTCTCCCCGAGGGGTTGTCTGCATTAGGAAATGCTATTCGTGCCTCCATATTTCCAGTTCTTTCTCTCCCCAAGAAACCCGTGTGAGGATTTCCGAGGAATAATATTTTACTCAATTCAAGATAGTCATCAATGTATTGAAGTCTCTAACCTTTTTCCCAGTCCTCTATGGACTCTTAGGTATGCTTTGTGCAGATATGTCATCTTCTTTTAGCACTCTTGACTGAATAGCAGTTTTTCCCCTGGGACTTTGCCAGTTCCCATGATATCCTTCTTCCTTCTGGGTATCCTCCTCGTCCAGAATCCTTGAAATTGTTCTGGAAGGATCTCTTCTTCAGCTGGCCTGGAGTCCTGGTCAGCATTGGTCAGTGATCCAGTCCAACTCTTCTGTGTCCTCTCTGAGGCCTTTTGCCTTTGGGATTTTTCCTACATGTGGGTCTTTTCAGGGGGACACCTTCAGTTCAGACACAACATAGTGTCTGCAGCAACGTAGCTACTAGAAGGGGTCACCCATACCTCTGGCAGGTTAAGACGGCAAAAATCTCTGCTACTGGACTGAGCCACAGCTAAAGACTAGCCATCAAGTGTTAGCTTCATGACACCCTTGTTGTGTCAGCCGTCCATGGGGGACCATTTTTCAAAGAAATACATACTAAAGACCCCTTTGCTGTATTTACTCTCTCACTCCCTCTGAACAGAGTAACAGCTTAAAGGGCAAGGAACAACAATGATTACATCCTCTGAGAGGTGTTCTTACAATTGATGAGCTACAGAACCTAAAGAGGAGCTTCAAAGTCAATGCAAGTTTGATCAGGACAACCAGTGATGGTCTGAGCTACAATTACGAGTTGTGAGCAAAATACACAAGGGCTATCAGATCAGGTATCATGAGCATCATACACTCTACACTGGAGTAGTGTGAACTTTCAAAACAAGCTGTGAGAAACTCTGCTTAAGACCTGATTCATAGGCTGGTAACCGATATCGAAAGGCTACACACATGACGATCTAAAAAAAAAGTCTACTTTAATATAAGCATTGAGCATACTTACCCATGATGTAAGCAACCATCAGCTCTACATCAGGTGTCAGGATCAACAACTCTGAGGAAGTAAACGGCACTGGCACAGTAATATGCAAAATTAGAAGACCACTGTTCCAGGTATCTATTTGTAGATTATCTGTGAGTGATCATGGCCTAACACAGACACGCTTGTACACTAGTTTTTGGATGCCCACCAGACAACAAAGTAGAGCAAAAACATTTATTAAGCGTGCATGTTTTACCTGTCGGTCCTCGCCAGACAAAAGCCTAAAACAGGAGTGTAAATCATTTCACACCACTTGTTTCAACCACAACGTTTTTATTGTGATTTGGTTACACTGTGTTTTGCTCTTCTGGCCCCTGGATTTCCTCAATGGTTTGTGGGGTTTGTGGTGTCTGTTACTCATCTTTTTTGTCTTGCAGAGCATACAGCTGTTTCCTGGAGGAGTGGCGTAGCATTTTACAATCCATTCCAGACTCAAAAGAGGCTTAAGTTTCCATGCCTTACTTCCCTTACTTCAAACTCAATCCCAAATCTCTCTTGTCTGAAACAAGATTCACTTACCTCACCAAAATGGTGGAAAGAGAAAATCCTACCTGTTTATCACCTTCACGTTTGGGAATCCCGGAAGTCAAACTCTCTGTGCACTGTGTCTGGTGTTGCAAGGATGTAGTAACATTTCACAGGCTCAACAATAAAAGATTACTATGGGTCGGCCCTGGACGCTCTAGCAGATGGGCCTGCGGCATCTGAGGAAGCTAAAGAGGGGGTAGTCGATGGGTAGCACAGAACAGCTCTTCCAGGGCAATGTGGAAAGAGCCAGAATGTTTCAGAAGAGTCAGAACATTGTGGAAAGCCAGAACATTCTGGAAGAAACAGGAAGGCTCTGGATACGTTCGAGTCAGTAAGAGCTAGGAACATTTATTCACCTGTCACAGCATTGTACTTTGAATAGCAACAGAGGCTTGTGGGTTCTCTATAGTAGTCACATAGTCCTCACTGTTTACATTCCCTGCACCTTTTCTGTTCTACTTCCCTTCAATTCTCTCAGGAAGCTAAGACACCTCACGTTGACCCTTCCTTCTTCAGCTCCTGAGCTTTGTTTTCTTCCATTTCAGAATTCCTGCTACAATTTCCAACCCTCTAAGTCATCCTGGCTGCCAGCCTCTGTACTAGTGGAAGTGGACCTTCACATTTGGATGCAAGACCGTATCCTGGTCGTCTATGGGTTAGTTAATGCCTCTACACTTTCATAACCTTTTAATACTGATGCTTACAAGACTGTATCCTGGTCATCTGGGGGCTAGTCGCTGCTGCATTGATAACCTTGTAATACTGATACTCACAAGACATTGTATCCTGCTTTGCTTAAGTAGACTAAGACGAATAGTACTTTGTTTTACAGGTTTACAGAAGTCACCAGTCACTCCACTGAAGACCAATGATCAGTGCCACATGCCTTCCACCAACCTGTACTCCCGAGGTCAGCGGACCAAGCTGTACTGAGTGCTTCTTTTCTCTTTATCTCATCCCCTTCTCCCCAAGAAACCCTATTGTAGGGCTGTCAGAGATGTGTTACATCTTAATGGGATAAATAACGTTTTAGTCCAATTTTTACATTTGTGTTTAGCGCTGTAGATCACTTATTTTTATGTCTCTGCTATTTTCTTAATGACATACCCTGTTTGTGGCACGCTTCGCTACTGTATTCCAAAGCATCGGATTTGACAGTTTTTTAGCACGGCGCTGGTATGAGCCGTGCTGGCACAGCAGAGCAGAAACTGCTGCATGTCTCCTCTTCCACTGAGAGGAAAGGGGACACACCAATGTCACTTTCACTTCTACTGCCCACAAAATAAATCCGCCAAGACAGCTTGAAAGCAGTATTTTTGAGGCGAGGTGACGTGGGAGAAGAAACACAACCAACTAGCAAGCTGGACCAGCATTTCCAATGAACGCAGCAGGACAAACTGTTCTTTTGATTTGTTGATTGAGGCTTCTCCGCTGAGACGCTGGAACTTTCCTGGGAAAGAAATATGCAGCGCTTCAAAGATAGCACTTGAACAACATTAATGCATTCCTAGGCTCGTGGTAATAAGAGTCATGGAATAATGTGTTCGAAATAAAGCTTCTACATTGATGTTAACATTACAGTAACATGCTCCAGAACACCAATGAGTCAACATTTTAATACTGAAATGACAATGAATCATGACACATATTAATCCATAGCATTTAGGAGCACACATTAAACAGGACACTACAAGGAGCCAACGTCACAGGTATGCTATATAGGTGGGCATCAGCATGCTCATGTCACCCTACACAGTAACCTAAACAGAAGGTGCTAGACGGAACACCTAACATACAACCAACTGAACCCAAATGCACCGGTCACTGACTATAACTGTACACAACAGCCCTTCAATCAATAAATGCCATTTACAGTTACCCATCTGCTGAGCAATGGCCATGCCTTCCAGACTAGAAGATGCATGAGCAACTTGGTAAAATATTCCAAGCCCATTCCACCAGTCATCAAAGTCACAAAAACCTCAATGAACATGACAGTCACCTTAGTGAGGAATGGTCCTAGCCAGTATACTGGCATTATAAATAACTGCTTTAGAAAGCAATGGAATCCCCAGAACCAGTTTTGAAAGAACCCAATGCTCCAGCAATCCTATCAGTGGCAGGATGTATGCTAAGCATACAACTTTAACAGAAAGTAACAAAAACAGTCTTCACCACATGTATTTACACCTTCAAACCCTGAAGGGTTTCTTTGTTATTATCTATAGTGAATAGTGGATTCTGTGCTAGAGGATGATGGATCGAAGCAACATAGGTTTGAGGGGATGTCATCAATGAACGTCGCGGGCATCAACAAAGGTTAACAACAATCAACATATTAAACTCCAATCAATAACCACACCAGTTTATTAAGAAGAATTCATAGATTTATTTCCCTATATTAACAATGCTAATTTCACGAAAATAACTCTCAAACACAAATGATAAGCATATAAGATCAACAGTGGTTGGTTAAAGTGTCTTATATATCTCAATTTGATCAAGACAGCTACACAAATTATCTCCCAAAAAATCACACTTATTATTAATACAAAAACCGGTAATAATGACAAAGTATACATTAGTTCAGCATCAAATGATTTCGAAATATGTCATGAGCATTTCAAAATTAGTTTCTTCTGTAACCGCAAATTAGCATTAACATGTTGGGCTTCATGTGAAAAGGATTTAGTAACACAAATTTAGAAAAACTCTTTACCTCAGTTAATGATAAAAATATATTATTAATATGCAGCACTTAAGTCATAAGTTGCAGCTGGTACCTAGAAAGCAAAAGAGACACTTATTACATAACAATGACATACATTACTAATAATAAAAGTAGCTTGCTTCAGCCAGGGGACACCATCAGTTATGGCCTAACGACAGCTAACCCACTCAGCCAATGCGAACTTCATCTGCTCAAATCTGCTCTCCAAACTATAAAATAGTAATAATCATACTACTCCCTAGAGAATTCTACCTAAGTTGGTATACTAAATCCTAAAAAGCTTATGATTGGTCAATCTCTGGGGTGGTTTCACTTCAGCCGATCAACAACTAAATTGATGACCTAAAACACAGCAAATCTACGCTAACTATAACATTTTCTTCAAGAATAACATTTCCTCTTCTGTCTCGTCTGTAGCTCCATTGTTTCATCGCCTCTCGAATATCTTGCCTCAGGAAGAAACTTTGACTGTTTCAACTCACTTCCATCCTTGAGGAAAGACCAGATATTAGTAACATTCTCAATCAATAGGACATTTCAATGTATGCAATGCTTAGTTAAAACATGACCTTGCAAGACTTAACGCAGCAAACCACTAGGGGTAGCTGTGAACACATCTACACAAACTTCGAAGACACTTTTACAAAAGCTTTTGAATCATGGAAAATAACCATAGCTTCTAGTTAGAATTTTGCTCAACTAAGAACCGAAAAGCAAACATTTTCAAAAGTCACTTGTTTTGCACATGAATTCATTACACATTTTAGTATAAAAATCATTAATAAATGTATTAGAAAATTCACACTCTCACAATAATAAGCCATATAACTAAAAAATAGAAAAACATGTTTATATGTCAGTATCTCGAATATAAAAATATCATTTGAAGTACACATTGTATCCGAAATATCATTTACAATATTATTCAGACAACGTTCTGACAATCTTATTCTGGTGTCACAACAAAACAAATATGAGCAACATAGACAAAAAAGGGATGGATTAAGAACAGAACCATGAGGAACACCATAGCAAGAAGAATTAGCAAGAGAGCTAGTGGATCTTTCTAATAAACCAAGAAGGTATTTCCTTAAAGATGACAGCAAAGTAATTCCAATTCCGTATCCGAAATATTTAAGAAAATAAAGAGAAGCTCATGAAGAGGCAGGGTTTGCTTTGTCAGCAGGTAGGTCAGGTTAAACTAAACGTTTTGTGATAATACAATTAGTGATGAAGACCTAATCGAAAGCTAAATTTTACAGGTAATTTTAAATTATGACCACAGCAATGAAAGCAAGCCTTGACAAAGCCAATAGGTCTGACCTTGTCTGCGAGACTTTTGGCAATTCTTGTTTTGTCATGGCTTTAACTTTGTTGTTTGGGAAGCTGCTTTTTGATTGTTGATCTAAAAAAAGATTTAGCAAAGGGAAAACATTTTTGGCTCTCAAAAAAGTGCACATTACCATAGTAGTCCCTGGCACTGAAGGGACCTACTTTGTGTGTGGATGTGCTCCTTGTGAAAGAGCAGCATGCAGTAACTGATAGTGAAGTCAGTCGTGGGGTGATGTGTTGTCCCTTGAGTGGGCTCAAGAAAACGTGAATGACACAACTACTGACAAATTGATGAAGTGTGTCTGAAAATCGCTATAAGTAACTATGTCACGGATATTATTTTAGTAAAACCAAAATGTCTTGCCTATCACAGACCAAAAAACCCTATTGTTCTGCAATTGGGAAGGAAGGAAGGAAGGATGGAAGGAAGGCAGGGATGAGAGGGAGGGAAGGCATAAAAAGGGACGAAAGAGAAGGCAAAGGAATGAAAGAAAGAAATTAAGAAAAACACAAGTAAGAAAAGAAACACAAAACAAAGGGAGAAGGAAAGAAAGAAATAATAAAGGAAATAAAGAATATGAAACAGTGTTACAAGTGTAGAAAAGCAGACACAATGAAGGCTGGTTTTCTCTCTGGGCAAACTTTGTTAAAGCACCATTGGTGAAATTTAGTCCAGAATAAATGTGTTCCGAAGAATTATCTGCTTCTGAATTCTCTTGTATAATATTGTTGCTTTCAATAGCTTAAGACAAGTCAATTTCAAATGGACACAATCTGTTATGCAGTCAAAGTCCTTTTGGAGAATTTTGTTGAGAATTCACAACTGCATTAGCAGCAGACAGGAAATGATGAAGCATGGAATGTGATAAACAGAGTTCTGCTTTTACAGCAGGCTCTAAAAACAAAGGCAATATCAAAGTAAAAAATTATAAACCAATACATTGGGCTTGTGTGCTAGTGAAAGAACAAGATGCAGTCACTCAAGGTGAAGTTATCCTGTGGCTAAAGTGGGCAGACCCCCTGCCTCATGCTGTATGCTGTAACAGACAGAAGCAAAATTTGAATAACTAACAGACAAATGGATGAAGAAAGATTGCTGAAAGACCCTGTGAATAAATATATTGTACACATATTTTTTTTTTTAATCAAAATCTCTTGACTTACACTAGACCTAACAAGAATTGACAGAGGTGAAAATTAGATGCGAAGGTCTTTTGTGCGACTTGGAGAAACAAGGGATGGCTTTAATAATAAACTAAAAAGTTTATTTGCTATAGAAAACATCAATACGCGCAGAGAGGAATTTAAAAGACTAGGTAAATATTTAAAATATGACTAAACCAATTTTATAATAATAGCAGGTAGTGGGGAAATTGTTGGGTTACCAGAAGTTGGCAAAAGAGGGACAGTAGGAAATGTTTGAATCCATGATTCAATGGAAGGAAACACTACGAGGTGAAGAGAAGAAGAGCTTGTGGAAGTTCAGACCACGATGCATAAGACTTACATGTTAGATCAGTTTTGGATGTAAGACGAAGGTGATGTGAAAACATTAACAGACTTCTGCAGCATATGTATGTCTAGATAAGCAAATGTCTTGAAGAATACAATCATATAAATGTCAAACAGTGAAAGGGTGTACATAGCAGAGACAGGTCAGATGCTACCCAAAACACTAGAACAACCCAAGAGTGCGAAGAACATGTAGTGTGGATGAAAGTGACTCAGGCATTATACACAAGCAATCTGCAGAAAGAGTAGAGAAATAATCAATAGGTGAAAGAACAGTAGAGCTGTAGCCAAGCCGTTATGACACGGATTCAAAGTACAGTAATAACAAATGTTATGAGGTGAAACCTCCATCATCATTACCACAAATATTGATGGGCTGACAGAAAGTTATTATTTAAAAACATATGAAAGAACACGAGGAAGAGAAAATTCTACTGACATGTCTACATTTTGTAGAGACCTAAATGTTTATGAACTACATTATAAACATAATGCGAATACTACAGAAAAACAATACTGAGTACGTGTATTCACAAGTGAATTTAAAATCACTAATTGAAAGATTATTACTGTAGTTTCTGAATATCACTAGACATACCAATGTAATCAAGGTTACCAGATGACAAACATGTCATCTGGGACATCAATTCTCAGTCCCGGGCTTTCCTTTACCAACGTGTTGTATTATATGAGGTGTATTCTTTGTTCACTTCAACTGAGCCAATTGAGTTAACACCTGGAAACAGTCAATCCAAAAAAGAAAGTAAGGGACTGGAACATCGCCTGTTTGATTACAAGGAGGTGATGAAGCTTTTCTACACTTGACTATATATGTGCAATAATATTAGTTACTCTACACTTGAACTCACACATGTGCACTGATATGGAGCTATTGCAAATGAAACAAAATCATTACGATCTGTTTTAACATGCTTTTGGTTCAGCCTAAACTAAGCCTCATTTAGGCCTCATTGCCATTGAGAGAGCGTAGCTTATATAATCTATATTAACATGAAATGTTTATGTACTAATGTATGATGATGCCGTCTAGAAATTGTATTAATATGTTTTGCTATAACATGCACTTGAAATGTGCCCATGGGGAGTGGCCGTCAATGTATACGGGGATTAATGAAAATGACTAATGTTGATGAATTATTATATTAAAAGATGGTCTTACACTAATTATTAATGGTTATGATGCTGAAGTTTTGCTAATAAATCACTAGGCCTTAGTTAGCATAAGTTGAGTCCTAGCTGCCTGGCTCTCATATTAAATGTGTTTTTCTAACGTGCAATGTGCTGGCTCGCTGAAGGACATGAACTCTTGATTTTTTCTCCAAACTAGAAGGTGAATGTAACTGTAGTAGATCCGTTCTCATGAAATTCGACTAGCTTATAGAAACGTTTTAGCTGAATGCAACACTGTAGACCAGTCGTAGGTACAAGGTCGCCTGAAACGGTACAGACAATGGAGCCACTGACCGAAGATGTGCAAAGGACCACAAGACTATGAAATCATACCGGACATTCCACCCGCTAAAGACATCAATCATAAGGACCAATAAAATACGTGAGAACTGTTATGGGGTGACAAATTTGATGACCTAATGTAAAGTTGATTGGTTAAAGATAGTGGGGTGCAACCCCTTGTCCAATGAAATTTTAGGGGAATGTACAACGAAAAGGGGATAAAAACCCTTGACACCAAGAAGTAAATTAGAGCTAGTGAGTCGGAGACTAGGAGAGGGGGAGATGCTGATGCGTTTTGCTATGATCCAGAGACTGTGTCACTTTGATTAGTGACTTGCTAATTTTACTTAGAATCATCTTTGCCCTTAGATTGCCTGTTTACACTTTACCTCCTTATGAGGGAAGTGCCCCCTTTTACCCGACTGCTGAATTCCTGATGGTGAATCAACTGATGTCCTGAGGACGAAGACCGAACCTGAATGCTGACCCCAAACGGAGGGGAACTATATGACAATGAAATTGTGATTGTCTGTTTGCTTTTCCTTTCTAGGTACCAACTGCTTCTTTTGACAGAGACCATAGTTTGGATGTTTTCCAAATTGATGTTACTAAATTATTTTGCATGAATCCCAACATGCTAATGCGAACTAGAGGTTAGTTGAGAGGGGATCACTAAATTGACGCAAATAGATAAATGGCCGAATCTATGCTTTGTTGAATAAAGTGATGATGATACTCTGCTAAAATAACCTATGATGACACTGTGTTATATTCTGATGTTTGTGATTCTTGCTTTGATTAAATCTTATCAGAGTTACCATATTGTGACTATGCTAATGTGCTTCTTGGTTTTAAGATAAACCACTAGTAGAATTGTAACCAATAGGGAATAAAATCCACAAAACTCATATCATTCTGGTGTGGTTATTCATGACTGAAAGGTCATGGTGTTTCTAAGTTTCAGTAAATGTCATTTACTAAGGTGAATAGCATTGTGTTAATAAATATTGATGATGTTATTGATATATTGATTGACATGTTGATTAGCTATCTCGTACTAAGGTGTCTTCAAACAGGGTCAAAAGATTCATGGGCCTAAAACGAGTCCCAAAGTGAGTAAATTAATCATAAAGGGACGCGTTAACAGTTCTGGTAGCAGAGCGACGGTTTAGGCCCTTTTGGGGCCCTAGGACGGAGGATTATTGTTTTAATTTTTTTTTCAAGATGATGCAAATTGGAGGTATGATGCGTTTCTAAATTCCCCATGACCTTCCTGGAATCTTGGAGCCTGCCTAAGTGAGTTGGGTATGTTCTCGGCATTTTAGTATGTGTGGGGTAGAATTTGCGCTTGCTCAACCTATGCATATTGCTGGTGTTTTGTGAAATTTGTGTGGATTTAGGCCAGGTAATGTTGTTTTAGTAGGAGTGGGCGTACTGTGCAATATGAGAGTAGGGAAGTCGGCGAACTTCATGTGAGTATGGCGCTTTGTGCAAAAAAATTATCCACGTGGTTGTTGGTGATAGACGCCCCCGTCGTGGTCTAAGACTCCGGAGTATATTGACAAGTGTAGGAGACACTTGGGTTTATGTTGTAATTTGTGCGGTTTAATAGGTCCATCGGGTGTCGTTGACAAGTCGAGTTTGAGTCAAATTGTGTGAATGAAACCTTCGATGGAGATTTGACAAGTTCTAAAGTGCACTAGAGCAAACCATTGACAAGTCGAGAGGAGGATTTGCGGGTCGAATTCTGCTTGCGAGTGCAGTAGCTGAGAAGGAGAGAGTAGCGGCCGAGGCTTCAAGTGAAATCTCTGTAAAGTTCTGAAGCGATTGTGTTACCCTTCCTGTAGTAAACCGGCAAATTTGGGTTTTGTTGTTTAAGGTGCTTGCAATATATTGCATTAGTTTATGCGTGAAGAGGACAAGCCGCAAGACTTTGTCAGCTGCAGTGTGTGACGTCAGTGGTGCCGTGCTGGGATAGGTCAGTTGCTGAGAGGGGTCGCGCACGGATTGACAGCCGTCCGTAAGAGGCAATAGGTTGAGATAGGTGGGTGAAGAGTGTTCTGGGAATTAAAGTCACTTTCTGATTAGATTCAAAACAAAATAAAAGATGCAAAAATGAAGTTTTTCAAGGCATTAAAGAGTGCGTGGAAGGGAGATACATATATTAGGAAAAGTGAAGGGGAGCCTACACTGCCTGAGGGTACTCCAGCTTATATTGTAATGGAAGAAAAGGGAGTCGCGCCGTGACTTTGGATGAAGCAGTGGCACAAACTAACAGAGAAGGAGGGTTGTTTAGTGTTTCCGGAGCACGGAACGTTCAATACAAGAATTTTAGAAAACTTGAGGTGGATGTTAAGTATACAGAAACCGCTTCCGAGACCAGCCCAGTATGAAGCATTAGCAGTCTGGGATTTAATGGCCATACGACAAAGACAGCAAAAATTTGAAAGGAGAATGAAAAGGGCAGAAAAGACTTTAGCTGAGGTTAGGTGGGACAATGAGAGCAAAATGTGGAGAAGGGGAGTAGTTGACAGACTTAAATTGTTTCCAGCAATACACAGGAAGATGAGACACAGGGAAAGAAAGCCACTTGTAAGACAGACAAGGGCTCTGGCAAGTCAAAAGAGACTCAGAGGTCTTGGGTAGATGAAGATGATTCAGATGATGAAGAATTCCTCAATCACTTGTTACATGATCACCCGCCACCATACGCTATAAATGACACTGCTCCGAGCACTAGTGCAGGTCCTGAGGATTCGACACAGAGTAAGAGAATTACAAGTACAGTGCAGACAAGTGATACAGTTTTGATACAAAATGGTGACAGTGTACCCACTGTACCAGACATGCAGACACAGTTGCAACCTCCACCACAGATTCAAAGAATCTATCCAGATGTCCCAGTATTATAGACAAATACTAGTCTGATGGTGCAGCCTGATCCAATATATACGAGATCAAAGCTAGTACAGATTGAGCCAACTCCGCAATTGCTGCCGCAGCTGCAGCAACAGCTGATTCCGGGTTACAATCCAGTGGCAGGACCGCAGTCAGTACCTGCACCAGCCTCGGTGAGTCAAGCATTGGGAGTTACACGGGGTTTGGGACCTGGTCAGACGCCAGCTGCCATATCATTACCAATGACTGTCGGTCCCCCAGTACCACTGTATGCGCAGGGTAAACCTGCTGTGTGTGATCAGGGAGTGAGGACCCAAGAGGTAATAAGAGGAGGGTTCATAGGAACTCTCCAGCCAGTGACATCAAGGGAACAAGCAGCAGAAGGACTCAGATCTTTGTTAGACATCAGTCTGATTGGGGCTCCTTTAGAAGCAATGAGACAAGCAGGGTTAAGTGTGCTAGCCCCACAGACACCGAGTACAAATACGTCACAGTCACCATTAATGCAATCAGGAAACATTTTGTTACAAGGCTTTTCTGTGCAACAGTTGAATGAGTGGTTAGAAAGGACCAATGCATCACAAACTACTACAGTGACTGCAGAGAGGTCAGAAAGGGATGAATACCTGAATTTTGTGAGACTGGGTGTAGAAGCTGCAGCACTAGTGGAAGGAACAATGGGGGTGAACAGATTAGAGTCACACACAGAAGCAGAATGGAGGTATCTGTGCCCCAAAATCACTAAAGAAGTCAGTAAGATACATCAGAGGTTGGCAAACCTGGCGGATAAATACAACATTGATATTGAGAATACTAAACATTTGAAAAGAAGCTACAGATTAGATTTCGATTCTAAAGACTTTGATCACATGAGATCTGCCGGAATGAAAGCGCATCTTAAAGAAATACTGCAAAGTGCGCAGATCTGGGGAGCCTTAGAGAAATGGGAAGGCAGATGGCCAAAGAAAAGAGACAAACAGAAAGGCGATGATCCAGAACCAAAGCAGGCCAAAGCCGCACCGGACACGGGTACAATAAAAATTTTACCAATGAGAGAGACAGCCGGAGGGGTTCTAGTCCATGTACCGTGGTCTAGGGGAGACATCTTATCATTCACAAATGATTATTCCAGATTGACGGAGAAGCCAATAGAATGGTACCAACAGACGGACAGGTTTGTGAAGTTGGCAAAATGTCTCTGGGAGGACTTGAATACCCTGTTTGAGATTATAGTTCCACCTGACTTATGGCTTGAGTGCAAGAGAGGTGTGGACTGGCCAACAAAGGAACCGGCAAGGGATAAGGTGACTGGAGCACCATATGAGGAGGTGATGAAGTATTACCATAAGGTGATTGAGTTTTTGAAGCAGAAAGTGTCGCCGAAAGTGACTGATTGGCAGAAAATCGATTGAACCTCACAGGAGGCCAAAGAGTCGATTCATGCTTACTATGAGAGAGTGTTGAAAGCATTCAAACATTACAGTGGCACTGAGATCATAGAGCCGAAAGACATGAACCATCTTGTGTTCAGGTTTGTTGAAGGACTGAGACCAGAAATTAGCCAGATGATTAAGAATCATTTAATCTGTAGGCAGGCAAAGCCGATTGATGAGGTGTTGCAGTTTGCAAAATACTGCAGTGATGAGATTGAGCTGAAAAAGAGAAAGTTGAAAGAAAAGGTGATGGTGATGCAGATTAAGGCAGCGCAAGCAGGGATGCAGGGAAACGGAGTACAGAAGGTTACACAGCAGCAACCGCAGGGAAATGGCATGTTTCAGGCACAACCAAGAGGTAGAGGTTGAGGTTTTGGGAACTGTGGTCCAGACCTGAATACTGTTGTGGTTCAAAACGATGTGCAGGGGATGAAAAAGGTGTCACCATGTCACGCGTGCGGGGCGTGGGGCATTGGAAGCTGGAATGCCCAAATATGGTGCAGGATGGTGTTGTTCAGCAAAGCAATGATGTTGGTACCTTTCAAAATGTGAGGGGTCCAAAATTAAGGGGTCAAAATCAAAACTTCCAGAATAACATGGTACAGATGCAGGGGTTACAGCCTGTGCAGCAAATACAAATGGTGCGTGTTCAACCAGCACAAATGCAGCAGGTACAACAGCAGGTTCCCATGGTACCTAGACAGCAAATGCAGTTACCATTAGCTGCAATGGGACAGCAACAGGTGATGCTTCCTCAACAGGTCACAGGCCAAACGATGAGTCAAAATAACACAGTACAACAGTTCCCATTGCATGGTGAGGATGGAATAAACGATGAATGGTCTGATGATTGTTCAGACAGTGAGGAGTGCAGGCTTGCAGCGTCCCTAGAAGTAGATCAGAGAGGACCCTGTGTAGAGGGAAAGATAATGGGTCATAAGGTTTTGTTCCTAGTTGATACAGGAGCTACACGCTCTACAGTCAGGAGTGCAGAGGTTCCGAAATTACCACTTTCGGGGCGTACCATAAGAGTGGTAGGAGCAGCAAATCAGTTTTTGACAAATCTGATTACAGACCCAGTCCAAGTTGAGATTGGCAGCTTCCAGGGACTGCACAAATTTGTAGTCTGTGATTCTAGTCCAGTATCCCTACTAGGAAGAGACTTGCTGTGCAAAACAAGGTGTTTCATTACCTGTTCGAATGAAGGGATTGAAGTACAGACAAACAGTAATGATGAAGGGGACGATGGGCAGTTTTCAGAGACAGAGATTGTAAATGAAGATTACCCTCTGATAACTTTATTCCCGATGCTGACAGTACTTGATCTGCCACCCGAGTTGCAGGGAACAGTAACAGAGAAAGTGTGGGACCTGACAGGAAAAGAAGTGGGATTGATAAAAGGAGTAGAGCCAGTCAAAGTACAGGTTAAGCCGAATGCAGTGTTTCTGCAGGTACCGCAGTACCACATGACACAAGATGTCCTCATTCAGGTAGCACAGATAATTGCAGACTTTGTGAAGCAAGGGGTTTTGAAAGAAGTGATGAGCAGCCCATGTAATTCACCAATAATGGGTCTGAAAAAGCCTTGTGGGAAGGTTCGAATTGTACAGGACTTGAGGAGAATGAACAAGATTGTGGTAAATGTTGCCCCACAGTGCCAAATCCAGCAGTAATCATGTATCAGGTTCCGTGTGATGCAGAGTGGTTCACAGTTGTGGACCTGTCCCAAGCATTCTTTTCGGTGCCTCTACATGGGGATAGCCAATTTTTTTTCAGCTTCAAATTCCTGGATAACGTGTACAGTTGGTGCAGAATTCCTCAAGGGTTTTCTGAGTCACCTTCCATCTTCAATCAGATATTGAAGAAAGACTTGGAGTAATTAGAACTACCTTTCAGTTTGACTCTATTCATACCTTTCAGTTCGACTCTAGTGCAGTATATTGACGATTTGCTAATTGCGTCCAGAACAAAAGACGACTGCAGGTATGACACAATTGCCTTACTGAACCATTTGGGAAAGAATGGACATAAAGTATCCCCAAAGAAGCAGCAATACTGTCAGAGAGAGGTGAAGTACTTAGGTCACCTGATTGAGAAAGGGTCGAGAAAAATATCCAAAAAGAGAGAGTGACAGCCATACTGCAGATGAATCCCCTGACAACCAAGAGAGATGGGAATGGTGGGCTACTGTCGTCAGTGGATCCCCAATTTCTCGATTATCTCTAAACCATTGATAAAACTGACAGGCAAGGAAGTTCAGGATGATCCGGGTAACATAATCTTGTCCGAAAAAAAAATGAAAGCATTCATGGAGTTGAGAGAATGTATGTGCAGGGCACCAGCTTTAGGTATGCCTGATTACACAAAGCCTTTTCTACTGTTTTGTCATAAACGTGACGCATGTACTTTGTCTGTTTTAACACAGGTCCATGGAGGTGCAAACTGCCCAGTAGCATATTTTTCAGCTACTTTGTACCCAGTCACAGCAGCCTTACCGGGTTGTTTGTGTGCAGTTGCAGCAGTTGGTCAAAGCCTCAGACAGTGTGAAGGCATAGTGATGGGACATCCCTTAACAGTAATGGTTCCACATTCAGTTGGAATTTTGCTAACCCGAACGAAGACACAGCATATGACAAATGCTAGATTAAGCAGATTTGAGACCGTTATACTGGGGTCTCCGAATGTTTCTCTCAAGAGATGTACAGTATTGAACCCGGCAACTTTACTTCCTATTGAAAATGCAGACATTAGTGATGCCGAGGAAGTGGAACATGATTGTCTTGAGGTAACATAATTGTGCACCAAACCAAGACCTGACATCAAAGATACTCAGTTAGAAGAAAATGATTACATTATGTTTGTTGATGGTTCCTGTTTGAGAGACTCAGTGGGAGTACTGAGAGCTGGGTATGCCGTGTGTACAATCACTGGTATTCTAGAAGCTTCCTGGGTCGAAAGAGTGTACTCTGCACAAGTGGCTGAATTAATTGCCCTTACTAAGGCATGCCACGCAGCTGAAAACCTGAAAGTCACTATCTTTACTGACAGTAGATACGGATTCGGAATTGTGCATGATTGTGGCCAACTATGGTCACAGAGGGGTTTCATGACCTCTTCTGGCTCACCAGTGACAAATGGCGAAAAGATTAAGGATTTGTTGCATGCGATTCAGAACCTCTTGAAATTGCCGAGGTGAAATGCAATGCTCATGTTAAGTCACAAGATTTTGTGTCAATGGGAAACGGCTATGCAGATCAAGTCGCAAGGTTATGCGCATTAAACTGTATATCGTTCCGAGATAAGTGGGAATTGTTACCTGAAACGGAGAATGAAACATGTTTGAATTGTGCATTAAGGGTGGGTGACACATTATATGAGCTAAAATTACTGCAGGGACGTGCTGGTAAAGAAGAGAAACGTTCCTGGCAGAGAATGCACTGTGTACAAAGAACTGATGACATATGAGTCTCAAATGAGGGGAAAATGGTTTTGCCAAACAGTCCTCTGTCACAGTTTGCGAGGTTCTATCATGGCCAAGCCCATATAGGGAGAGATGCAATGATCAGATTGTTCAAAATTGATTGGTTCAATCTAAAATTCAGACAAGTTGCAGAGGTTATCTGTCACAGGTGCATCATCTGTCAACAGATGATTGCAGGAAAAGGGACTGTGGTAAATATGAGCCACGTTGGGAGAGCTGGCGGTCCATTTAGCAGGATGCAGATGGACTTCATTGAAATGCCTGTGCGTGGAGTACTGAGATATGTGTTGGTGATTGTGTGTGTTTTCAGTCATTGGATTGAAGCTTACCCTACACATAGGAATGACAGTCTCACGGTAGCAAAGCTGTTGCTTAGAGAGTTAATACCACATTTTGGATTCCCTATCTCTTTAGAATCAGAAAGGGGCAGACACTTTGAAAATGAGGTGATTAAGCTCTTGTGTGCCACATTGAACATTGAGCAAAAGCTGCATTGTAGCTACCGCCCTGAAGCATCAGGACTAGTGGAACAGATGAATGGTACCTTGAAGTTGAGAATGGCAAAAATGTGCGCAGCTACCAATCTGAAGTGGCCAGATGCATTGCCCTTAGTACTGATGTCAATGAGAAACACCCCTGACAAGAAAACGGGACTATCCCCCCATGAAATTCTGATGGGTCGAGCTATGCGATTGCCCGCAGTAACCACAAATGCTCTTGTAAATATCAAGGATGATATGGTGTTGGACTAATGCAAGGGTCTATCTGATGTGGTCCGCTCTTTCTCTCACCAGGTGGGGGCTAACACACTGCCACCAATCAGTGATCCTGCTCACACCCTGAAACCTGGTGACTGGGTTGTTGTCAAGAAACACGTGAGGAAGTTGTGTTTGGAACCGCGCTGCAAAGGGCCATATCAAGTAATACTGACAACCACTACTGCTGTGAAATGTGCAGGTGTTCCGAATTGGATACATGCCAGTCACACAAAGAGGGTGACGTGTCCAACTGACAAGGAACTTGAAGTATCCCAGACAACAGCTGCAGAAAAGGAAGTCTCAGGGCCGGAGAGTATTCAAAGGGGAACTGACACTGAAGGAGAGCCCACTGAGGACGGCTTAGTCACTCGAAGTGAGTTCCAGAGGGGTGACATTGAGCCTATCTCAGCTGAGGTAACAGGGGAACCGACGCAAAGAGAGGTTCTCCCAGAAGCAGACGGATTCAGGTTTGAAGTTGAGCCCGTGACAGACCCTGAAGGCGAGGGAGAAGAAGCAGAGGGAGGTCAAAGCGAACTGACTCCTCCTGAACCGGTTGCAGGTCCATCAAGAGAAAACACCATAGCACAAGAGGAGGGCACTGTTCAATGTTCTGAAAAGCCAAGCAAGAAGAAAACACATAAAGGAGATAACTGGCCGAAGCCACATGATGCAATAGAGAAAGTGATCCCTGGAGAAACAATTGAAGAAGAAGTTGATACAACCAGAAAAGAGGATCTCAGTGAAGGAGAGTTACAAAGTGAATGCAGACTGAAAAGAAAGAGTCGCAAACAGAAGGTACGCAGGTCCTGAATGGGCGTATGCAACAACCGCTGAATGGCAACAAGAATTCTTGGTGTTCTGCTTTGATCGGGAGTTACCAGGTCAATACTACAGCACCTGAATTGAACTCTAGAAAGAGACTGTGTTAAAATATTGTAATTAAAATTGAAAGCTGAGAAGAGAGACTCATAAACTACCGGATGTGACACTGATAACCTGAATTGACTTTGAAAAACGATTTTGACAAGCTGCTAAACCTGATTTGACAAAAAGGGTCCTGGAGTGAGTAAAACACTGTAAATACCCGCAGAGAGAGAGAGAGACTTTGCACAAGAAAAAAAAAAAAGAAAAGAGCTTTTATATCATCCTCAAATTGATTGTTTGCTTCATATTATTCTGCTATCCGATTCTTTACAGATCATGAGTTATACTAAGAGTAAGAGTTAAAAGGGTAGGATGTGTGGTTGGTTGAGTGTTATTCTAGGTATTGTGTGTGCAATAATAATTATAGGTGTGATTGTGGGAATGCCTTGGATAGATAAGAAAGTGACTAACAATGCTTCAAAACCTGAGACTGCTACACTAACACCGTGGGAGAAGTTTGAGCAGGATGCAAAATACTTGCATGAGGGAACTAATTCAAAAGGGGAACTATCTACTAATGTCTTTTATCGCCTGTAGAATGAGTATGTTGACACAATGGATGCAAAGAATTGTTATGTGTGCACAAAGATTCCTTCGTCAGTACAAGAAGGGGTTACTTATCATAGCTTGCCTCTAACTTACGGGATAAGCTGTAGCTTGCTATTAACAAGATTCTATGATCAGGAGCATGTGTAATACTTTTATTCTAACTTGGATGTAGTGTTTTCTTTTGTGCCTGTGACTGAGTTTTTAAACAAATTAGCTAAAGAACATAGCATAAACGTAGTTAGGGGTTTCTTTGAGCCGACACTAACATTTGGGACAGCTTACGCATATCACAATAATTTAACCTGCTTACTAACGCCTGTAGAGAAGAGCTTCTTAGATCACACTGATGATAGACGTAAAGCATTAAAGGAAAGGTTAGAAAAGGGATTAGAAAAACGCACGCATGCAAATGATTATGCTTACACTGCAATAAAGACGCAGGGCAAATTAGCTATAGACGCATTACATGTAGGTAGGCTTTGTATATATGGGCCAAAATCTGAGCATGACACCTTATTTGTGGGAACGAGTGACTGCAGGCATGTGTTTTTGTTTTAGAGTAAATGGAGGTTCTTGTTAAATGGACAGGATCCAGCGATCCCTGGGATCTATAATGTATGTGGACTTAATGCTTATTACCGTCTTCCTAAGGGATGGTATGTGACATGTTATTTGGGGATAGTTTTCCCAAAGATTTACCAGATTGATGACTTAAAGCAAATTCCTAAAATGTCTGAATTACAACACACTAGACAAAAGAGAGAGACAGCGGGTGCTGTCGCTGGTGACATATTTGGAGCCATAATTCCTTCAGTAAGGGTTCTCTTAAACTCCATAAAGATTCGAAAGTTGTCTACTATTGTGGATAACATACTGACAAACTTCACAGGGGCTATACTCCTGATGGATACTGAACTTGCTGCGGAGAGGGACATTCTTTTAGCAAAGAGCTGTAAGATACTCAACGAGCGCCATTGCTGTGCATTCATTCATGACAATAGCAAAAAGATTAGAAGTATGCTTACTAACCTAACAAAAGATAGTGCAGATTTGAAGGAGCTGAAGGAACCTGGGGTATGGGAGAAAGTTGGAAAATTAATTACAAAAGTAGGGAATTGGTTTAGTAACATTTGGAATGGGTTCTTGCAAAAATATTAGGGGGTCTATTGATTGTTCTGATTTGTTTATTGGGATTATGGGGATCATGCAAAATTAATGAAAGAATTGAATGAAATTTGACAAAACAAAATAAAAGAAATGAAGAAAATGAAAGGGAGAAAATGTTTGATGAAATTTGGGAAAGCTCACACAAAGGACAGGATGTTGAAATGTGCATTATGCGCAAGGTGAAAGGTTAAGGGAAAGGTTTGTGTGATGACAAGTGTCATCAGAGGAGGGACAGAGAGACCGTAGCTTATATAATCTATATTAACATGAAATGTTTATGTACTAATGTATAATGATGCCGTCTAGAAACTGTATTAATGTGTTTTGCTATAACATGCACTTGAAATGTGCCCACGGGGAGTGGCCGCCAATGTATACAGGGATTAATGAAAATGACTAATGTTGATGAATTATTATATTAAAAGATGGTTTTACACTAATTATTAACGGTTATGATGCTAAAGTTTTGCTAATAAATCACTAGGCCTTACTTAGCATAAGTCGAGGCCTAGCTACCTGGCTCTCATATTAAATGTGTTTTTCTAACGTGCAATGTGCTGGCTCGCTGAAGGACATGAACTCTTGTTTTTTTCTCCAAACTAGAAGCTGAATGTAACTGTAGTAGATCTGTTCTCATGAAATTCGACTAGCTTATAGAAACATTTTAGCTGAATGCAACACAGTCGTAGGTACAAGTTCGCCTGAAACAGTACAGACAATGGAGCCACTGACCGAAGATGTGCAAAGGACCACAAGACTATGAAATCATACCGGACATTCCACCCGCTAAAGACGTCAATCATAAGGACCAATAAAATACGTGAGAACTGTTATGGGGTGACAAATTCGATGACCAAATGTAAAGTTGATTGGTTAAAGATAGTGGGGTGCAACCCCTTGTCCAATGAAATTTTAGGGGAATGTACAACAAAAAAGGGATAAAAACCCTTAACACCAGGAAGTAAATTAGAGCTAGGGAGTCGGAGACTAGGAGAGGGGGAGATGCTGATGCGTTTTGCTATGATCCAGAGACTTTGGGGGTCATTCCGACCCTGGCGGTCCATGACCGCCAGGGCCGGGGACCACAGAAGCACCGCCAACAGGCTGGCGGTGCTTCCAGGGCCATTCTGACCGCAGCGGTAAAGCCGCGGTCAGAAAAGGGGAACCAGCGGTTTCCCGCCGGTTTTCACCTGGCCCAGGGAATCCTCCATGGCGGCACTGCTTGCAGCGCCGCCATGGGGATTCCAACCCCCTTCCCGCCAGCCTGTTTCTGGCGGTTTTCACCGCCAGAAACAGGATGGTGGGAACGGGTGTCGTGGGGCCCCTGGAGGCCCCTGCACTGCCCATGCCACTGGCATGGGCAGTGCAGGGGCCCCCTAACAGGGCCCCATAAAGATTTTCACTGTCTGCAAATCGCAACGGGTGCCACTGCACCCGTCGCACCCCTGCAACGCCGCCGGCTCCATTCAGAGCCGGCTTCCTTGTTGCAGGGTCTTTCCTGCTGGGCCGGCCGGCGCCCTTTTGGCGGTCGCCCGCCGGCCCAGTGGGAAAGCCAGAATGG
Organism: Pleurodeles waltl; assembly: GCF_031143425.1. Lineage (NCBI taxonomy): Eukaryota > Metazoa > Chordata > Amphibia > Caudata > Salamandridae > Pleurodeles > Pleurodeles waltl. Next base: position 722,338,666 of record NC_090440.1, on the reverse strand, counting down.
CATCTGCGGTCTTCTGACTGCGGAGCGGCCATTTGGCGGTTCCCGTTTGGCTGGCGGCGCCCGCCGTCAGCCAACGTTGGAATGAGGCCCTTTGTCACTTTGATTAGTGACTTGCTAATTTTACTTAGAATCATCTTTGCCCTTAGATTGCCCGTTTACACTTTACCTCTTTCTGAGGGAAGTGCCCCCTTTTACCCGATTGCTGAATTCCTGATGGCGAATCAACTGATGTCCTGAGGACGATGACTGAACCTGAATGTTGACCCCAAATGGAGGGTAACTTTATGACAATTAAATTGTGATTGTCTGTTTGCTTTTCCTTTCTAGGTACCAACTGCTTCTTTTGACATAGTTTAGATGTTTTCCAAATTGATGTTACTAAATTGTTTTGCATGAAGCCCAACATGCTAATACTAATTAGAGGTTAGTTGAGAGGGGTTCACTAAACTGACGCAAATAGATAAATGACCGAATCTATGCTTTGTTGAATAACGTGATGATGATACTCTGCTAAAATAACCTATGCTGACGCTGTGTTATATTCTGATATTTGTGATTCTTCCTTTGATGAAATCTTATCAGAGTTACCATATTGTGACTATGCTAATGTCCTTCTTTGTTTTGAGAGTAATAAACTTACTAGTAGAATTGGAACCAATAGGGAATAAAATCCACAAAACTCATATCATTCTGGTGTGGTTATTCATGACTGAAAGGTCATGGTGTTTCTAAGTTTCAGTAAATGTCATTGACTAAGGTGAATTGCATTGTGTTAATAAATATTGATGCCGTTATTGATATATTGATTGACATGTTGATTAGATATCTCGTCCTAAAGTGTCTTCGAACAGGGTCAAAAGATTAATTGGCCTAAAACGAGTCCCAAAGTGAGTAAATTAATCATAAAGGGACATGTTAACACCATCATAGTTTAAAATGGCCACAGCAGATGTTCTTTCCGTGTTTGCATTTCTCTTTCGACACTTCATGTAGCAAGGTGTGTTCTGTTTAACTTGTATGACATTTTCTTGAAGAAGTAGCTGGAGGAAGGCTTTTGTTCAAGGCTCTTTCTGCTTGCACATCGTATTCCATTAATTCACAATGCTTTGCTTATGTTAATATTTTGTTCTAACATCTCCAAAAGACATTAGGAAAGGGTTAATCAATATTCATGTAATGGTTTAGTATTAAGGCGGTAGAGACTTGTGATGTTAAAAAAACATATGAATTATGATTTGTTGTAAAATGCTCATGCCATTCTGACTTTGCAGTTTCCATCATTATATGTGCTGAAACTAGCTATGTAAACCGTCATCTTTGGAGGTGAGACAGAATTCTAGATGACTCTCTCCTAAGCCTCTAAGGATGCTGCCTGATTTTCTAATGATTTACTGTATGGTTACCACCTGATAACAAAGCAAACTCTGGAGATTGACAGCAAAAATTCAGGGCAAACGGTCAAAATTCAGGACAAAAAGTGATTTTTACAAACACATCTGAGGAGGTTGCATGACTATAAAATAGAGAGCTGACAGAGGTACAAGTCAAAATGGGTTTATGTTCTTTAGTTGTACTACACATTGGAGTATTGAGCAAACATTTACATGTAGCTGGGCGTATTTGAAGATGTAAAAATAGGCAAACGTATACACTCCAGGCAAAATTTGATAGCCAATCATGAATGACAGTGCCAGAAGCAGCACTGTCTTACTGAACATAGACTTAAAGTTGACAGGCGTTAGCACTGCTAGAGAATGTGAAACTGAGAGATAAATGATGGTGAGAACGAAGGAGAGAAGTATATGTACAGAGATGGAGAGACACACGGTTGGAACAGCGAGGGTGAACAGTGGGAGAAGACAAAAGTAAGGAAGCGTCTGGCAGATAAGAAGAAGCGAGAGAAAGAACAGATGTTGAAAGAGAGGAAAGAGGATCACAGAAAGCAAGTGGGAAGAGAAAGGAACAAAACAACACATATAGAAAGATGCTGATTGTTATAGAGAGAAGACTGAAAAAAGAAAAAGGTACAGGGGCACATAAAAGGTAAGGTAGAGGGAACAAAGAAAAAGCATGTGGAAGAGTGAGTTAGGCAGAGATGAATTTCAAGGTTAGGGGAGAGGAAGGAACACATACAGACAAGAGAAAAGACATAGGGAGAGGACAGAGAGATTATGTAAGGTTTCACTTTGTATCTTGAAAATCAGAGCTTTCAATCCCAAAATTATACTTTGCAAGAAGAGCTGAGAAGAATAGTGCACATGTCGGTGATATCTGTGCAGAACTCTGCTTGAGGGTCCTGCTGAGAGGTCAAAATGCACAGTATCTCCTGAGAAGAGCATTCTCAAACTTTCTTAATTTTACGAAAACAGACCCCATAATGTTTGCTAAAAATAACTTCTCCTGAATGGTTACCCCTAGTCTTGAGTTGCCTTAGTCTGAAAAGGAAAGGGAGGGTCTCCTATGCTGAACGATCCAGAGCAGAGACGCACCTAAAGAAGAAACAAGCCACCTCTCCTGGATGCCAGTTACCTGAAAAAATGTAAACGTATGCTGTTAGTTAATCAGCAAGTCCAAAAGCAGGAGCTGTGAAATCCGTCTTATACTGAGTGAAGTACATTTGTAGGTTGAACTTACCAGAGAGTTTAAGAACTTACAGGGGGTTACAGCCTGCCATTGTTTTCATTTGGGTGCCTTTATTGCCAAACTCATTTGCTTTCTTCTTATTCAATGGCTTTTCTTGGCCCAGCTTGTCCATCTTGTGCTTGCCCCTTCCTTGGAGCATAGCCTGCTTACCATCTCTCTTACTGGCTGGCTTCTACCCTTCCACTGATCCCTGTGTTCTTCTCACTCCTTCTATGCTTCCCTCTGCTCCCAGTGTTGCTTACTCGTGTGTGATGTTCCCCCTTGCTTACCCCTATTCTCTCTGTGACCCCTGAACTAGCTGCAATCATTTTACGGGCACCCCCCAAAAAGTGCCCTCCATTTGAATATTACAACCTTTTGTTAAGGTTTGCTTGGTTGGATTCAGGTGATTCATTTTGGGAGAGCTTTATGGTAAATAAAGCCTTTTAAAGCCTGTAGGCCAATAACGTTAGATAGGACTGAAAAGTAAATGTTTCCACTGCATCTCATCTGCTGGCCTATTGACACTCATCTTCAGGTTCCTGAATCGTACTTTGACCTTTCTCACCCTCATATCACTGCTCTTCTCCCTGTTCATAGGTCCTGACGCTCCAGCTCATTTATGGGGACTCCACCTTGTCCACTGACCTACAGGCCCCAGAGAGTTATGATCACTCTTCGGTCTGAATTCTATGACCTCTGAAGGATCTATGACAGAGAGGCTTTTGCTCATCATCAGTTTGCCCCAAGACTACCACTCATCCTCAGGACCTTAAACTAATTTCCACTCTTTGGTCCTCTGAGACTCTTGCTCAGAAACACATCCCTGAGGATTATCCCCACATAAACAATCCAGGAGGTGTCTTCTCACTTTTAGGTGGAAGCTCCTGCTTACTCTCAGGCCAATGAAGATTTTGCTCACCATGAGATTACCAAAGCTTCTGTTTATTCCCAACTCTCCCGGTGCTCTACACAAACAAGGACCCTGAGGTTCCCACTCACCACTAGATTTCCGAAGTTCCTGCCGACGCCTAAGTCCCTCAGGCTCATTCTTAGGTTACTAGCTAATGCCATGCTCAATTGATGTCCTCAAGGCCCCAGGCCTCAAAGGTGCCAGCCTCGATGTATGTTCTCAGAGGCTCTTGCTAACCCTTAGTTTAAAAAGTCTCCTGCTCAGCCTATGTAAACTCAGGTTCTGTTACACATCTCACTCTAAGGTTCCTGAGGCTACTGCCCAACTGCGGCTCAATAAAGCTCCTCCTCTTATTCCTGTCCCAGAAGTTCCTGTTCACACTGCAGATCACTGAATTTCCTTTCTTCCTTCAGTTTTGCGATGACAAACTCCATGCTGATACTGTTTACTCAAAGACTATATGTTCTCCAGGTTTATCATTGCTCACTCTCCAGGTGTTGAGTGAAAAGCCACTCCACTGCATGAAAAGACCTTTGACTCAGTCCTGAGTGCGGCATTGCTGCAGGACATCAGATTGTTTGTTCTCTCTAAAGGGGCTGATAGATATGTTCGTTTCTGTCATCTGCACCTAATAGTTGGCTGCCTGCAGTTGGAAACTTCCCAATGCTACTTTTGGCGACAATGGAGTCATTGAGCATGACCTAGAGCAAGACTGTTCATCTTCCCATATGATGGTCTGAAGCAAACTACACAAAAAACTACTAAATACATGTAGTTATACTAGAAAGCAAAACTCTGACCTATGAATAAAACAGGTTACCTAGGACAGATGAATTACATCATTGAACAAACATGCAAATAGGATTTAAGTGTCTGTTGCAGAGGTTTCTGTGAAAATTTTAGATAGCAGTTGGACTCTGGCAGGACCTCCTTTCAAAACTTCAAATTATGACCACTGAAGAGACTACGGCCAGCCAAAAGATATATTATAGATTATCACTGCCACACAGCTGCATGTCATGTGTGACAACAGTAGTTATACCCAAAAGTAAAACTACATTATACCACATGTCCCAGAGTACAATGTTCCAGTGGTGTAACAGAAAATATAGGGCTACTCAGCCCCGCAGAGTATGATGAGGGCCCCTAAGCCTCCCATATCTCACAGATATTCATACACCTTAGGCTGTATAGTGGCCCTTTGAAGAGTGAAACCGAGTGTGCCCTCTTGTCGTCTCTTTTGCTAAACCACCATCATCCTCACCAATCGGTGTCTCTTGGCAGCACTCTATGGTAAGATAGCTTTTAGTTATCTAGATAAGTTGTCTCAAGAACGAGGCCGATAAGACTTATCTTCTTAGTTTACAGAAGCTCTATTACACGCACTGAAACCAATTCTGATGAGCCGGCCTTTGTAAAAACAATGTAACTCAAGGCAAAGCATACTGCTGCCTTGCATTACCTTCTGTCACGTAGGTGTTACATGGGTGGTGCATCACCATTTCCGTGTATCCACTCATGTATTTTGATTGTACTCCACTATTTACAAAGACTCATAAACATGGGCTTGGTGAGCTTATCTGAGGCTGGTGTAATGAGGAGAAATATCTTCATTTTTCCTTGTAACTTCCTCTTTGCATGTGCACTGCTTTCTGCATACATGTAAAGAGGAAATAGCCTCAAAAGTTAGGTTTCCCTCCCTGAACAAAAAAAATGACCTGACCACAACGTTTTGGCACTAGGAAGCCACACATTAGCCTGTGCTAGGAGTGAGCAGAACTGCACCATATCTTTCAAAATATGGTGCTGTTGTGCTCTTTCCATTTCATGCAACCCAGCACAGCAACTTTCCTAGCTGCACTGTGCTGCATTAAGTGTTAGTAAATGTCCCACTCAATGATTTGGTATAGGTGTCCAGACATACATTTTGTCTTGGACCTTATACAGTGTTCCACTGCCTTTTGGTTAGGCTACAGAAATAATATATGCATACATACAGACGAAAAAATCACTGTTTAGTAAGAAAAAGCTATTTTTCAGGAAACAATGGAGCAATCATTCAATGATCTAGCTCAGAGCATTAGTCGGACTGGCTAAAGCAAGAGACAAAAAGATTTAGGGATTAGTGCACACTGGTCTTTCTATATTAGGCATTTCTAATAGCGCTCTTTGTTCTCCACTACCTGGAAATGTTTAAATAAAAACTGTACAGAAATACGAATCATAATAACACAAAATCCCTCCATTCACAGGCTATGCCTTCCTACAAGTCCATCCCACAATCACCTCCTGAAATGTTTTACTTCAAGTTCAAGGGCCCTGCACAATAAGCAGGAATGATATATACACCCTGGAAGGGCCAGGTTTAATGCTGGTGGCACCTGGTGTGCCAAAATTTGTTGAAGCACCTCCCACAACAAAGATCTCTTTCTTCACAGAGTCCCTCATCATCACCCTCCAATGGTTCCCCTCGTCACTACATAGAACCTTCCTCATGTGTATCTAATTTCTTTTATAGCACTATTCATCCCACAGTAGGGTGTTGGAGTACTTTGCATCACACACACATATTATTCAGTGAAAAGGACTCATAAGTATGTAAGTCAATGTATTGAGAATGTTACTTAAGTCAATAAGGGCTGTAAGGTGTATTGTATTGTATTGTATTGTAATCGTATTTATATAGCGCTTACTACCCCTGACGAGGCGTTGAAGCGCTTTTCGATGATTAGCACGCTACTCCGGAACCCAACAAGAATTAGTGATGGATTTGTATCGTTTAATAATGAGTACAGTTTTAGTATTATTATGAGTTAATTTGAGCCGCGGATATGAGAGTTTGTTAGTTAGATTGACTGGAGTAATGGAGGGCTGGAGGAGGAAAGAAATCCAGAAGTGTTAATTGGGAGTATATCCTTCATTTACTCAACCCAAAGGCTTGGGATGAATAAAGGGGGGTGGAGGGGGAAGAGTATGTGGAAGGGTTAGGGAGAGCATAGTAGCAGGGTGAGATGAATGCAGGAGAATTTAGTAGGGTTGTGTGGGAGGTCACAGAGGTAGAGTGAGGTTTGGTGAGTTAGATGTGGAGGTGGAGGGAAGAGCTTAGGCAGAGATATTTAGGAGATGAAAGTGTTAGAAGGGATTTGGGATGAGTCAGAGTGAGAATGGAGGATAGTTTGATAGAGACATGACATAAGAGTGATGAGTAGATAAGTGTGATAAGATGAGAGCAGGAATTCATAGATATCTAGTATAACAACCCAAAACCAGGAGCCATGCAATGATCCACAATCATGCCAAGCACAGAAACAACATATACACATACATATATATATATATATATATATATATATATATATATATATATATATATATACACGCACACACACACACACACATGAATACACACACATATGCACATACAATACATAATTAGAATCATGGGTAAAAAATACTTAGTCAGACAGGTTTAAAGAGTGTGTGTGTATTTTATTGTTATGACAGTAGCAATACATATTTTCCAAAGAAACTATAAATAAATAGAAATATACATATAATCTGAAAAAAATATTTATCCACATAGGCATATGCAGTTCATAGTTGTTTGAAAAAGGTGGTTATGAAGGAAAGAGCCAACTCTTGAGTAGTTTTCTGAAGACAAGAAAGTTATATGTGGCTCTTATAGTTGGGGGTAATGAATTCCATAGTTTGGCTGCTTGGACGGAGAAGGATGTACCACCTACAGTCTTTTTCTTGTATGGTGGTGTTCTAAGGCGGGGTGCCAGTCTTGAGCGGAGGGTTCTTTGTTGGATGTATTTGGTAATTTTCTTTCTGATAAAAAGCGGTCCTGTTCCATGTATAGCTTTGTGGGTGATACAAAGCAGCTTGAAAGTGCATCTTCTGGCAACGGGTAAACAGTGTAGTGCTCTCAAGGCAGGGGAGATGTGGGCTTGCGGCTTTATATGTAGTAGTAGCCTGGCTGCGGAATTCTGGATACGTTGTAGTTTTTTCATAACAGATAGAGATGATCCATGGTAGAGGCTATTGGCATAATCCAGTTTGGATAGTACAAGTGAGATAGTAGCTTGCACCTTGTGTGGAAATCCGAGGTGGGGGAAGATGCGTCGTAAAGTCTTTAAGGTGATGAAGCTTGTGCGTGCTAATTTGTCTACTTGGGCATTCATAGTTAGCTTGGAATCCATGGTGATTTCTAGGTTTTTAACTTCCTTGGATAATTGAGGAGGTGGTCCGAGATCGTCAGGCCAGGCGCACAGAGGGTCATAATTTTTCCAGTCACCACATATGAGTATTTCTGTTTTGGAGGTATTTAGTTTGAGATGGCTCCAGGTCATCCACTGATCAACGGTTCTGAGGCAACTGAGGATTTCTGAGTTTTCAATGTTTTTGGGGTCTTCTAATTTAAGTAGTATTTGTGTGTCATCTGCATAGTTGTAGCATGTGAGATGGAAATCATTGATCAGTTCTGGTAAAGATATCATGTAGATGTTGAAAAGCAAAGGTGAGATGATTGACCCTTGGGGGACCCCTGCTTTTGTGAGGTAGGGTTCGGACGAGAAGGGGGGTGAGTGGATGATATTCGCTCTTTTTTGGAGATAGGAAGAAATCCAGTCGAGAGCAATCCCTTGTATGCCGGCTTCGTGGAGTCTTTGAGTGAGGGTGTCATAGTCAACCGAATCAAAGGCAGCTGAGAGCTTCAAGAGAAGTAGTGCAGCAACTCCATTTCGGTCGACTGTGTTTTTAAGATCGTCCCAGATTGCCATGAGTGCCGATTCAGTGCTTCTTCCTGGGCGGAATCCAGTTTGGAAGTCTGAAAGTATAGAATTGTCTTCAATGAATTGTGACATCTGGGCGAATGCAGCTCTTTCTATCAATGTGCCCAGGAAAGGTCCATTTGTGATAGGTCTGTAGTTGTTGGGGTCTTGTGGGTCTAGGTTTGTTTTCTTTAATAATGGTCGTATGTATGCCTTTTTCAGGTCTGCAGGAAAAGTTCCTGAAGTTAAAGAGTTGTTGATGATTCTTCTTACAGGTGTGGCAGCAGAAGTAGATAGCAGGATGTTCTTGAAGATTTGTGGTAGGCAAGGGTCAGAAGGGCAACCAGAAGGTCTGCTTGCTTTGACCAAATCCATAAATTCATCCTGGGATATTTGTTTGAAGGACTGTAGAGGTTGGGATGGTTTATTCTTAAAGGGTATTTTAGTAAAGGGGTTGGTGCTGATGGTTTTCTTCTGTTTTAAATAGGAGTCCAATGTGTCTGCCTTGGTTGTGTAGTGAGTTGCCAATTTGTTTGAGAAATCTTGAGTGGTGGGAGGACTTCCTTCCATGCATGTAGGTTTTCGAAATTCATTGAGAATTTTATAAAATTCCTTGGTTGTAGATTGAGCATTTAGAATTCTGTCTGAGTAGTATCTTTTTTTAGCTTTTTTGATTGATGATTTGTATATCCTGTTAAGTTTGTGTAGCTGCAGTTTGTCTTGACTGTTGTTTGTTTTGAGCCAGGTCCGCTGCAACTTTCTGATTTGTTGCTTTATCTTTTTAAGTTCTGTGTTTCTCCAAGGTGTTGGTTTTCTATTGTTGTGTTTAGTTTTTCTGAGTGGTATTAGGACATCAAAAGCTTCCTGTAGCCACTCATAAAGTTTTCGTACAGAATTAATTGTATCTAGATCTGTGTTTGCAGTTAGTTGTGTTTCTAAGTGATCCAAATTGAGTTTGCTCTATGGTCGATAGGTGTATGTATGTAAGTGGTTGTGGGGTGTGTTGATTTGTGGAGTTGTCTGTCGGAAAGTTATCAGATGGTGGTCTGACCAGGTGGTTGGTGTGATGCTATGAATAGTAACGAGTTCAGGCTTAGCAAAAATGACATCTAGGATGTGACCAGCGATGTGTGTGGGATTGTGTACAATCTGATGTAGGTTCAATGCGAGTAGGCCAGTGGTGATAGCTTTTGGATGGGGCATATTGGGTTTGTCAAACCAAATGTTTAGATCCCCAAGAATGCATAGATTGGAGTATAGTGTAATAAGGTTTGAGACTGTGTCAAGAAAAGCATCTGGGAAAGTGGAGTTGTTAGGTGGAGGTCTGTAAAGGAGGAGAAAGTTACAGGAGGAAGTTGGAGTAGGGTGGCATCTGGTAAGGAGGGCTTCACAACCTTGTATGGAGATGTTGTCTGTTTCACTGAGGTTTATTGCCTGTTTGAATATAATAGCTAGTCCACCTCCTCTCTTGCCTATACGGGTTTGTGTGATGGTTTGATAGCCCGGAGGAAGGTCTTCGTGCAACACTGGTGCCATGTCATCTCCCAACCAGATGTATGAGTCACATGTCATCCATACTGATAGGAATTACATGTTAAAGACTGCTTGGTTTGGAGAAATACAAACTCAGGATTTAATCATAGTAAGTAAGGTTGTCCTTACTAATAGCTATTCAATATTATCCAAAGGAACCCACTGAACTATCTACATAAAAACAATTATTTGATCGGCATGTTGCACTTTGTGCTTTGCATGAGGCACTTTAACCCTCTGCACCACTTTATGTTGATTAAAAACAGGGATTAGGCGAAACACAGATCTCTCCAAGAGATGCATTAATCCATGAGTTAAGTTGACACTTTATTATGACCAGAAAACTACAGGCACCCAAAGAACTCTGAAGTCTTTGTCTTTAACGCTGTCAGAAAGAGGGTTACAACTTATCAAGATACTGATATCATGCCAGGTGAGGCACATAAGAAGTCTACTGAGACCATTCAATAAGGTGATGACTAGCAGCTGAGAATTTTAATTGAGATGACACCAAATGCAACCCTTCCTCGGTGAGGTGGTCTGGCAGTAGTGTGGAGAAATTAGTACTTTTGTGCTTTTCATAGCGCCGATGTGATATTTCAATTCCCCTCTTGCAGTCAGTCGCCCGTCTAAAGTCATTCATGTTGCCAAGACATCTAAATCCACGGCCATTGAGAGGAACATCTCACAAACCACGTTTGCCTTGGAGCACTGACACCATCGCTGCTGTGTCCTAAATACCGACGAGGTGAAGCTACACTGAGCGAATCTCTGAGAATGTGAAGATCGATCCACCTACATACACTTTATCTCATGTGTCCCTTGGACAAAACACGCTTACATCCTACACTTCTTAGCACCTGTCTCGGGCCAGGAGGCCCAGTGAATCACCTCTACTAGCTTACGTCCGAATCATTGCAGGCGAATATAAAGGAGCAAAGTGTGCAGAGAAGAGAATCTGGCAGAATTCATTTCTCTCCATTTATACACTAATGTGACCTGACAAGCGGAAGCCATGATATTTTTACCTTTTATTTTTATTTCTGTTCTTGATTAACTAATAAAGGAATGCAAAGCAAACTGCAACGAAGAGTAAAAGGTTAAGTGAAACCCTCGTTAGAGGGAATTAGTGCTCCACAGTGGCTTGCCTCAGATGTGTCCTATCAGTTTATTTTAAAGAGGTGTCAGCCCAGATATCTCAAGGAGGAAAGTGAACAAGGCAGTGGTAGTGCTGCCCTTGGGGTGCTTGCATCACGTCACACATCTGCGCTTTTGTTTCTTATTAGACAAGGTTGTCAGGTTGGGAGGTGAATTGAGCGTGTAGTTTATCTCTCCTTTCCATGTCTGGTGCTCTTTCAAGTTGGAGTTATTGCATGTGTAGTGCTGTGCAAGCTATGTATGTATGTATGTATGTATACATACGCTGTTGGAGTGGGAGATGGATGCAGGTTAAATGGATAAATCTCCTGCCACGATGATGACAGCTAAGCGTTAGATGCGAGTGTGAAAACATACAGTTCCTTACTTTCCTTATACAGCTGTTTCTGGTAGCAGTCCAGACCTATAGGTGCAATCACACTCTGACACACCCACTGCAACAATAAATCGATGTATCATTAAACATCTCTAAACATACGTGGCACACTGTACACCTCTAAATCCGCGTTTGGTAGTGAGAATGCACAAGACGTAGTCCTGGTGAATGCCCAGCACCCTCTAGGGTCAGCACAGAGGCAGGAACATATCAAGACAACATGTGAAATGTTCAGTTAAGACGGTCTTGTTCTTAAATTTGTGAATGGGCTGCATCTATATCGTGAATGGTAAGAAAGCCTTAACAGTTTTAATCCTTTGATTCATTACATTTGTTAAGGGGAGGTGCCAACAAGCAGACAGACCCAGAATGGAGTAGAACAAATGCTCACTTCGTACTATGTCATATCTACATCTCCTAAGGAGCTCCATAGATTTTCACTGTGGACTGTAACGTTCAGCCATGGAGAGGAGTAGATCCTGCCATGAAGCATGGCTATTTAAGTTTGTGAGATTTTGTCGTTCTTTGTCGGTTTGAGGTTTAATGGCGCATTTGCTGTTAATAATTAGGGGCTCTGGTTCAGTCTCCTTTGGCCACTGGCTCCTTTGGCTCAGGAACCTTCAGCTGCCTGATTGAAACATTGTCAATCGCATCTGGGAACAATCCAGAGGATTATTTTAGTCTCTCAATCTTTCAATTTTCTGTTTCTGTGTATCCTTTGACCCCCATTAACATGCATGAGAGACTATTTTTACACAGTAAACTGTCATTACACATTTAGGGGGTCATTATGACCCGGGCGGTCAGCGGTAATATGGAGGAAAGTACTGTCAACAGGCTGGTGGTACTTTCCTCCATATTATCACATTGGCGGTTTGGCTGAAGCCAAACCACCAATGTACCACACCGACCACCATGGTGGTAACGGCCGCCGGGTTGGAGACATCAGTCTCCAGCCCAATGGTCATCACTTGTCCACCTGCGGGATTATGACCTCGCCTACCACCATGGTTTTCGTGGCTTTCACGCACTATCAATGACAGGGAATCCCTTCCCTGTCACTGATAGGGGTCTTCCCCAACCCTCTCCCCTGCCACAGGTTCCCCCTTCCTCTCCAGACCCCCCATCATACACGCCCCTCCCTTCACACACGCACACACATACACACACACCCATTCCAGGCATGCATACATCCATTCACACACATCCACACACACTCACATACATACACGCAGTCACACATTTACACAACTCAACATACACACACTCACACCCCCAAATATGCACACACATACAACACGCAACACACACCTGCATACACGCATGCACAAAATATAAATTATACACTGTTCCAACCAAAAAGAATGGAAACTAGTGGCAGGGGTCCTAAATTCTAGGAGCAAGAGGCCTCACACATCCATAGGATGTCATGCTTCATCATCGGCACTGCTCCTCGTCAGACCGGCACTGCAATGTCTGACGGGCACCACCCCTGGTGGGGGGGCTCTTTGCCGGAGATCTTTTTTTTAAAAGGTGGTGCCGTGACACCAAAGGTGAAAAAGTGACAAAGGAGATCAAAAGAAAGCGTGGTTAAAATTGGCTCTCAAAACCGCCACTGAGACAACAGTTTTATTAGACCAGATGGACGGTCAGGGCCAAGGTTAAAAAATATATAGTCATAAGAGTGAAATTAGAAATTAAGATCAATCACTCTATAGGAAAAAATATATCAAAGGGAGGAGTCTGGAGATTTTCCAAAGCCTACCCTATCATGGGTCAACATGTTTCGCATCCTGGTGGTCCATACGGATCCAGTGATGCTTCATCAGGACCTAGATGACTATGTGTATCTCCTACTTATAAGGGCCACATATGCTTCCTTAAATTACTGAAGACCAGAGAATACCTTGGAGAAGTAACAGTCACTTACATAAATGCGGAACCGATAATTCCTAACTGTCGCCCTGTGAATGAAAGTACACAGGTTAAACAGGGGTAAGGGCGAATCATAACCAATATATATCGTGGGAAAAGAAGGCATACATACACACACACACCCATAAACACACACAACACCCCTTACGCCCTCCCCTGTTGGAGCACCCACTTACCTGTGTCCAGGGGGTCCTCCGGCAGGAGACGGGACGGGGTGCTGCTGTCAGTAGCAGCGTCCGCCAGCAGAACACTGCCAGGCCATATTAATTCTCATAATACAGCCGGTGGCGGTCTACTGGTGTGGCGCTGCTGCTGACAGCAACGCCACCTTAACGCCATCCGCCGCCATGGCCACAGCTGGATTTCTGCCATCCTTCTGGTGGAAATCCAGCTGTGGTCATGATACAGCAGTTGGCTGGTAGCCGCGGTGACGGTCTTTTGGCGGCCATCGCAGTGGAGGTAGGTGGCATATACCGCCAAGGCCAAATGAGGGACTTAATTATTTACCTCACCAGTGCATTGAATACACAATCCAATCTTTTTTTTGTTTGTTTTGCCATGCATGAGGCATGGTTTTTTTGCTGTTATCAGGAGTTAAGTGCAAGTGTCAACAATACTGGCTTTGCCATTTCTTGTTATGAATAATAGTAGGTGGGTGTAGATACACAGAATGACAGATATAAATGGACTGTCGTCAAATTTTGACAGGGGCTCTTCTTAATATTTTATTATGGATATTATAGTGTAATAATAACATTTGTTTGTAGTTACCTATAATTACATGGTCTACTGTGAATGTCGATACACTTAAGGACACAAGGAATAAAGGCAAATCTCTCTACCCCACAATATTGTTCCATGACAAATTTCTATCTCACAATCACACACCCTCCATTGCTTTCAAATAGTAATGATGGATTAATTTCTCAGTGGCACACCACAAGACTTCTGCTTCCTATCTTACCATACTATCACGCTATTTTCCATCATCTACTTGCCAATACTTTGTTATGTTATATTTTGTTATGTGTATTTGTAAAGCAACTATCACCCATGAGGATATTCTGGTGGTGAATTGGTGTGTGTGCCTAGCCCTGCCTTTGGTAGGTTGGTTAATTGAAAAGCCAGGGATTCAGCTTCTTGTGGAAGTCAAGAAGACAGGAGGAGGCTCTGATGTGGAGTGGGAGGCCATCCAAGCTTTACGAGTGATGTAAGAGAAAACTCCTGAGCTGGTTCAGTGGGGGGGAGGATGTGTGTAGGTAGGAGTCCTGAGGACTGGACGGGTTTGGGTGGTTGGTGGACGGAGATGGGACTATTGAGGTATGTGGGGCCTGAGTTATGTAGTGCCTCAAATGTTCATGTGAGGAGTTTAACTTAAGCATGTTTCTGTATTGGGAGCCAGTAAAGTTCCCTAACGTGTGGTGTAGTATGAGTTCTGTGCGGGAGGTGGAGGATGAGTCTGGCTGCTGAGTTCTGGATGGTTTGTAGTCTTCTAATGAGTTGGTTGGTGATTTCAGTGTAAAATGTATTCCCACTGTCCAACTTGCTGCAGTGGTGTAACAAAACTTGTGGGGCAAATGGATAGCATGGGGGTTGGGCCTTATTAGAAATGGGGTCTCTAGTTGCAGTGTTACACACCCTTGTCCCTTGTCCAAATAGGGACCACAATCCCAGTCAGAGTAAGTCACAACATAATCCAAATTATCCTGTGCCCACCCTCTGGTAGCTTGGCACTGAGTCACCAGGAGTAATTTAAAAGGCAAAGTGTAAAGTATTTGTGCAATATATCACACAGTAACACAGTGAAAAACACCACAAAAAGACACCACACAGGTTTAGAAAAATAGATAATATTTATCTGAACAGAATAAGGTAAAAACGACAAAGATCTAATAAACACAAGTTGAAATATCACTTTTAAAAGGTTTAAAAGTGGCTCAGTCCTTAGAAATAAATAGTTGTTTCTTTGCAACACACAGTACCTGGGATGCGTCAAAAATAATGACACATGAAGACCGCCGAGGAGGAGTGCGTAGAAAAATAAGGTGCCGCGTCGGGTTTTCCTGCACGGAACAGACGATGCGTTGTTTCTTTCCACACTGCAAGGAGTTGCGTTGTTTTTCAGGCGCACAGTCTTGGTTCCTCACTGCAATGCGGGGATATTTTGATGCCCAATGATGATGCGATGAAAATGTTCGACACGCTGGTAGAAGGAGCAGGCGCTGCGTCGGTCCCGTAGGTGATGCAGCAAATTTTCCACTGCAAGGCAGGCTGTACATCGAGTTTTCCTTCGAGAAGCTGGTGCTGCATAGTTCTGGTGGTCGGTGTGACGATTTCCCAGCCACGATGCAGACTTTGCATTGATTTCTGCAGGCGTTGCATCAATTTTTGACACACAAGTATTTTCTTGATGAGGTGAAGTCTTTGTTGGCCCTGAGACTTCAGAAACAGGAGGCAAGCTCAATCCAAGCCCTTGGAGAGCATTTCAGGAGGAAGGCATAGTCCTTCCAGCAGCATCAGAGGCCAGCAGGGAAGCAGGGTAACAAGCAGGGCAACAGTCCTTCTCAGCAAATCAGTCCAGATGAGTCCTTTGGGCAGTCAGGCAGTTCCTCTGACAGAGTGCAGGGGTAGGTCCAGAAGTGTCTGATTTGGTGGGGTCAGAGATCCAGTTTATATACCCAAAAATGCCTTTGAAGTGGGGGAAACTTCAAAGAGTGGTTTTGAAGTGCACAAGCTCCCCTTTCAGCCCAGTCCTGTCTGCTAGGATCCCTGTGGGGGTTATCAATCTTTTGTGTGAGGGCAGGCCACTGGCATTTGAAGTGTAAGTGTGGGCCCCTCCACCTTTCCTGCCCAGGGAGACACATTCAGTATGCAGATGAATGCAGATGTGACTGAGTGTCCTGTGTTTATGGTTGTCTGGGTGGAATGCACAAGGGGAGCTGTCAACCAGCACAGACCAGACGTGGATTGGAGACAGGCTGTAAGGCACAGGTGGCAGTAAGTGCAGAGAAATACCCACTTTCTAAAAGTGCCATTTCTAAAATAGTAGTATCAAATGCAACTTCACCAGTAAGCAGGATTTTCTATTACCTTTCTGGCAATATCAAACAAGACTACTCCTTTCAGATCAGAATCTACCACTTAAGAGTATATGAGGACAGTTCTAAACTTAGTGTATGAGAGGAGGAGGCCTCACAGTAGTGGAAAACGAATTTATGAGTTTTTCACTACCTGGACATGTAAAACACATACGTTCATGTCCTTCGTTTTACCTTCCTAACACCCTGCCCTATGGGTTACCTAGGGCCTACCTTAGGGGTGACATTTGTAAAAAATGGGGAGTTTAAGGCTTGGCAAGTAGTTTTAAATCCCAAGTCAAAATGGCAGTGAAACTGCACACACAGGCCTTGCAATGGCAGGCCTGAGACGTAGTTAAAGGGCTGCTTATGTGGATGGCAAAATCAGTGCTGCAGGCCCAGAAGTACCATTTAATTCACAGGCCCTGGGCACATGTAGTTCACTTTACTAGGGACGTACAGGCAAATTATATATGTCAATTGGGAAGGAACCAATGTTACCATGATTAAGGGAGAGAGCATATCCACTTTAACACAGGACGGCAGTGGTAAAGTGTGCAGAGTCCTAAAACCAGCAAAACATGGTCAGAAAAATGGAGGGAGGCAGGCAAAAATTTGGGGGATAACCAGCATAAGGTTGTCGGGTCTAACAAGCCTAACATGTTTCTGGAGTTGTCGACTACCTCCAACACAGTTGCCTTTTGCATTCTGTTTCCTATCTTCCCATCCCCATCATTAAAGTCCTAGTCTAGGTCTAGTAATGCTCCTTCATTATAGGGAAAAAGACTGCAAATTGATGCCACTTCCCCTTTCTCCTTAGTTCCTAAAACACTCTCCTGTGGTATCCACCCAGGGACTGATACTAACACAAAACATTTTAAAACTAAACGTGCAAAACTGGGTGGATATTACTATGTCGATAAATTCCGAATTTACAAGTATACTGGCAAAACGTTATACCTCCTGTAATCCTTTTATTCCCCTAGTGAGCTACAGAACCTCGCCATGCTGCACCATTTAGCAGGACACGCAGCGAAACACCAATGAGTGCCGAGAGAGTTGTCTGTGGGATCAACAAATCTGAAAAGCAAGCTAACACTGAAGTAGTAGACGCCATTAAAGAAGGGGTTATAAATTGATAGAACTTTCTAGTCGCACCTTTTGCCTCGTCATCCTTTTTTCAATTTGGCATTACAGTGAGTACATCCACAATTATTAAACATTTCCTGGCTTTCTGGCTCTAAGGTAACTTAGGACCGCCCTTTACCCTGCCTTGTGTTCAGTTGAGAAATGAGCATGGTGTACTGATTGATGATACCGCCATCATTTAATTACAAGACTTCATCACGGCGTCCTTGGCAGCAGTGAGAAAAACATCAAAGTAATGGGTGGAATGACTGAACAAGTCTCAGCCACTTGAAATTACTCTGGGTTGCATTCGTTACATAGTGTTTTTCTGTTGCTCACTACACTCGTACAGCCAGGGGCGCACCCTATATGAATTAGGCTCGGTCCCGCTCCAAAAAAGACAGACCAGTTCCAATTGCTAGGTTACATTCCCCTCCGAACAGGCACAAAAGCGACATCGGATGTGTTTCCTTGACAGTAATGTCATGACCTTGCCCCAACCTGTGATGTTTTGTGTGTATTTTTTTACACACACGCAAGCACACACACAACTCGTGTGCACGCACACACGCGCGCGCACACACACACGCACACCTCAATAGATATGGGTAATATATTCATTATTCCTTGTAATGGGCAGCATTTTTGTGTCTTTCTGATTGACTGAGACTCCAAAAGCCATTACACTGAATGTGTCCCATAGTTCAATTTAATTTTAACTCGTTATTAAACAAACCTCATTACAGAAGTGGGGAAAGCAGTACATTCCTAGAGACCCGACTAGTTTTCTGCTGATTGATGCTGCAGACAAGAAATTAAATTAAAATGCATTCTGAATTATATATATAGAACATTAATGTGTCATTAAATCACATTTCTATTGTTTTTTAATGGAACATGAGCAGGGTGTTCATGTAATATGGTTTACATTTCTGAATCTTGATTGAGAACATACTGGGAGCACTTGCTCTTGCATTCGTAAGCTCAGAAATGTAGCTCTGATTGTTTCCTCCATTACAAGAGCTTGGAAGCGACTGTCTTTGCAAAGTGTGCAAGTGCTTAAAGTGTACAAGTGGTTCCAGGTGGTGGGCACTAGCACTATTCTTTTGGCATCTGACTTTGGCTCAGATCAAGAGAGAGACAAGGCAGTAAAAATAGGAAGAGAAAGCTAAAGGAAAACAATGACAACAGTAGCACGCAGAAACGCAAAGGAACCTGAGATAAAGAGACAGGGTGATGGAAAAAAAGGCATGAGACCAAGACCAGCCTAGCCGTAGCGGGCATCGGGCGTTTCCCAGGGAGGCTGGAAGGGTGGGGGCCGGTTTTGCAGTAGTGCTTCAATATCAGCCCCCAGTAATAAAAGCAGCAGTGCTGTGCACTTACACCTCCCCCCTACCACCCGGGGGCCGGTTGGACAAAATTGCCAGGGCTGCGTTGGGATCCCAATCTGGCCCTGCATGAGGCATAATCAAGGCTATTCAACTGGGGTATTTGACAACCCAAGCATTCAAAAACACTGGATGCGGACTCCTGGGAAATGCTTTTCACCCCTGCACTTCAGTTATACCACCGAAGTGTGCTACTAAAGAATGTGTTGCAACTCAACCACCTAAGGATGCTGTGATCAGGCTTCCTGTGCAGGCAGGAGACAGCAGTAGAGTTCCAGAATTGTAAGAGGTCCGCTGTAGTGGTCAGTAATGACAGTGATTTGCCCCCAGCATGAAAGTAATTTCTGGAAAACAATGCAAATTTTAGCATTCAAGCATGCACCCTTATGTCTCAGCTCCGTCGCGGCTAATAAAAAAATGAGCATGCCGGTCGGTGGCACTCATAACAGTCTTCTTTGCTCCTGTCTGTCATTCTATATATATATATATATATATATATATATATATATATATATATATATATATATATATGTACATTTGCACTGGTGACTAGGAGAACGGGATCCTGAATGGCATGGTGAGCCTTGCCTCACCAGCCCCCAAAAGACCATCCAGACTGGCTTCATGGATGTGTCAGGATACCCAACGCTGTCCAGCAGACCCTTATGCCACCTGGTTCTGGAATGCGGTGCTACTCACAGGAAAGTGCTTCATCAAGGGTAGTAAGCTCCATATAAAGGCTATTGCATGTAACTCCTGCTGTCTTCACTCATAGTGTGACCTGGCAAGTACTAACCTCGCAACCACCCAGAACTGTGTGGCTCACCAAACTACTGCGCCATCCTGCCACAGTGTTGTCCACCTTAACGGTTCCACACACCTAAGAGGCCTGGTGATGCTCATCTCTACTTTAGCCCCCATAGTTATTAACAAACCATTTGTTAGCGCTCCTTGTTACTAGCTGGTGCTTTCACTCATTAAGCAGAAATGTTATTTTGATTCTTTTCTTTTACAATGTTTTCAATAGTACACGAAGTGCAATTCTGGTAGGATTAGGAAAGGAATTTGAACAGTTTGAGAAGAAAAATGGTACTGATTATATGTATTTATGGGTGGGGATTTTAACACGAGTAAATGTCAACGCTTAAATAGCGCTTCTTGTGGCTACGTACATTGCTATGGGAAAGAACCATTGCACTTTCCCCATGATACAGATGGTGAGTCCATAAACGAAGTATAGATGAAACTTTGAAATGATCGAGCAGGACACAGAAGATACCAGAGCCTTGCTACCGACGTGCCATGGAAACGATCATTGATCACATAATAATTTCAGTGAATTAATTAAACTTGCTTAAATCTCCCAAGATAGAATCAATCAATCAATCACAGACATTTATAGAGCGCGCTACTTACCCGTTAGGGTTCCAAGGCGCTGAGGGGGGGGGGGGGGGAGACTGCCACTGCTCGAAGAGGCAGGTCTTCAGGAGTCTTCTGAAGGCGAGTAGGTCTTGAGTCTGTCGGAGGTAGGTAGGGAGCGTGTTCCAGGTCTTGGCGGCGAGGTAGGAGAAGGATCTGCCGCCGGAGGTGGTTCGCTGGATGCAGGGGACGGTGGCGAGGGCGAGGCTTGCGGATCGCAGTTGGCGGGTCGGAGTGTAGAAATTGAGTCTGTCGTTGAGGTAGGTGGGGCCGGCGTTGTGGAGTGCTTTGTGTGCGTGGGTGAGGAGCTTGAAGGTGACCCTCTTGACGATGGGAAGCCAGTGGAGCTCTTTGAGTTGAGGGGTGATGTGACTGTGGCGGGGTGCGTTGGTGATGAGTCGGGCTGAGGCGTTTTGGATGCGTTGGAGTCGTTGGAGGTGTTTTGCTGGGATTCCTGCATAGAGTGCGTTGCCGTAGTCCAATCTGCTGCTGACGAGGGCGTGGGTCACTGTCTTCCTGGTGTCGGTTGGGATCCACTTGTAGATGCTGCGGAGGGTGTTGTAGCAGGAGGAGGTGACGGCGCTGACTTGTCTGTCCATGGAGAGTGCGGAGTTGAGGATGAATCCCAACTTGCGGGCGTGGTCAGTGGGCGTCGGAGCCGTTCCAAGGGTGGTGGGCCACCGCGAGTCGTCCCAGGCAGAGTGGGATGTCCCAAGGATGAGGATTTCTGTCTTGTCGGTGTTGAGTTTCAGGCGGCTATTTCTCATCCGACTGCTTTCATTCCTTTGTGGAGGTTGGCTTTGGCGGTGGCGGGGTCGTTGGTGAGGGAGAGGATCAGCTGGGTGTCATCGGCGTAGGTGATGATGTTGAGGTCGTGACGGCGGGCCACTTGTGCGAGGGGGGCTATGTAAATGTTGAACAGCGTTGTGCTAAGGGAGAAGCCCTGGGGGACGCCGCAGATTATGTTGTTGGCTTCGGAGTGGAAGGGTGGGAGGTGGACGGTCTGTGTTCTGCCGGAGAGGAAGGATGTAGTCCGTGGAGGCGAGTGCGTGGGTGCTTGCGAGGTCGGCGATGGTGTCGCAGAACTGGGCCCGTGGTCCGGGGGGTCTGTAGACGAGCGTTCTTCTGAGGGTGGTGTTGGGGTCGGTGTGGATCCGGAAGTTTAGAAGCTCTGCGGTGTTGAAGTGGTCGTCGGGGTGGGTGGTGATCTTGAGGGAGGATTTGTGGACGATGGTGAGTCCTCCTCCGTAGCTTTTGATGCGGTCCCTGCGGGAGATCTTGTATCCGTCTGGGATGGCGATGTCTGAAATGGATGAGTAGTTCCACCATGTCTCGGTCAGGAAGGCTACGTCCGGGGCGGTGCTGTCGAGCAGGTCCCAGAGTTCTACGGCGTGTTTGCGTGCGGAGCGGGTGTTGAGGAGTATACAGCGGAGGTGGTTCGGTCTGGTGGTCGTTGGCTTGGAGATTCGGTCGCAGGAGAAGTGGCAGTTGTGGCAGGCGAAAGGTCCGTGGGTGTGCTTCGGGGCGGCTTGGTAGCAGTATTGGTTTCGGCCGTTGTTGAGTGCGTGGAGGGAGTCGGCGTCGTAGCTGAGCCTGGGCGGTGTGCGGAGCGGAGTGCGATCCTTAGTGTCCTTAGTGATCAATCGGTACTCAAGCTCACCCTTAATATAACTAGTTAACAAATGAAGGGATACAACTTAGCACCCCCTATTAAAACTACGGGCAGAAATGGTGTCAGTCTGATTAGGGCAGGCATTTAAGGAACTAGGGTGCTAGACACTGTAGTCAAAGAAAATCTTGAAGCTTTTCACATCTGCACCGAATGGGGTGTGATGGGCTACTGGCGACTTTTCAAAACATCGCATCAGCATTGCAGATAAGCTAAGGGCCCCACATAAGGAACATAGTAAAACAAGAAAGGCCCACAGGTACTTTGACAATCATTGTACTAGAGCCAATCAGAATTTAAGGAAAGCCTTACAACAACTCTCGAGAAATAGAGGCAATATAAAGGAGCTAAGAAGGATTTATAAGTTAGCATAAACCACAAGGAAGAAATAACTCCAAGAACAGCCATGGGCAAGTCTGGAACGTGCAGCAGAAATTGGGGATGCTGCTATGGTTTAGAAAACCATTAACTCTCCTTTCCTTAAGGATAATCTCCAGCTAACTGTGGAGGTGGTAGTTGCCCCAAAAACCTAGATCAATCATTTTGAAGGACTCTTTAATCCAAATAATATAAATTATATATTCACCAACGGATAATTCACAGTCATCAATCTTTATACCCCTAAAGCCAATAAGCATTGAAGAAATCAAGTCTGGCTTTAGAAAATAGCACCCGGGGAAAAGCATTGGTCCCAGACAGGTTCCTCATTAATGCTTTTAAGTCTTACACATCTCTATGTGTGCACATATTAATCCCAGTTTGTAATGCAGTGGCAAAAAGATACTTCCCCCCAATTTGGAGTGATAGTATTATTGTAACTATATTCAAAAAGGGGGATGGGGCGATGAAAAGTGTTATCACCCAATATCTCTATTAGATTCCTCTGTCAAAGTTGATATTAGAAAAGCTACAAGCCTGGGCCCTAGAAAATTAAATATTGACAGACTCACAGTATGGATTCAGAAGGGATATTTGTATGGTGAAACAGTGTAGTAATCTAAATTTAATAATCACCAAATAGATCATAGCACACCAAGGGCATAGTAATCTCTGTTTTGCAGACTTAAAAAGTGCATTTGATTTGGTTAATCATGTAAAACTGTTGCAGACGGTAGTGGAGCTGGGTGCCCTGGCAGATATTGTATGCCATCTCTCACAACAGCACACATCTTTTACAGCCAGGGTACGTTTTGTGAAGAATGGGGAATGCACAACAAAATTCTGAGTAACAGGAAGTAAGGGTCGGGTCTTTGCCCCATTCCTATTCTTATTGTAGATCAACGGGGTAGATGCTTTTCTACAGAGGATAAAAAATGATGTACACAGAGTTGATATCGGTACTACGCCCATCCCATTGTACGCAGATGATGTAGTGTTGCTGTCTAGGACAACAGTTGGCCTTCAACACCTGATTGATAACTTTGTAAACTACATGGAGGGTAGAGATTAAAATACTCAGTCTCACTAAAATATACACCAGGGTCTGCGGAAGGGAGGGGGACAAGAGGGGTAAAAGTCATTATGTAGCAGAACAGAAGTTAGGACAAGTGAATAACTTTACTTATTTGGGTACATTTTTTTCACAGGAAGGGCACTGGAGCCGCACCTTAAAGCTGCAAATCTTACATTTTTAAGAGTCTCCGATGCACGTTTTAGATTTGCCCATAAACTCGACTCAAAACCCATGAGAGAAATGGTGAAAATATATAAAAGTAAATGCCTTCCAATTGCAATATACACGGCACCGGTATGGGGCATGACTAATAGTAAAATGATACAGACACAGGAGAATTATTTTTTATGTAGGCTTCTTGCAGTCCCTCGTTTGACCCCAACTTATATCAATTATAAAGACCTGAATGTATTGCATATAGAAGATTCCATCCATCTCAGTACAGTGCCCAAATGGTATAGCATTTGGAGTAAGATAGGCATCAAGGTTACTAGAAATATTTTAAGGGATTGCCTGGAACTTGACTTCTATGAGAAAATACCCTGGCTATGGTATGTGAATAACTTACTGAAGGAATTTGATGATAATATTAGTATTTTGGCCCCTGCCAGTATCTTGCAATACAGTAAGAAAGAATTAAGAACTGTCTTTAAGGAAGAAAAGGAAGATCAATAGAAAATTGTGTGGAAGACCTAAGACATTAGTTGATAGATATTGCCTTGGACCACTGCAACAGGAAATACAAGGCTACCTGATAAAAGTAACACCAATTATAGGTTTTATTTAACCAGACTAAGCTTCCATTTGCTTAACTATTTAGTCATATTCGCCAGTTCAGCGGCATGGTCAGTACATTTACCTAATTATCCATGTGATGGGAAAGCTAGTCAAACTATTGTAAATTTTACAAAGACATTAGACTAGTGTACTGTGCACATTAATTTTAAGTCAGAGTGTCATTCATTATCACAAGGCTTTGAAATCCCTATGTAGTATGACAAATGCTAACATCTGTTGTGTTATCTTGACTTATATCAAGTCTGCTAACAGGAGGTGGAAGTTACTCAATTATTTATAAAGGATACTTTATGAATAAGATTAATAGTTTAATATTATTGCTGAAATAAGATTAATAGTTTAATATGATTGCTGTGTTATTGGACTGCTAGATGGTAATTTCTCAATACTTTTCGTTGAACCACTGAATAGTATCAGCCTGGTATATCCCTGCAAACTTTTGTGATGAATTTATTGGATGAATTTTACTATGAAAAAAAACTTTTATAGCTATTTTTGCGTTTTTGCGCACATGATACCTTTGCTGAGTGGTTTTATCTTGTTATTGACCATATGGGTTAAAACCTTACCCCTGGTATATTCATTGCATTAAAGTTTTATCATGTTAGAATTGTTCTGGTTGTTTTTCTTTTATTTATCATCTCATGGCACTGTATGAGATAGCTGCTGTTATGATTTGTGGAACTCAATGTATCCTTGCCGTAACTGTACCAAAGACGTTTACTCTAGGAAATCAGGTGTTATTGATCATGCCTATTCCTGCAAACTTGCACCGCTAATTTGCACTAAATATTTCGGTTTTTATTCACTTTATGGTGATATTAAATGAGATACTTTTAATGTGCCAGATGTTTTTTGTTTCTATGCTTTTATGGATTTTTGTATAATCCGAAAAAAGACAAAAAAGAAACTAAGAGGCTATAGGACCACCACACAACTCTGCTATGACCAAGTATCACCATAGCTATCCATAATATCTTAACTTCCTGAATCACCATCTGCTCAAGGCCTGAGAAGGAAGATGCTTCGCTTGCCCCTCATGCAGTACCACTCAACCCAGTGGTTAAAATATATTACTTAGAGGTGGGCGATCTACTGACGGCTCAAGCTTGCTCTGAGCTGCAAACCTGGATATTTCCTAGATCAAGGTCCCCTAAGCCTCTGATAACAAGCCAGGATGAGGGTTGTCCTGACATTGTAACCCCTTGTGCACTCCCATATCATCATCCTCAAAACCCTGCTTGGTGAAGCAGGACAAACCAGTTGGCAGAAGGGTGAATATTATTAGCTTACCTCCAACTAGATCGCTGGCAGAGGTGGAGGGATCTATGGGGGGGGGGGGGGGGTAAGAACTTTGTTAAAAGTGCCATTTGTAATATTGGAAGAGAGCATAGCATCATTAATATCCATGTAAACAAGGGAAGGGTTGTGCACAGTCGAGACAGCGTGTGCTCTAATTGGTACATGTTTTTGTTGTTTCTGATCCTAGCAGCATGATCTTTGATTGCAGAAGGAAAGGTGCAGGAGGAAATGTGCAGGAGGAATGGGACTGTTCCATCTTAACATGGACCCTGATAGTATGGGGAGTGGTAGCGCAGGCACCACAGAGTAGATATGACAGTGTGCAGGCAGGCTTTTGGCAACCGAGCCTTTCTTTGAGTGTGACACTTTTTCACCCAGGATCAAATGGAGTGATACATTGTGAAGGAGCTCCTTGTGTACAGCCTTTCCCCTATGTGGCCTGACTTCTCACCCCTCACGCTGCTTGATATGCATGTAGAAGATGCATCCAGAAGTTCAGCTGATTAACTGGTCGAATTCCCACAAGTGGCATAATGCTTTTGATGATCATCAACCTGGGTGGGCATTCCTTTCTAGAGTGATGCACATGTCCATGGCCATGTCCATGTCCATGAGCTGGTGGTGGCTGTGAGCTGCAAAACCTAAATTGCCTAAGAGATCCAGGTTTATTAGGAAGAGGATGGAATTAGCAAGGGACAGTCTCACATAAGAGACCACTTATCCCCTTATTGTGATTTACAAATTATTATTTTCTGGACTGACAATGCTTTTTTTAGGCATGGCTCATTCTTTGGCTCTTGGAGCCCAGTGCTTCACCTACTTTGAAGCCTGACAGGAGAAAAATTGCGGACAACAAGAAAGAGAAAAGCTACTCATTGCTGCACTGCCTGGGCCCGGCTGCACTTCACAGTGCAATGAGTAATGGACACTGGTACTTGCTGATGCTTCTGTGACAAATTAGGGCAGATGTCAGAAAGAGGAAGATCCACACAGCCAAGTGATGCCTGAAAACTAGACCCAAATAGAGTTGTGATCAAGTCACTCTGACATTCATCGTACAACAAGTCCCTAGAAGGCAAGAGGTCTGGTGTACCAGACCTTATGCCCTCTGTACATTTGATCGGACTCATCTGGCAGCAGTGTCATTGCAGGAGAAGGAGTGTATACTCAGAAACTTGTTTGGGCACTTCCTCTTCTGGCCGCACATGGATCTGGCCTTGCCCTGGGATCCACACCCAAAAGCAGATAAGCAGATCCTTGTAACCCTGGCCAACCTACATACCAGAGAAAAACACAACTACCACTCACACAGCCCCCATCAACTATGCACCAGTCAATTTATGCTGTACCCAACAGCTGCTGTGATCCACCATGAGACCATCATTTGCAGAACGTCTGAAGGCAAAATGCCTCTGCTGGTCCTTTATATTGATAGGTAGATCAAGAACTTTCAACACCATGGTCAGCAAAAATATATTGAAAAAACATGCTCACCCACACCTCACCTTGAAAGGAAAGGCTTCTACCACTTACCAGCTTAACATGGAGGCCCTACTGTAGATCTTTAAAATCATCATGAAAACCAGCACGTACCAAATAGAGGCCATATCCTGCAGAAACAACACATTCAATTAACAGATGTCTACACAGCACAGGTCTACACAGCACAACCAAGTGCACAGACCACAATAAAATACACAGGTATAACTTAATGCAAACAAGAATTAGTTAAAAGTCAACCGTAGAATACATTCTCACATTACATACTCAAAGGTCTGCTAAATTATGTTCTTGATTACCCAAGGAGAGCTTGACTCCTTTCAGTAGTTGCAGTGCTACCATGCACAGAATAGTTTGTGTGAAAGGTATCAAGTGCCTCCTTAATAGAGTCCAAGTTAAGAAGCAAATAGCACAAATGACAAAGAAACCTCCTTGGTAGTCTATATCTTGATTGAAGACTAATTCCAAAGTCAATAGCAAGGCACCAGTCTCTCCCTGCCACGGGAGAAAAGGAAACAGATAAAGAAAGGGAGACCTAAAGGATGCTTCCTACTGTAAAGAGCAAATATTAAAGGACAAAATAATGGCCAAAGGATGATAAAGGTAACACAAATAAGGGAACAAACGTGTTCCTGTGCATTATAACTTGTAATTGCCTCCCTCTATATGAAACAGGAAAATAAATCACAAGAAAAGACTTAACGTAATCTTAAAATGGGAAACTCAGACTTAGTTCCCTGAACAGACCACTGTCTTGGAAAGGGCAGTTGATTTGGCTTCTCCACACTCCTCCCCTATCTTTCAATTAATGGAATCTGCCTAATAGACGAAAAAGAATCTCAAATTTGATATCCATAGCCTGGTGCAGAACTCTGCAGTCCTGTCACTGTCCCTCTCATCTGACATGCTTCACAAATTGCTGAGCAACATCTAGGTGACTGCAGCCACAAAAATGCTATGGGAATGCCATGCACAGAGCATGACATCCTACAGACACTGCCTTTGCATGCTTAATGTGTTTTTCCTGATAGTAAGGTCTGGTAAGGTCTTTGCATAAATATAATACGAACATGAACAGCTGCCAACATCGACTGCATCCCAGAAGAAATGAAGCTGACCTTGCAGTTGCAGCCCAGTAAATGTATTAAGAATCTGGGTCTGTGGTCAGCCAGCAGAGGAGAGACACATGTGTGCAGTGGCTCCACGGGAAAGACCACTTACTAGCTAGAGCTACACACTGTACCTAGTGTCAGGGAAAGAGTCTCTTGAGTTTGGTTAAGCTAGGGGCCTGGGCATAGCCCTTGCTCCAAACTTATTTTGGGAGACTTAGTCAGAGTAGTTAGGGATCCTACACCACTCTAGCTAGCTGACATGTCTTCAGTAGAGCACACCTCTCAGGTCATGGATAATTCCTGTGAGAACCTGACCTTTCAAGAACTTAGGGAGATGTGTGCTTAGAGGAAGCTGAAGGCTGGGAGAAATCCCAATAAGACTTTACTTCTGGGCCAGCTCTTCCAGGATGACCTGGAACATGCTGGTAGCCAGGAGGAGGAAGAAGTAGACTCTGACCCTCCAGTGCTAGAGAAGGAAAACTTAGCCACTGAGGTGGGTCAGGAAGAACCCAGGGAGGATCAGAGAAACTCTAGGAACACCCACAGTCCTGTTAGGAGCATGATTAGCAGTGTGAAGGAGGGCCCCACCAGTAGGTCCACATTTGTCCCTAGAGGGCTGGCTGAGGGGGTGTCCAAGGATAGCAACAGATCCTCCTCTGCCCACTCTCACATCTCCTCAGTATATGAGGTGATCCACTGTTCAAATCCAAGGGACGATTCCCTAGACAGGGAACGCAGAGAGCTGAGACTGAAGGGGGTGAACCTGAGGCTGCATCAGCAACAGCTGACCCTAGATAGGAAGGCCTTGTGAGTGGAGCGAGAGAGGCAGCGGTTGGAGTTAGCACCCCATGATGGCAGCAATTTTAGTTTCAGGGAACCTAGAATCAAGGAGGACTCTTTTGATTCCAGAAACTTGAATAAGGTTGTTCCTCTCTACAAGGTGGGGATAACATCTACAAGTGGTTCACTGCTCTGGAGAGTGCCTGTAAAGTACAAAGGGTCCCTCAGAGACAGTGGACTGCTATCTCCTGGCTCTCCTTCTCTGACAAAGGGAGAGTGAGGCTTCTCACTGTCAGAGAAGAAGTTGCTGACAACTATGTTGTTCTAAAATCTGCACTTTTAGATGGATTTGGTCTCACCACTGAGCAATATAGAATCAAGTTTAGGGAGACCAGGAAAGAGTCCTTCTAGGATTAGGTTGATTTTGGGGACTGCTCTGTTGAAGCTTTGGAAGGCTAAATACATGGCAGCAAAGTTAGTGATTATGAGGGCTTGTATAATCTAATTCTGAGAGAGCATATTTTGAACAACTGTGTGTCTGACTTTTTTGCACCAATACTTGGTTGACTCAGATCTGACCTCACCTCAAGAATTAGCAAATAAGGCAGACAAATGGGTCAGAACTAGGGAGAGCAGAAAAGCTTACACAGGGGGTGACAACAAGAAAAAGGAAGCAGACAAGTCTCAGGACAAGGGTGGGGACAAAGATAAAAACAAAGAGTCTTCATAAGGCCCACAAAATTCCTCTGGGGTGGGTCTAAAATGTCTTCCTCCCCAATAAAAATTCTTGTTGCTATATTTGTAGAAACAAAGGCCATTGGCCAGAGGACAGCTCCTGTCATGGGAAAGGCATTGAGCCGTCCACCACAACTACCCCCACTTCCACTCCTAATGCCCTAGTAATAGTAGTTATAGTGGTGGGACTACTGGTCAAAAGTGTAATTGGCTTCACCTTTGGGTCTGTAGTGTGATCTGGGGAAGAGATAGAAACCCCTAAGACAACTTCTGTCTCTCAGGGTGGCATTGGCCTTTCCACCCTGGCTGCGTGTCCCCTTAACATGGATAAGTAAAAGTAGCACATTCTGGTAAATGGTGTTGAGGCTGAGGCCTACAGGGACACAGATGCCAGTGTCACCATAGTAACTGAAAAGTTAGTGTCACCTGAGCAACACCTACTTGGTCACAAGTACCAAGTCACTGATGTGAATAACTCCAGTCAGTGCCTCCCCTTAGCTATGTTAGACTTTAGCTGGGGTGGTGTTACAGGCCCTAATCAGGTGGTAGTCTCTTCTAACCTACCTGTTGAGTGCCTCCTAGGTAATGACCTGGAGATCTCAGTTTGCGCTGAAGTAGAGTTCCTTGCCCACGCAGCCATGCTGGGCATCCCCAAACATTTGCTCACTTTAACCTTAAAACAGGCTAAAAAGCAAAGTGGGGAAAGGACCCTGGAGCCTGGAATAATGGCCCAGGACACTCCTAAAAACTCAGACAGACAGGATATAAAATGACTTCCTGTCCAGCCTCCCACTAAGGATCCCACTCCTCTGAGGTGGGAACCACCCCAGCATGATACATGTACCACAGGAGTCAAAAGCTACCACAGCTGAGCTCCCAGGAGTAAATGAATCCCTCTGGAAGGAACATAAGATAGAACAGCAAACCTGCCCTATCTTAGAAAACTTGAAGCAGCACTCCTGCCTTCCATGGAAACTTTGGGGCAGCAACACTGCACCACTCCTGACAAATTAGGACGGCAAACATGTCCTTCTTTAGAGCCTCTAGGACAACAACCCTGTCCTGCCCTACCCCTGTTCAGACAGCAGCCCCGTCCTCCTTCAGAGTCGTTAGGCCAGCAACCCTGCCCTGCTGTAAACTCCTTAGGACAGAGCTTCAGGAACAGCCATATAGTCCTACTCGGATACCCTTTAGTCCACAACCTAAACATAGGGAACCACAGGGCCCACAGTTTAAACCCATTTCAGGGGAAAATCTCAAACTGCTAGTGTGGTCCACCTCCCCACAGGGAAGGGGCCACACAGTGGATGATACTGGGAGTAACCACTCTAATGCGGAGCTACTTTCCAGCTATCCTCACTTAGACAATAAAGACTCATCTGACCAAGGTTAGCCTTATTGTCCTTCGTTTGAGGGGGGGCTTCTGTAGGAAAGTAGCCTCTTTTTAGCACAGTTATACCCACTTTTTGCCTGTTTGTCAGTGTGTTTGACTGTGTTTCCTGAGATCCTGCTAACCAGGAACCCAGTGATTATGCTCTCACCTTTCTAACTTTCTAACTTGTACCACTTTCACCCCACATTTGGCATAGTAGTGCCCATGTAAGTCCCTATGATATGGTACCCAGGTAACCAGGGCATTGGGATACCAGGGGATCCCCATGGGCTGCAGCATGTATTATGCCACCCATGAGGAGCCCATGCAAAGTGTTCTGCAGGCCTGCTATTGCAGCCTGCGTGAAAGGGTGCATGCACCCTTTTTTACCATAGGTCACTGCACCAGGTCACTGTAAGTCACTCCTATGGCAGGCACTCCTAGCCCAGAGGGAAGTGTGCAAATAGCTGTGTGTGAGGGCACCTCTGCACCACTAGAGATGCCCCCACGAACTCCAGTGTTATTTTCATGGACTTCGTGAGTGAGGGGATGCCATTTTATGTGTTTACTGGACATAGGTCACTACCTCTGTCCAGCTACATAATGGTAACTCTGAACCTAGGCATGTTTGGTATCAAACATAACGGAATCATATCCCAATACTGTTGCCAGAATTGGAAGTATGATTCCATGCACTCTGGGGGGCTCCTTAGAGGACGCCCAGCATTGCTCCTACCAGCCTTCTATGGTTTTCCAGGCAGCCCAAGCTGCTGCTACCCCTCAGACAGGTTTCTTCCCTCCTGCCGCTTGAACAGGAGGAAGCCCAGGAAGGCAGAACAAAGGCTTTCCTTTGGGAGTGGGGGGTAGCACCTTCTCCCTTTGGAAATAGGTGTTACATGGTTTGGGGGTAGCATCCCCAAGCCACTGGTATGCTTTCAAGGGCACATTTGGTGTTCTCCTTGCATAAACCAATCAACACCGGTTCAGGGACCTCTGGCCCGTGCTCTGTTGTGAAACTGGACAATGGAAAGGGGACTGACCACTCTCCGGTCCATCACCACACCAGGGGTGGTGCCCGGAGCTCCTCCAGAGGGTCCCTGGGTTCTGCCATCTTGATACCAAGGTTGGCAGGGACCTCTGGAAGCATCTGAGTGGCCAGGCCAGGCAGATAGAGTCAGAGGCCCCTCCAAGTAGGTGGTCACCTGGTTAGGTGACCAATCACTCTTTCAGGGCTATTTAGGGTGTCTCTCTTGGGTGGATCCTCAGATTTGGCTTACAAGATTCCAGCAGGACTCCTCTGCAACATCTACTTTGACTTTTAGCCACTGGAACCATGACTGGACCCTCCAGGAGCCAACAATCTGCATCCGCGATGAAGATTCGGCTTGCAACATTGTTTCCACGGTTCCTTCAAGCTTCTACAACATTTCCCTGGCTGTGCATCTCCTGAGGGTGGGAAGTCCTCAGTCTGAACAAGAAGAAAGTGGAGTTAAGGAGTCACTCCACTGCATCTGCAGGCATCAACTGCAAAGATGACCGGATGCGGGGTCTCCTCTCATCCTCAGCTGCATGGATCCTGCATCATGGGTGGTAGTCCAGAGTAGTCCTCTTGGTCGTCTCTGCCAGCTGTCCAAATTTGGTGGTGGTAAGTCCTTGCCTTCCCAAACAGGACAGTATCCCAATTCACTGCGTCTCTTGCAGGTGCCAAGGCTTGTTTGCATCTCCTCCAAAGGATCTTCAGACTCCGGGTAGCCCCAGCACTCCTTCCTGCGATGCACAGCCCTCTGCATGCTTCTCCTACGGCATGGAACTCTTCTCCAATAGGGCTGCATGGGCTCCTCTGTAACTCCTGGTTCCTCATCCAGTGGTTCTCTTGTGGGAACTGCCACTTCTTCTCTGGACTCTCTGCCTTTCGGAGGGACCCATCAGGACTCCACCTGTGGTTTGAGTCCTCCTAGACCTTGATGGTCCCCGGCAGCTCCACTTTTACTCTCCCCAACTTCTGCCTTTGCCAAGGATTGTTGGTGACTTTTCCATGCCACTGACTGACTGCAACCATCCATTCAGCATGGGACATCGACTACATCCTCCAGGAACTCTTCACCTGCTCCAGGGCTGCAGTCCTGACCGTCTTTGTCTCACTGTCAACCAACTCCTGCATCCACAGCTAGGTGAGTAGTAGCTCCTACTCCTTCTGGACTCTTCTGTGACTTCTGGACTTGGCTCCCTTCTTTCACAGGCCTTCCTCTTCAGAATCCACCACTGGTTTCTTGCAGTCTTGTCTGGGTTTTGCCTTTTCTTCTTTTCCTTCCTTTTGGGTGGTTTGGGGAAAATCTAGTAATTTACTCCTTTCCTCCTGGTTGCTAGGGGGCACTGTGGTACCTACCTTTGGGGTTTCCTAGTACCCCCAGGCTCCCCTCTACACATTCCACTTACCTAGGTGGGGGTCCTGTGTTCACATTCCAAATATTTTAGTATATGGTTTAGGCTCTCCCTAGGGTCACTATTGTCTATCTGCATTTGCACTGTTTTTTATCACTTTCTATGCCTATTGCTGATAACTAGTGTATAAATTTAGTGTGTTGCATACAATTGGAGGGTTGCCTCTCTAGTACTTTTTGGTATTGTGTCACTAAAATAAAGTATCTTGTTTTCTTCTATGAGTGTAAATGCTGTGTGACTACAGTGGTATTGCATGAGCTTTGCATGTCTCCTAGATAAGCCTTGGCTGCTCATCCACAGCTACCTCTAGAGAGCCTGGCTTCTAGGCACTGCCTAAACTACACTAGTAAGGGATACCTAGTAGAAGGTGTAAGTACCTTAGGTACCCACCACACACCAGGCCAGCTTCTTACATATCCCCAATGTAAACTGAGAGCAAGAGCAATTGAAGGGTGGTGCCTGGAGGCTGAATAATGGGAAGTACCACACACTAGTTCTACAGATAATAACTCTGCCTAGCTGCTGTCACCTGCTTCTGTTTCAACTGAAGGAAGCACAAGAGCCTAGCACTACAGATTAAATCTCCGCCTAGCTGCCGCTCTCCTGCTCTCTGACTGTGGCTAAATAAACTTCACCTGGAGGAGTGAAGACATAAGTGAAACAAAGTGGCCCATTTGTTCTTGTGCTGTCAGGCCATCAACTTTTGAAGTGCTTCGTTTCTAAATGTATGTACAGAACGTCAAGTCACCTAAAAGTAAGGGGTAGACAAAGTGACATCACACACCATTTGATCTTCAATTCCACATGTACTCGCATGCTTGCACAAATGCACACATTTATGCTTACACACATTCACAATTACACACTCTCTCCTCTTTCTCTCATGTAAACACACACTTACCCACAAGCATGCACACAACATACATTTAAAAGCATTTTTACTTACCTTAGCTGCTAGGGAAGTTCGTATTCCAGCTAATTGTACATCATTTTTTATTACACTAATAGTGAATAATGGGATATTATTCACTATGAGTGTAGTAAGAAAATAAGCGAAAACAGAGTGGAGCCCCAACACACAGCCGTAAGGACTAAAGACAAGCTGCCTATATGTTCCTGACACTGGTTTTGCCACCTCTGATGCTAGGGGTCGAAAAATCAGTGCCAGGACATGCAAAGAGCAAGACAGGGGTCACAGATGTGACGCCTGGTGACCCCTAAAGATGTCAATGCATATGTATGTACGTATATAGCATTTGCATATAGCAACCCTATCAAAAGGCATACAGGGTCAAAGGTAAGCATTCAGACAATAAGTATCAGGAACAGTAGCTAGACTGTGTGAGCAGAAGTGTACTGTTATGACATTGGGATGCAGTATTCTATTACAAAGCGTGTATTCTACTCTTTCCTAAATTAGAGCAGCAATGTGGAAAGGGGTTTTGAAGTATTTTAAGTATGTTTTCCAGTTCATGGGTGCATAGGTAGAAAAAGGTCTCAGCTAAATGTTTTGCTATGGAAACCATGGAGCAGGGTGTTACCACCATCCAGATGAAACAGTATGAGGGATTGAACAGCAGTTCTGAAGTCTCTTTCTAGAAGAAAAAGGTTCACTTTCTGTAGAAGAGACCGTTGGTACCAGCTTCTGTTTTTTGGCATTGTGCCCCTTGAGGGTGAAGTTGGTGTGCAGGTTAAATCCAAGTGACTTGGTATTCGGTGAAAGTTGGGGTTCAGTGCCATCATAGTTGATGTCACTAAGCTGCATTTGCACTATTTCTTACTTAATTTTGTTGGTAAATACAGGAAATCTGTCTTGGTAGCGTTGCGCTTCTAGCAAGTACTTGGCATCCAGGTGTGGATTAGGTGCTGGCAGTGTTTGAGGCACAGGATGACTGGAGCAGAAGGGGCTTTTAAATAGTTTGTGTACTATCAGTATATTGGTAAATGATATTATTATATGTGAGAAGAGCCCCAAAGGGCCCATGTTGAGAGTGAAAATGATAGAGAACAGTATGGATCCCTGCAGACTCAGCAGGTGATATGGCTCTGTCACTCTTGCAATTGCAGGAAGCTGGTCTGGCTAGGGTCTGAGCCATGACCAGAATACTGCTCACCCGACTGGTGCACACCCACCTGTGGGTGCCATGGTTGTGTGCGAGGGGGTTTGGATCACAACCCCCTGCTCCAAATATTCGGCCTACCAGTGAGAGAAGAATCCTGGGCTTATAAAGATTGTGTCGTTTTTGTCCAGGGTGGAATCTTGATTTGCCTTGCTTTTCTTTCCATTTTCATGAGGTGTATTTGTACAGGAGGAGGCAGCACCACTGGCTATCCAAAAGTGCAGGACTGCTGCTCATATCATAAATTGTGGCATATGGATTCATAAATTGTGGCATATGGATTACTGGGTCGTTTTAGATTCCCTTCTGTTTTGGTGCACATGTAACAGTTCCTGGCTTCCCCTCTCGTCAGAGTCGTGTTATGTAACTGCCCAAATATTTGGTAGCGATTTAGGTTTTTATCCCAATGCCTGTCTTCCCTTCATCTTTTTCCATCACAGTGCTTGGTGCTGCAACACAAGGCAAGATACAACATAAGCACCCCTCTGGTCGCTCACACATGACACCAAACTATCTCCTACTTTCCATCACAACAATGTAAACACCCTGTCAACCATGCATCCCTGAACTGTGTAGCATGGAACACATCCGCACATGCTTTGGTGCCTCTCATCATCATCACATGAATGGTTTTATCATGCTACACAACATCATTTAACTTCTTGGAGCATGAATCACTCCCAAAAAGCGGCCAAGGAGGGCTGCTTGCAAAATGTAACAACTTGGATTCCTTGATCTTTGAAAGTCTATGCGAGTGGTGTGGCAAGGAAGGAGGGGGCAGTGTGCCTCTCTTTTAGTAAAAGGCCAGGATATTTTTAGGCTTACAAAGTAACGAATGCATGTGCAGAGCTGCAAGCTGTGCACACACACACACACAAGCAGTGCACCTAACGAAGTAAATACAGAATTTGTATTTGTATTGATGTGGTCAACATATCTGATGATTAAAGACAACTTTACAGTAAGGAAAAAATACAACAGCCTTCTGAAGCAATCAGTTGTCCTCAAATTCTACAATGTTGTGAAGAGTGTTAAAACTCAATATGATCACAGCAGGGGACTATGTAGAGCTGGGTTGATTGCAGAGAACCCCCCTTAGAGGCACAGTATACACATTAGTGAGCCTGTTGATGAGTAAGAGAAAGTGAAATTGAGCCAGAGAATCCAAAAGGCAGGGCAAGTTGATTTTCTATGACTGCAATGCAGAAACTATGGGAGAGCCCACTTTGTTCACAAGAGTATTACACATACTGAAAAGTATTCAGACAACCTCTCAGTACTAAAAAGGTCCTAATGCAACATCCATCAAAGAAAGGGGACAGTGGGTGGATAGGTGATTGCCAGCTGAGGGAGTGACCTTCAAGTAACATTTTCCCAACTTATTGCTGACTCAATATGATCATGTACAAACAACACACTAGAACTATGCTATGTTTTATTGCTCATTAAGTCAATAAGGACACTTTAACCTGCGGGATATGCATGCTGTAATAGCTCTTTAGATTTTAGATCTGTGTAGCTTGAAAGTCTGACTGTCAGAGGTCGGGCCTCTAGGGTGTCTCTACTCTCTGAGAACCTAGCGTTTAGGTTTGGTGCCACCTGCAAAATAAACCTACTGTCTTAAGCCGGAGAAATATATCTGATTTATAAAGACAAAGCTTGCTGGTATAATTTACTTTAAAGAATATATATCATGATGCAGTAGAAGTTCTCTATTGTTCTCCGGAGCCAGCTACCCCTCCTATGATACGCTGACTGTATGTTTGCCTTTGCCCTTATTCAGCCCTACTCTGTCTTTCAGTTAGGTTTGAGCTGTACAAATATCACATACATAAATAGTTCCATTCATACACTTATACCATACCGCTAGTTCTAGAGACTTGGGGGCATATTTATATTCTGTTTGCGCTGAATGTGCTGAATTTTGACGCCCATTCGTCGCAAACCGTGCACCATATTTAAACTTTGACGCCTGAGCCAGCGGACGTCAAAATTCCTCCGTGTGTTTCAGTTTTTGGATGCAGGAAACTGCCTTGCGTTAATGGCATGCAAGGTAGGCGTTCCCGTCCAAAAAATGACTTTAAGGCCTGCGCGCCTTATTTATACTCCTGCATCATTTTGACGCACAGGAGGGGGCGGGCCTTAAAAAACGGCGCACAGCCTGATGTGCGCCGTTTTTCAACGCCTGGGTGCGGGTAGGCGTTAAGGGACCTATGGGCTCACTTCCATGGTCTCTGACCATGGGAGGAGTCCAGAGGTGCTCTTCCCTGCCCCTAGGGACACCCCCTGCCACCCTCGCCCACCCCTGGAGGACACCCATAGATGGGGGGACCCATCCCATGTAAGTACAGGTAAATTGTGGTAAGTATATTTTTACATTTTTTTAAAGTGGCATGGGATACCTAATTTGGGCTCCCCTACATGCTACTGTGCCCAATGACCATGCCCGAGGGACAGAAGTCCCCTGGGCATGGTCATTGGGCAAGGGCATTGGCCATTGGGCAAGGGTTCAAGACTCCTGTCTTTGCTAAGACAGGAGTCATTTCAATGGGGGTTGTGCATCAAAAAATGGCGCAAGTCCGGTTTGAGGCATGATTTTTGCCTCAAACCTGACTTGCACCATTTTTTGACACACACCACCCATTTTCTCCTACGCCGGTGCTGCCTGGTTTGAGTCTTTTTTTTTTTACTTTGACTAATCCGCAGCGCCGGCTAACGTCATTCCTTAAATAAGGCACCCGCATGGTGCATAGGAATGGCGGTACATTTTTTTACGCAAACCAGCGCCGGTGCTGGTTTGCGTCAAAAAGTATAAATATGGGCCTTCATTCTGTAAGGCCAGTGCTTAATTTGTAAATAAAAATGTGCCCATGCCCAGCACCCTGCTCTTAAACACGTGGCTACTGCAATTAAATGTGCGAGCATGGAATCTAGAGGCGGCATAATCCTGAAGCCATCTCAGGCCTCTTCAATCCATTTGCAGCCACTCTCTGTCCCTTCAGCTCACTCTTGCAGCTTCCTGCTTTCTCCCATTGTGACACTTTTTCATTTTTCTTCTCCTCCGTCTTTCCCATATGTGCCTTTAGCTCGCAGTATATGCTTGAGGCAGAAAAATAAGCACCGGCCCTGAAAAAATAAGTGCTGGTGCTCAGCACCGGAAACGACAAGCACAAATTAAGCACTGTGTAAGGCTTGTGTAACCTGAGACACCCCTCTGCTATGTGAGAAATGAGCCTGTAAGGTTTACATTCTTCAACTGATTATTTTCTGAGAGGAGACCCCTTAAGGTTTGGCTTCTCAGTGCCATTTCAGAAACCCCACCTTAGAAATCCTGGGATTTTCCTTGTAGAAAGGCACCATTAGCCATCAAAGTTCTCAGAGAGAAATCTCTAGCAGAAGACCCCAAACGTCCCTTCTAAATTACTCTTTACATCCTACAACATTTGGCTTCCGCTGCGAACCTCCTGTATCTAGAAACGCACCATTTGAAATCACTGTTTACCATCAACGCCTAGTGTCTACGCGCCACATACATGTGGCTCAACCCTAGGATTAAGACATTTTCCTTCACTTGACCTACCACCCAGCCCAACTAATATCATGCTACCTACACCCGTGGGAAATCTTGCACACTTGTGTTGACTGGAGTCATCACACCCCTGTGTGGCATGTGGAGCGCACTTTTGATGTGGAAGTACTTTAGTCTACCATTGGTGCCACCTCATTAAAACAAATGAAAGCCACAGATGAAACCTAATGTGACATTTGAAGTTACTTTTAAAACTTGTTTTGGGAACTTACAATTGCTTAGCAAAAGAAGATCCCTTGAATTAGCCCTTTGCAAGAAGAGAATACTGTGAAAACAGGGCAAAATATATCTTTCCTTTAAACTATGTATATAGGTAAATGCGTATGTATCCATCAATTTAGATATATATTGCAAAGGCAGAAATGAACATACATCAAAGAGACAAGTATAGAGAGGAATTAGTTTTAAGAAGCAAGACATGATTGCCCTACAACCTTGCAGCCTTTACAGAGGGGGCTGCTTCCTAGGAGTGTGCTCCTTGAAACGGTATGCCCTTGTGTGGCATCATGTTCCGAAATGCATGGCTCCTTGACCTAAAGTAGAGAGTTCAAGCAAAGAGCAGTCATCCTGTTACTCCCTTGTGCTTCGTTACAAGAAATCTGAGTGTGCGAGGGCACAGATGAGCCCAGCCCAAGCTGGACAGAATGTCGTCTCTCTCCCTGCGGTAAAGCCATCAGCCATAGGTGAACCTCCTGCCTCCAGTCTGCATAAGAGATGAACTGAGTGTGATGCCTGCACACTGACTCCTTCTCGCTACTTTAAGGAATAGCAGAACAAAAACAAATCTCTGTAGGTGCCGACATACTGGCTGCTTACAGCCATAGGTAAAGTGGCAGATTTAAAAGCCTGCTCTTTTTTGTGGTATATGCAGTAGTACACGAGTTAAGGTGTAGCTTGTCTAAGTGAGATGGCCATGTATGCTTCACGTGTATGTTATTACCTCACCCTAGGACCAGTGCCCACAGTATCCACAGGACATAACCAGAGGCCATCCCCTGTAAATACTTGAAACAGGCTATGGCCCTCGCCATCCCCTAGCCAGTAGTCTGTGAAGCCGTGGAAGCTTGTTATACAACCATAGAGAAAAACTATAAATCGGGCACTTTAGAAATGACCTTTGACAAGGTCTTGCATCCTTTGCAATTATGGACATGGGCCATGCATAGAGTAGGCCCGAAACAATATCCTTCATGTTGCTCTAAGTAGCATGACTGTGAGGGCTACAAAGTCCTGACCTGAATTGTTGCAGATATTTGTGATGGCATCTGTGATGATGCTGTGTGTGAGGGCATGATCAGTGCATTGAACAGGTTATGAAAATTAAGTTTTCACGGAATTTCCAAGTGTTTTTTTTTCTTAAATCAGTGAAAATAAGCTTGTTCATTCTGCTTCTTGGATCCTTTAATAATATCTTTGGTACAGGATATAGCCATTGGTCATTCCCTCTGTCCAGTACACAGGGCCACAAGACATATGTGTCAGGGGAGCACCAATTTATGAAGCCGGGTTTACTAAGAAAAGGCAAATTATGTGGCATAATGTGACACATCTTTGATAGTATTACATCATTATTTTATATTTGTTACTCAGCACACTGTCTGAGCAAAGGTTTCATCTCATTAGTATCAGTTTAACAACCAAATACAGAAA
Source organism: Pleurodeles waltl (assembly GCF_031143425.1). Taxonomy (NCBI): domain Eukaryota; kingdom Metazoa; phylum Chordata; class Amphibia; order Caudata; family Salamandridae; genus Pleurodeles; species Pleurodeles waltl. Next base: position 722,297,823 of record NC_090440.1, on the reverse strand, counting down.
TAAGCAATAGAAATATGACAGGTTTAACTTTGTGAATGTCCTTTCACTGCGTGCAAGCATGTTACAACGTTTTTAGTAACTTTTGAATCATTTGCGCTAAGCAGCAAATGGTGGCTCATGTGACAAGTGTGTCAAACCCATAATTTTGTGAAAAAAGCTGCAGAATCGCATAATTCCAGTAGTTCTGCCGGCACCCATGCCTGCAGTACACAGAGGCCATTGCCTTTGGACAGCCAGGATCTTGGTCATAGCACTCGTTCTCTTGCCGTGCCCTTCACTCAGTCCACAACATAACTAAGCTACAGGCTTTCTCTGTACTCAATCCTCCTATCCCTTCCACCTATTATTACTATTGTTTTAAAGTCGCGAACCTTTGTAAGATTTCGAGATGCCCATCAGCATGAAAGACAGAAGATAAAAGTATAATGGAATAAGGGAAACTGGATGGAAGCAGGGAGGAGAAGCGAAGCGTTCTTCGAAGATCTTCCAAATGACCAGAAAGGTTATTTTAGAACGCAAAATAAGCGTTGCGTCAGGGTGTGTCCATGTGGATAGGGGATACACAGAGTTCGTTCTCACAGTACTGCCCCATCCAAAATTAACATTAAGCACCGAGCCCAGACAGACAAGGTAGAACCATCATCAGTGACAAATTCCATTCTCTGAGATTCAGCTCTATTGAAACCGAAACCACATCAAAGAATGCAGTTACCTCTATAGACGAAGTCCCTGTGAGGATCGATCCTGGATATTTAATTTTACCTTTTGGAAGGGACACTATTCTGGCACAGTAAAATAGCACCATTCACTAACGTAGCATCGTTCCAGTGAGCAAAGATATTTTATTAGATGAAAAATCATCAAATGCATTGCAGTGGGGTGGGATGAAGAGGAGCCAGACGGTATATAACTATAGCTCATTTGTGTTCTTATTAGGGAAAACGGGAGCTGATGGTAACAGAGCAGGTATGGAAATCAGAGCCCTTACTTATTTTCTAGTGTGAGTTTTCTTTCGTTCCACCCACCAAGATCTGGTGTTGTTGCCTTAGTTAGAGAACAAAAGCTAAATTCTTTCGTACTGATGGTTGAAACAAAAGAAAAGAAGATGTTGTGAATATTACCACCTTTTTAAAGTTTTGTCAGGATAGGTGACACTAATCTATTCACACCACCGCACAAGATAAACAATGCATACTTTATGTTTGTTTTACTCTTCTGTTATGTTGTCATGTTTTTGTCTGTCAGCTAGACAACTGGGCCTAGAGCAGTCATCAGAGGCACTGTCTTTGTTCTTTGTGTTAAAAAATAAAGTGTTCCTGAACTTTAATACTGGCCCTCACCTTTCCGAGGATGAGGGAAAGTTGGGGTGACCCCATCTGCACTCTGAGCCAGGAGGAGCCCTCCGCTAAGGAAGAAATCCACTGCTGGCCAGGGTTGCTGCACCTTCTAAGAAATATAATGTAATCAGTAGAAAGTGATCTTGGGGACAATGTGTCAAAAAGTGTAGTGCTGGTACTTTCAGTCGAAATCCTACAAGGCACAAAAAAGCGACGAACAATATTTATAGGTAAATGTATTAAACATATGGGAGAATCTATCCTTAATCCAGAGCCTGGCATGTAAGGGGACGTTTACATGGTAAAAGTGTAATTTCCATTTAGGCACAGAGTGCTACACGGGGTTATAAAAGGGACAAGATCGGGTAAGCATAAGTCGTGGGGACAAAAAGCCGTGGTAGGAAAAATGTCCATGCGCTTGGTTTGTACGGCAGAATCATCTTGACGTCCGTGTGTTAGTGAACCCGGAAGGGAGACGTTACCTGCAACCGGCCCTTGGAGTGAAAGAAGGCAATTTCAAAGGTGAAACCCCGAGTGGAGACGGAACATTAAAAAGGGGATGTGTTAATTTTCAAATAAAACGCGCCCACTCCTTCAAGAAAATCAAGGGGGCATTCTTAATGAAATGAGTAAGAAGAAGAGGTGGAATGAGAACGACGAGGGAGAGAGATGGTAAATTAATCTAGGCCGTGTAAATGTACGTTTTAGTGTATAAAAACCTCACACGTAGCATAAAAGGAGGAACATTAACAAAGACCAACATATTTGGCATATACCCAGGGAAACAAAAACATACTGGTGTGCACGAATTCAGAGCATGCGCACAACCCTACCAACACACCTGGCCCATGTTCACCAACTCCAAAGAACATGCAGGCATTCATGAACGTAGACCATTACACTTTCAGGCATTAAGGCATGCAGATTGAAAGCCACCCATAATCGTGTGCAGCGGGGGTGCACACTAGGATAGGCATCAGCATCCCCCTGGGTGCACGCAGCACAGGACACAAGAGGACGCCTCTGCACACCTCATCCTGGACATCCCCCAGACCACCTGAGAAACCTGCACTGGCTCCCAGTCAACAAGAGAATCACCTTCAAACTCCTCACCCACGCTCAAAAGCACTGCACAACACCGGACCAGAATACCTCAACAGATGGCTCTCCTTTTACACCCTGACCCGGGATCTCTGCTCTGCCGACATCGCCCTCATAACCGTCCCAAGCATCTGCAGAATTACAACCGGTGGTAGATCATTCTCACACCTCGCCGCCAAAACGTGGAACACTCTTCCCACCCACCAGTGCCAGACCAAAGACCTCCTTACCTTCAGGAAACTTCTCAAGACCTGGCTGTTTGAGCAGTAGCAGCCCCTCCGCCCTCCTTATCCTCCCCCTCCTCAGCGCCTTGAGACCCTCACGGGTGAGTAGTGCGCTTTACAAAATCCCGATTGAATGATTGACAAGTTGGCAGAGCACTTGGGAAGGAGGTGAATACTGGGTGAAGCTTTTCACGTATTCTCAAGGTGATGTGGCTCAGGGGTCAGTGAGGGATGCATCTCAGGTGTGCACTGAGTCATTCACCTTGGGGTACACTGGGCTGAGAGGCTGAGGAATACCTTCGGTCATTCACCACAGGGGTACTTTGATGATGTGTCTCAGGTGAGCCCTAAGTACCAGGCATAGGTGTGCACCAAATCATGTGTGTGCCCCTGGGTTACAGTGGGTCATGTTGAGCCTTGTTGGTGTGCTGACAAAAATGCCTCTTAGTTGCACATGTCATGCTTCTGATGGGATCACTGGATCATCCACTGTAGGTGTGCAGTGAGTTATGGGCCTAAGGTACACTAAGCAATGCACTTCAGGAGTGTATCAGGTGATGAATGACAGGTGTACACTGGGTCATACTCCTCAGGGATGCACAGGGTGATGCATCTCAAGGGTGCAACTGGTGAGATGTCTGAGGCGGGCACACGAAAATGAACTTCAGCAGTGCACTGGGTGATCCATCTCAGGTGTGCACTGGAAGATGAGTTTCAGCTGTAGACGGCATTAGGTGACTGAAGGGTCCACGGGGTGGTTGCACTGTGTGTTAAACATTAGGCAGCCTTAGATCACGTGATTTAAGGATACATTTCAGAAATCACTTGTGAAATCACATCAAGTTTTTCTAACTAGGACTTAGGGTAAATTGGGAGAAATGTACACGTTTTTTATGACAGAAAAGTGTCCCAAACCCACTAATTTCTAAATTACAGCGAGTGACAACACTTTGAAAATCTGTGAATGCTAATACCAACTTTTGTGTGGGGAACTACTGCTATAAGAAATGATAAATGATCTTGAAATCTGGGATGCGCATCCATTGTCCATAATGGAAAAGGTTGCCCTATTTAAAATGGTCTCACTAACTAAAATGTTCTATGATATATATAAATATTCACAGGTCTGCAGTCCATCTTTTGACATTTTTTTATGGATGAGAGGACTCAGTAGAGGCGCTTTCTTCAAGTGTGCACAGCCAACCCATTATAGTAGACTAGGGATGCGGATATTTGACTAGACTACTGGGCTACATAGTTTTTCCCCATAACGAACTGGCAATTTGAGGAGAGAGTTGACCTAGCTATCAGACTTAAAATTGAAATCCTTGATAAACATGGGATACTCAACTTACCATATGGGTTGGCTTCTCCACAAACACTACCTTCAGTAACCCAGGTCTCTATGCTAGCTCCTTGCATTGGAATGGCTATATTGGGATGTTCCCTTACTTTCTCCCCACTTTGCCATGGTATTTGACTTGCCTAGGTGGTATGTCCAGATGGTTTTAGGCCCATTGATCTACAAGACATATCGAAATTGGGAGGCGAGTGGAACTCCACCCACACTTAATCGTTTGAAACAATATCATCAGAGTTCTCCTTCCATATAAAGCAATTCTTCCTATATCAACAACTGCATCATGCCATTGATACATATAGAGACAAACCTGTCATTGGCACTGAATTTAAACTCCTAGAACCAAAGCTCAATAATGTGTTGACTTGAAAAGAAGGACATCTTTATAATTTACAAATGCCAAGACCTAAATAATTCTAACTCTACAAAGATCTTCAAGCTGGGTTGGAGCAGCAACTGGGAAGCCTGGAGGAAGAGGAATGGCTGGAGGCCAAAATGGCTGAATGCATTCTCATGATTTCCAGTCTGGCCCAATTAATCCAATTCAGTTATTTCTACAGGGTTATTACTATGGTGAAAAACTGTGAAAATGGGAAGGAGTTCCAATCCTATTGTCTTCAATGCAAATCCATTATAGCTACCTATTTCCACAATATAAATGGGAGTGTGACTCATTATTAAAGACCACTACGCACTTATACACATTTTAGAGCAGGTCACAAGTTTATCATTAACACTGGTTCTCAAAATGCAATGCTGGGTGTGATGGACAACTCATTGATCGCCATTGCCAGTTGCTACTGAGGAAGGATATTGCTTGCCACTGCCATTTAAACAGGTCACCTAACATAAGTGAGTGGCTTACCGGCATGGACTGCAGCACTGGGGTGGGAGAGTTGGTCTATAAGGCAAGGTAATGTGTGAAGAAGCACAATAAAATTCAGGATACCCAAATATCTTATTTTCATGATGTCCTGACGTACATATAACGTCACCCAAATGGTGGCAAGGCAAATACATTTCTTGGGTAGCAGTGGTTGATGATTAAGTATCCATTGAACAGAAACGCATCACTGTGAGGCTGCAGTATTCTTATGATTAATGGTCAAAACTGATGAAAAAATGTGTGTTGGTCCGTGACTAATTTGAGCCGGTGGATGCAGGTGGGCCCCACTGGCACTCATATTTGGGGATCGGTACTTATTTTTCCGTTTCAGATTTTGAACCAGAGCAAGTGAGAGAAAAACACAAAAGGGAGAAAGAAGGAGGGCGAGAAAGATGAAAAACGACAACCAAGAAAGCACGAAGGGATGAAAAGGAACCTGAAAGAGAGAGACAAAGGGATGTAGGGTGCCTGGTGGTGGACGAACGAGGCATGAAGTGAAATCAAAAATATGCAGCCTTGGTATTTGGCATGGTGACATTTGATAGCACCACCCGTGGGCCTCCGAGCAAAAGGTTTAGCCTGGAACTTTTTTTTTTTTTTTTACAAATTAAACTGGTGTAGGTGGTTTGAGTTTATAAATAGTTAGCTACATGTGAATAGACAGACAATTTGCTCTTTTAGCAACGACTCTGATCACAGTTCCTGTTGTCTTTTTTGTCCACACTCATCACAAGGGACTTCAGGCACAGGTTCCTTGAACAGACTCAAGGGAACCAGAAGACACAACTAATACTGAATAATGATTAAGGCGTTCTCTAGGTGGCCAGGAATGGGTATGAAGGTTGAGAGAAGATTATTTCCCAGCTTTGCCAGTACTGTTGAGGCACGGAACATTTCTATCCCTCCTTTGTTGTCATTACTTTTACACAATACACAAACTACTGTGGGATGATAAAAGTCTTGCCCTCCTAGAAACATATCCTACTTTTAGAAGTGTGCCTTCTTATTACATTAGAAGAGCACTGTTAAAACATTCTGAAGTCAAAGAGAGCTCTGATTTAATGGGAGAGACAGCTATTAAATGTATCGGCATATTCTTTTCTGACCGAAGCTTTAACTATTACAGAAAAACGAAGTCCTTATTTTTGATGAGGTGATTTCAAATGGCAAATTTATCAAACCATGCAATACGTGACCTTGTAGAATGTTTTACCAAACCTATCATCACCTGCAGTTGAAGAAGGTTTGTTAGGAAACTAGGGGACAGATGTACTGAGCATTTTAATGGTTAGAAATGCACTAATTCGGCATTTGAGACATTTGAAATGCTCCTTCGTATGTAATAATCACATTGTAGGAGTTGGAAAAGTTTTTCTAACTCATAAAATGGTATTCTCTTTTTTTTTATTTTATTTATTTTATTGATTTTATGTATTCGAACCACATTGCATGTAGAACAATTAACGTCCGCAGGATTCCGCTTGACTACTTAACAACGAATAACTAACAACCCCAAACCTCCCACATCAAACACGCCAAGGAACACTCTTTATCCTTCAGTATCTTTATATGCTGCATTAGCTGTAGTCCTCAGCGCCCACTCAGTAGCCGCTGAGGGATCGCGCGTATGGTTGGTGTGGGTCCTCTTGTTGCAGGACCTGTATTACCCAACGCCTTTTTGGGCTCTCTGTGGGCCCTGCAAGTATGAATGCTACCCGAGATTAGGTGGTGGCCCTATGTATTGTAATAGTGCATATGCCAGTGGATTGGTATACTGCCAGTGTGCCTATGGGGGAGTGTGCGCGCCCGAACAGTGCTGATATGTTGCGAGTTTAGTTGTGCACGTGTGATGGGTGCACTAAGGAATGTAGGCTGGTTATTCAGGCCTTTCCTTCCTCGGTTCATGGGGGTTTATCGTCATTTTTTGCCTCGAGTTTGGCTACCAGTGTTTCCCAGGTAGTAAACCCTGTGTGTTGTTGTCCCTCCCGCTTCTTTAATACCTGGTATTCCGTGCGGGCCCAGCGCAGTGTAAGGGTGCTCCATGCTTTTCGGACGGGCGCTGTGGGCGCCTTCCAGTGCATGGCTATTAGTCTTTTGTACATTAAGCAGGCTAGGTCTGCAAATTTATGCAAGTGTCTTTGTTTTTCAGATCTTGACCTGAGCCCCAGCAAGCAGGATTTAGGTTCTGCCATCAATGTCAGCCCCGTTGTTTCAGAGATCTCCTGTACCACCTCCATCCAAGCTTTTTGTATGTTAGGGCACTCCCAGACCATGTGATAAAAGTGTGCTAGCGGAGCTTTACATCTAGGGCAAACTGGGTCGGAGTCTGGGAACATGAGTTTTATCCTAACAGGTGACAAGTATGTTTGATGCAAGTAGTTAAACTGGGTATATCTGAATCTGGGATTCCTTGATACTCCTCGAGTATGCTGCAAGACATTCTGCCACTCGGCTAGTGCGATCTGGGCAGGGAGAACGGCGTTCCATCTCTCCCTAGCTTTCTCCGCAAGCGGCTCGGGAGGTTTGTTCAGGATTTTGTATAGGTTTGATATTACTTTTGATTGGGCATCATATTGTAATATATGGTGAACCACAGGGGAAGATTCTGGTTCAATGGTGCCTGTCCCCCATGCTTCTTTAATTGCGTGGCCTATGGCGTGATATGTCAGGAATTGACCAGGATTTATGTCAGATAGGGCCTGTAAGGCTTCGAATGACATTAGCTTCCCGTCCTCAAAGCAATCGCCCACTGTCAGCATCCCTGCTTCCGTCCACAACGCCAATACCTGATTGCGCGCCCCAGTCCAGCCCGGTAGGTGCTCCAGTGGTATGTATGGGGTGTAGGGGAGCTTAAAGCTCCCATCCTGCACATATTTAACCCAGCAGGCATGCGCTACTGCCAGCAGCGGGACAGCGATATCTGCCTTAGAGCGCCTAGATGACAACCACATTAACAGGGGGGTTCCTTTTAACCAGGTCTTCAGCTGCCTGGCTTCAGCCAGGGCCGGTCTGTGGATCCAATTTTGAACCCACTGTAACTGTGCAGCTGCATAATAATACTCAAAGTTAGGAGCCCCCAGACCGCCCATGTCTACCGGTCTCTGCAGCGTGGCCAGTGCCACTCGAGCTCTGCCCCCACCCCAGATGAGGTGTAGGAGCGCTGTGTTCAAGTTGCCGAAGAAGCTTTTGGGGAGAATGATCGGCAAAGCCGCGAAGTAGTATAACAGCCTGGGCAGAATCAGCATGTTCGCGATTGCCACCTTCCCCGGCGGAGAGAGCAGCAGTTTATTCCAGAACTGCAGCGATCCTTTTATAGCAGCCAATGCTCTGCCCAGGTTCCCATCTCTGAGATCCTCTGTGTTGTGTTATATGTTTATTCCGAGGTACTTGAACGTTTCAAAGCACCATTTCAGGCGCCCCAACGAAGGGGCTCCTTGTCTTTCGAGTGGCCGCTTTACAAGCGGGAACGCACATGACTTTTCCCAATTCACCACCAAACCCGACAGGGCACCAAATTCAGCAAAAAGGGATATTACTGATGGGACAAGCACGTGGCCTTTCCGGATATATATTAATGCATCATCTGCATAAAGTGAGATTGTATGATGGGCCCCTCCCCTGACTATACCCCAGCTTTGTTCCATGGAGCGTACTCTTGCCGCTAATGGCTCCATTGCTATTGCAAACAATAGCGGGGATAGCGGGCATCCCTGACTCGTGCCCCTAGAGATCGAGAAGCTGTCGGAGATCATCCCCCCCGTCTTCACCCTAGCTTGTAGGCCGGAGTACAATGTCCGGACCCAGCGTATATAGTTGGGGCCTAACCCTAATCGGTTCATTGTAGAGAACAGATAATCCCACTCTAGCGTATCGAACGCCTTTTCAATATCCAGCGAGAGTACCATTTCTTCGTGCGTGTCTGGTGGGGTGTCCCCCATTATACCCAGTAATCTGCAAATATTTAAGAAGGTGTTGCGCCTTGGTATAAAGCCATTTTGATCATCATGTATTATGGTGTGCATGACAGGGGCTAGTCTATTTGCCAAAATTTTACCCAGTATTTTGCAATCTAAATTTAGGAGCGACAGTGGTCTATAGGATTTAACATCTGTGGGATCGCGGCCCTGTTTGTGGAGCACCACTATCATTGCTTCTCTCTGTGATGTGGGTAAGCATTCGTTAGCCCACACTTCCTCGAACACCTTCAGGAGATGAGGTCCTAGACAGGGTAAGTATGCAGTGTAGTACTCTGCTGGAAGGCCATCTGTTCCAGGCACTTTATTCCTGGGCATCTGTGCTAGGGCTAATTCTATTTCCCTCATTGACAGGGGGGCTTCTATTGTTTCCCTATCGGTCTGTGCGAGCTGTGGTAGGTGGGATTCGGTGAGAAAGGACTTGAGTTGCGTGGGTGTGCATGAGGTGCGTTTGGTGTATAAATTTGAGTAATAATCTCTGAACGTTCCGTTTATCTCCGCCTGTGTGGTAACCATGCCTTGTGCGTCAGTTCGGATGGCCCCAATTGGGGATTGCTGTCTATCCTCACGCAACAACCACGCCAGCATTCTACTCGATCTGTCTCCTTCTGTCTGCAGGCGCAATAAATGGTAGTTATAATCATGGCAGCGGAGTCTGCTGTCCGCGTCATTGTATTTTGCGCGCCTTTCTTTTAGGACTGCGTAGGGGATTTCTCCACGGGCTACCGCAGTCTCCGTCGCCCTGCGCTCTTTTTCTAATTTGCCTATTTCCGCTTGCAAAGTGCGTCTTACTCCCCACGTGGAGGATATGCATAAACCCCGAATCACTACCTTGTGTGCATCCCACTCTATAGCTCGCGTTGTTGCTGTCATGGCATTTGCCTCCCAATACTGACTTAGTGTGGATTTCAGTGTATCTGCAAATGCTTGGTCTCTCAAGGCTTCCACCTGCAAGTGCCAAGTTGGGACCGCCTGTCGCGTCCTGCCCCAATTCAAAGTTACTCTTAGTGGTGCATGATCGGACAGAGTTTTCGCTAAGTATTCTGACTCGCCGAGCAGTGCTCCCATATCCTGGGTGCCCCATATTATGTCTATTCTAGTGTGAGTTTTGTATGGGGCTGAGTAAAATGAGTACTCCCTCTGGTGCGGATGCCCAAGGCGCCATAGATCAAATAGTCTCATGGCTCCTGCCCATTCCTGCAGTGGGCCTGGGGTTTTCCCACTTGCACCAGATCCCGTTTGGGCATGTGATCTATCTTGCAATGCAATTGGGGTACTATTAAAGTCTCCGCCCCAGAGGGCCGGAGCCATAGGGTTTGTCAATAGTGTAGGTGTGAGAGAGCCCAGAAATCCTGCGATTCCCGTGTTTGGAGCGTATACTCCGACTACAGCCAGCTGTCTGCCATCCAGACGGCCCTCCACTATCACGTATCTTCCTCCTTGGTCTATCTTGTGATCTGCGAGGAAGAATGGGACCCCAGCTGCGATCCAGATCAGCACCCCCCTCGCGAAGGTCGAGTATGTAGTGCCTATAATCTGACCACCCCATCTCACATGCAACTCCCTTAGATCCGCCTCTATTATGTGTGTTTCTTGCAGGATGGCAATGTGCGTTCGTATACGTCTGAGGCGTGCATGCACTCTGGCCCGTTTGCTCGGTGTACCCAGTCCTCTCACATTCCATGTCACAATGGTAAACTGATCTACATTATTCCTCCCACGTGTCGCCATTAGAGTTTTTGGGGTGTCCTGCTGTGCTTGGGACCCGGTCCTTGATTTTGGCCAGCTTAATTATTACCCCTTTGGCATAGCTATTTGTTAGATAGGGCATGTGCAGTAATTCCCACTGTGTTTTGAGTGATTCCGGCGTGTGTGAGTTTTCTAATCTACTAACCCCAACCCCCCTAACTGGATCCCCAACCCCCCTAACTACTAGTGCGCAACTACTAAATCTATAAAAGTGCAAACAAACCCGTATCTGGTTGGATTTCAATGATGGAGTGATCATGACTACCAGATGCGGCTCTTTTACAGGGCACACATCTTTCTGCAGCTTGAGTCTGCCAATGTTGTTTGGGTGCCCCCCAGTGTTATGTGCGCTGCAAGCCCCGCCACCGCCCCTCCCACATGTCGCCCCGTGTCGCCCAGCCATGCTTAATCGAACATTTGCACCAAGGATACCCTCTGCTGATGGTGCATTCGCCTGATCCCCTGTCTCCGCCTCAGGACCCCCTGTATCTCCATTTAACTGCTAATATTTGTGAGATCAGTCCATGTGAACGGGAGAGTTCGGCTAAAGTTCGTCCGCAGCTCTGGGGGTGATCTTCGGCCCCCCTAGCTCGCCCGTTATTGTGGATACGGAGCTGGCCGTGTCCGATTCCGTGTCCATCTCGGGTATCTTCCTAATCAGCGCGGAATTACTTTGCATGATTAAGGGAGTCTCTTTCAGTGCTCTTGCTCTTTCTTCTGCTACTTGTTGGACGTTAGGGAGACCTCTAGCGCGCCTTTTGGTCCGCTTTCTCGCGGTAGATGTTTGCCAATCCATCTCCCCTTCCGCGTCTTCCCTTGGGCGGGCAAGGCCCTTGGCATGCAGCCAGGTCCAGGCGTCCTCAGGCGTGGTGAAAATATGCGTGCAGTCATCCGATATCACCCTTAGTTTCTCAGGGAATAACAAGGCGTATTTTATATTGTGTTCCCGCAGTCGTGCTTTAATTTTGGCAAACAAGTTCCTTTGGTTCTGCACCTCCTGCGTGAAGTCAGGGTAGGCATTAATAATCGAATCCTTGTATTTGTAAGGGCCTTTATTGCAGAACTGTTGTAATATTGCGTCTCGATCCCTGTAGTTAAGAAATCTGGCAATTAATGGCCTAGGTGATTGGCCTGGGGCCGGGGGTCTGCCCGGAATCCTATATGCCCGTTCCACAGAGAAAAACTTGGTTGGGGTTCCATTCAACACCTTTTTAATGAGCCATTGTTCCAGAGCAATTTCCGCGTCAGGTTGTCGCATGGTTTCCGGAAACCCTAGAAAACGCACGTTGTTACGACGCGCTCTACCCTCCATCTCCTCCGATCTCCTCCAGAGCACTCTCAATTCTGCGTCCATGCGCTGTAATTTGCTTTCGGTTCTCTTGAGACATGGGGGTTAAATCGGACAGCCCTTCCTCAGTGATTTTCACTCTGTCCACTAGGTTGATTTGGTCCACTCGTAGGAGATTCAGGTCTTGTGAGACTGCATCTATCCCATTTTCCAATGAGGACTTAGGCCCTCATTCCAACCCTGGCGGTCTCTGACCGCCAGGGCGGAGGGCAGCGGAAGCACCGCCAACAGGCTGGCGGTGCTTCCTGGGCTATTCTGACCGTGGCGATAAAGCCGCGGTCAGAAAAGGGGAACCAGCGGTTTCCCGCCGGTTTTCCCCTGGCCCAGGGAATCCTCTGCGCCGCCATGGGGATTCCGACCCCCTTCCCGCCAGCCTGTTTCTGGCGGTTTTCACCGCCAGAACCAGGATGGCGGGAACGGGTGTCGTGGGGCCCCTGGGGGCCCCTGCACTGCCCATGCCACTGGCATGGGCAGTGCAGGGGCCCCCTAACAGGGCCCCATACAGATTTTCACTGTCAAAATCGCGACGGGTGCCACTGCACCCGTCGCACCCCTGCAACTCCGCCGGCTCCATTTGGAGCCGGCTTCCTCGTTGCAGGGGCTTTCCCGCTGGGCCGGCGGGCCATCTTCTGGCGATCGCCCGCCGGCCCAGCGGGAAAGTCAAAATGACCCCCGCGGTCTTATGACCGCGCTGCGGTCTTTCGCGGTTTCCGACCGGCCGCCCGCCGAAGTCGGAATGAGGGCCTTAGGGCCTCATTATGACCCTGGCGGAGGCCGCCCGCCAGGATGCCGCCCTCCAAAATACCGCGCCGCGGTCAAAAGACCGCGGCGGGTATTACAAGTTTTCCCCTGGGCTTGCGGGCGGTTGCTGAAAAACCGCCCGCCAGCCCAGGGGAAAACGACCTTCCCACGAGGATGCCGGCTCGTAATCGAGCCGGCGGAGTGGGAAGGTGCGACGGGTGCAGTGGCACACGTCGCGTATTTCAGTGTCTGCAAGGCAGACACTGAAATACTTTGCGGGGCCCTCTTACGGGGGCCCCTGCCGTGCCCATGCCATTGGCATGGGCACGGCAGGGGCCCCCAGGGGCCCCGCGTCCCCCCCTACCGCCATCCTGTTCATGGCGGCTTTCCCGCCATGAACAGGATGGCGGTAGGGGGGGTCAGAATCCTCATGGCTGCGGAGCGTGCTCCGCAGCCATGGAGGATTCACACGAGCAGCGGAAAGTCAGCGGGAGACCGCTGACTTTCCGCTTCTGACCGCGGCTGAACCGCCGCGGTCAGAATGCTCGTTGGAGCACCGCCAGCCTGTTGGCGGTGCTCCCGTGGTCGGTGGCCCTGGCGGCCACCGGCCGCCAGGGTCAGAATGACCCTCTTAGTGTCCATGATCGCCTGTAAGACTTTCTCAAACTGTGCTGAGTGTGACGTGAGGGTATTCTCCAAGGACTGAAGGGACAGATTTGTCTGCTGGTAATTTGGTGTTGTTCCAGGAGTACTGCGGTCCAAGTTCCTGGATGACTTAGCCCTGCCAGCCATTGCGACTGAGTGGGGGTAGGCTAGTGGAGTATTATTGTGTGGGGAGGGTTGGGGGTGGAGCAGCTAAAAACTGGATGTAGGGCCTCCAATGTCAAAGCAAATATTTGGCTTCTGGGCGGGTTCCGGAAATCCCTATTTAAACACTAGGATGCTCTAAAAGACCCCTGTGCACCCTTTGTAGCGTAATGTCTTTATGGTCCCGGGTAGGTGTCCACTGTACTTGGCAATGTCCCTCCTCTGGGAAAGGTCAGCCCTGTAGGGGGTTGGCAATTGTGCCTTTGCTATTGTCAAAAGTCCCAGGATACCCCCTTGTTCCAGGCGGCTTCCAACGCCTTTTTGAGGTCGCGCCACGGCAGCCAAAGTAGCGTGAAGAAGGAAGGGGGGGGCAGGGGGTGGGAGGGGGGGAGTTAACAGTGGCTCCCCCGCACTTAAGCTATGCTCAGCCCAATAACTCACCCCCTCACCTCCTTATCGCAGCGTGATAGTTTAAGCCTCTTGCCTGGGTTCTCCCTCCGGGCGAACTCCTCAACGTGGGTAAACCACCCACAGACAGCCCTGTCTGGCTGCCGGCATGTGCGTTGCTCCCTTCCACCACTGCTCGGAGCGTCCGTGCTCCTCGGGCCCCGCCTGGGCCCACGAGATCCAGCCGCGCCGGCTCCCCAACTTTTCAACGGGAGCGCCGGGCGCTGCTCCCCGGGCTCCGCGACCGCCGCTCTGCGGTCGGAAGCCCTCGCTCTCCGGCCTCCAGAACGCCGAGGAGATCAGGCAAAGGGGGGCCAATCAATGAATATGGAGGCGCGCCTCCAAGCTCCGGTTCACCCGGAGCAGCCGGTGCGGTGCCGCCCCCTCCCCCACCGCAGCCCCGGCCGAGCGCCGTGCTCCTCACCGCGGCCTCTCCACACGCGATCGGGCGCTGGCACCGCAAACTTCATGCACCCAGCGCGATGCCCCAGCAGACCGCCTCGGAGACCCCGGAGTTGTCCGACCCGCACAGACCGGGTGTAATAGACCGGGGGGCGCCCTTCAGGATTTTAACAGGCGGGCCCTGGACGGAGAACTCGCTCAGACGTCCATCCCGGCCGCCATATTGGCTCCTCCCCCATCATAAAATGGTATTCTCAAGGGATACTGATACAGCATCTGTAAGGGACGTGTTGTATGCATCCCTTCCAAATACATAAGTGTTATCATATGTATCATCGTTTTATGACCATATTTTGGACCCACACTTCAAAGGAGGGGCTGATACATTTGCAGGAGGGAAGTGAGGGACCCCTTACCCATGTAAATATAAATACGTTTGTTGAAGAGTAAGCCGTAGTCCGAGGGACCACTGCCAACTTTTAAACAAACTTTTAAAGAAAAAAAGAAAACTTTTGGTTTTTAAAAGGCAGCCTTATTTCTGTGTATAATGTATGTGTGCGCCTGAGTTGTGTTACAGAGGCGTGAAACCATGAACACTGCAGAAAGAATAATAAGCTGAACAAAGTGGAATAAGAATTATGAGCAATGAAAGCTGCAGTCAGAAGACACAACCTGCCTGCCGCAAGTATCTTAACCAATGCTTTCTCACTACATCTTCTGTATTTTGTTGTTCCTTGCAAATAATGCATATTTGCTTGTTGGAGTAGATGTGTATAAAATCCTAAATACATTTATAGATGATATTTTGGACAGGTTATGTTGGTGCGTGTGTCACTGATTGATCCTAGGTACTGAAAATGGGTAAGGACACATAGGGTACGCGTTGCTTAGATGGATGGCATAAGGTTTAGATGTGCAGAACAAAGAATGTGTTTTTTAGATCAGGGTGTTACCCAAATGGCTATATACTGGTACAAAAACATTAAATGACTCGTATATTTTAGTGATTTCGACAAACATTTTAAAAACTTTAACTTTGCAAACTGAATCTACAGGTAAACATTCTCACAAAATACAATTGGCTAATAATTTCCGTAAAAATATTTCCACTTCAATATTTTTGTCACATTATCCTACCCTCCCGAGCTTCTTTATGACGATGAAAGACGACTTTCTCCTCTTTCCATCTGCATCCTTGGATTGTATTTTTAATTGCACTTTTGTACTGGTGAAGGTTACTTCATACATGCAGACATTTTACAAAAGCACTATGTAAACTGGATACATTAAAAGGCAATAATGTATGGCCTTGGTATTAAAAGACTATCACAAGAAGTACGTTGATTTGTTTAAAACTGCTGCTAGGTGGGTGTGCAGTCCAAGTATTAGACATTTTTCAGTATTGATGATTTCGAGTTTTAATTTCATATTCAAACTTAGTTGACGATTTCCTTCGCTGCCCATGAAGGAATCCATCAGGGTTAAAATTCCAGGAGACAAAGAAAGATGGAAAGAAAGTTTATGCTGCACAAAGAGCCCCATACATTGCCATTAAAATATATTAGCACTATTCGCACAGCAATACCGACATCTCCACGGAGTGCCGTCCACTTTCAACTGATCAATCACACCCCATGTTTCAAAATGTATTTGGAAAAGGTTAAACATCTTTTCCTATGGCTTCATCTTCATCAATGGCATCTGAAGGAGCTTTGTGGTCTAACCCCTTTGAAGGTGAAGGGGCGGTAGAATCATTATTTGCTGAATTCAACTTTTCTGTAAGAACGTGCATATTCACAGCTAATGCAGAGCAGTCACTGTTGAAAGATGTTCAGTCTGTTCTTGATTATGTCCACAAGGCAGTGGACTCTTCTATGAGACTCCGTGGAACTCTAAACTCGTTTCATCCCAGATATGTCTTTTTTACACGAATCGGTCTTGTACCACAGAATCTGGAGCCTCTATTGCTGGGCGTCATTCGTGACTAAACTCAGGGAAGCTGAAGGCAATCACACATTTTGATTATTCGCTCGTTATTTCTCGAACCAAAGTTATTTGAACGGAACTCAATGATTTGATCCAGAATACTGCACAGGAAAAAAAGATCAAACAGCCTTTTAGGATGTGTCCAGCTTGTGCAAAACAAATTCTAAGAAAATGTTCTCCTCAGTCTCGGTAGGAGATAAGACATCGCTTTCGTGGCCTAGCCCAGTGTTCAAGGGATACACTCTCTGACACACCGGCCTCTCCAAACTCCTTAGCAATCTCCAGTGCATGACTATAACAACCAAATCCAGAATACTGTGATCGAAAGGGGCAATTATTTCTATGCAGCGAGGGAAAGTTGATTCACGGGTATTAGGTTTCTGAACATAGTAATCGTTTTTCTATCAACTGCATAGTTCCTGTTCCACTCTCTGGCTAAGTCAGGTCCACCAACATTAGCAGGAAGGAAATATGGGGGTTATTCTAACTTTGGAGGAGTGTTAATCCGTCCCAAAAGTGACGGTAAAGTGACGGATATACCACCAGCCGTATTACGAGTTCCATAGGACATAATGGACTCGTAATACGGCTGGTGGTAAATCCGTCACTTTTCCGTCACTTTTGGGACGGATTAACACCTCCTCCAAAGTTAAAATAACCCCCTATATCTCCAGAGCAACGATCATTTCAATTCTTCAGCACCTGCAAAGTCCAGAGTCTACTCAATTGTATTCCTTATCCCTGTTTTGTGCCCGAAACTTTCCAGAACATATTGAGGAAGTAGGGGAAAATGGTGCACTTATTGTGTGATCAGACAATGTGTCACACGGTGCTGTGCACAGCACATGACTGGGCGTTCTCCCAGCTTAGACTGTGCTGGCGTCTCTGTAGGTGCAGTTACCCATGGGGATGCTCCACAACTTTTGCCGAGCGTCAGGTGTGAAAAGCAATGGCAGGACTGCAGAGATCAGCATTGGACAGAAGATGTCAAACTTGGTATTTTTCATGTGCCTCACTGATGCTGACCATACCAAGGTTCACTAGAATCAGTGAATCCTTGGATACCTCCTGAGTTTCTCTTCATAAAGGTAGCAGCTCGCACCAGAACGCTCCATACTAGTGCCAGAAGTGGCCCAATGATGAAGCATGCCATCTGAGGGTAAGCAAGGTTTTTTTTTCCTTTCACTGCAGTGCATTTGCATTATTATGATAGTAACTGTATGGTATTTCCATTTATCAGCTGATGTCTAGCAATGGGTATTTCTTGTGCTTTTTTGATTGTTTGGAGGATATACTTTCTTGATGATTTCCCGCTGTGTTCCCTTCTTGAATGATTTGACAAAGGCAGAGGCTCACCAGACATCCAATTGAAGGGAGTTGACAGCCATATTGTGGGGCCTCCAGAGGTTGCTCCTCAGTTTTAGGGGAAGGTGGTTCTAATTTGCAGAGGCTAATAGGTGGGAAAGGCATGTCAGAACCATCAAAGGGGCACACAATGTAAAATGTTAGCTCCTCCAAAAGGTGGTGCACAGCAAATTGTACATAAAACAGTATACAAAAACGGACAAAGCCAGTGTGACAATATAAAGGAAAAAAGTTTTTAGATTTAATATTTAGTAAATAGTCCAAAGTAATAATATATTGCCAACCCAAATGGGCAATGTGAATAATAACAGCACTGTGATATAAAACAAGAAGACAAAGAGCCTTATGTCCTTATAATAGTGGCGAGTTCGTAAACAGATGATGGATTCATGATGAAAAGCCAACGCGTTTCACCCAACATAGGGCTTCTTCAGGGCTGTAAACATAAACATAACCAAAAAGGACATATGTATTCTATAATTTGGTACAAAGTGAGTAAATAGAGGTAAGAGAGTAAGAGTTCCCAAAAACCAGTAAAGAAAGTGAAAATAAAAAAGAAAGAATAACAAGAAAGGCCAATAAAAATCTCAGTTGAAAAGGAGTGTACCAACAGATGTCTAGAATTAACCAGCCCGTGCACGACAGGTTCAAGGTCATTCATTATTATGAATATGCAGCGTATACCAATATTAAAGAAAAAAAGAAGAGGTAATTCCTAATATTGTATGTACAGCAAATTAGAAATCCATATCATAAGAATATGTGTGATCAAAAAAGTGAAACATGCCAGCAGCGAAGAGGATAGTTATTGAGTTATATAAAGAGAGGTCTGGAGAAGTCATACCCCAAAATGTATCCAATCAGTGGAGACACAATGTATATTGGTATATGAGTTACCTAAGGAAAGATACCAAAAATGAATATAGTAAATTAATTGAGTAGAAAGGCTTAACGTTAAAAAACTCTCATAGTCCAATGAGAAAGAAAAAAGGGGGAAGTAAAAGGAGAGGCTTACCGCAGTATAAACTCGTCAGAAAAAGTGACACCGCTAAATTTGGAAAATCCAAAACAAAGCATGGAAAGTGACGTGTTGCCGGCCCGAAAAATGTGGCACACGGAAAGGGGAATTGTATCTGAAAATCAAGAGACCAAACAGTCTCAATTATATGTAGACAGGAGTAATGAGCGAAATACACACGAGAAGCAAAGAAAGGAGGAACCTCTACCGAATAATAAGTATTGGCGTGGACTTACCGTCCGTGAGAAAGTGAAATGTAAGGCGGCTAGCTGAGAGTCCAAGAAGCCGCCGGGACGCATGTGTATTCAGCGCGGAGCGCTGATCTATAATGCGAAAAGTTCGCCGCAATGCAGGAACCGCAACACAAAACAAAAAGGAGGACCGGTCCCGAGGCACGAAATATGTGCCCGGAAACCGGAAGTTAGGGCACCGGTCTCCCTAGCGTGAGGAGAAGAAAAATCAAAATCGAAGACAGACCAAAGCGGCCGCCATATAGGGAAAGGAGTAATGCAAAAAACGGGGGGGGCGAGGGCCAAATGTGTAAATTAAAAATAAAATTATACCAATATAGTTGTGTCCAAATAGTGGAAGAAGGTGGGTAATTAGTGTATGCGAGGCAGAGAATAACAAAAAGAGAAAATACAGCAAGTAAGGATAATAGAAATGACAAAAGGAATAACAAGAAAGAAAAATTGAACCAAAGAAAAAATAAAACCATAGAGAAGATCCCAACAAAATTGATGTGTCCTGTTATGGCTCAAGTAGAAACATATGTCGTGCAATAGATAAGTCATGTGGGCATATCATATGTAATATACAAGAAATGGATACAGTATAAATCCAAATGCCCACATTGATGCAACCTAATATACAAATAAAACCAATAACAGTATAATGAGTAACAGTAAAATATGACTAAATACATAATAATCTGAACATAACAGATACAAAGAAAGAATGCTAATGTATAGCCATAGAAGTAATACTATTCAAAAGAAAGTAAAAGGTTATAAGAAATAATGAAATTCATGGTCCGTATTATGGCCTCGGTCTACCGCTTGCAAGCAACAGATCCAGGCTGCCTCTTTCTGGCGCAGGATCATTTCTCTGTTCCCCCCTCTGCTATGGGCAGGAACGTGTTCGATACCGTGGAACCACATTGTTCAATCATCAAGATGAGCCAGTGTCATGTGTGTAGCAAATGGATATGTAGGGTCATGGTGTTTTATGGCTTGCAGGTGTTCCTGTATTCTTAGTTTCAGGGGGCGTATAGTACTGCCCACATAGACCTTATTACATGCACAACCCAAGATATAAACAATAAATTTAGTTATCTGATCGAATTCTGAGTACAACTGAATGTAAGCTATTGAGTAAGGGTCTTGGTTTCTGCCCCACTCAGATTAATGACCCCGTCGAAGTCTTTGTCGATGTGTTCAAATGTACACGCATTCTCAAACTTAGAAATCACTTTTCATCTGTACCTGCTATGGACAGAGGTGAACTCCGACCTGAGACTGATGGTGTAGCGACTCCTATTTCTGAAACTGACTCCTTGATCCAACTGGTTTCTGACCTCCATGATGTACAGCTACTTATGTCCTTAGAAGATGAAAGGAGGGCGATAGAAGACATTCAGGCAGATTTGGGGATCTCTGAGAAAACTGAAAGAACAACGAGTTTCAAACCTCGTTCCAAATTCACACCGGTCCACACTCACAGCAATATTGATTTATTTGTCAAAAGAGTCTCTCTAGACTTACTCCACACTCTGAATACTCGTATCTACAACTGGCGTCAGGTGAATAATTTACTAACCACAGAGAGGGCAGCTCTTCGGAACCTCAAGAATGACCAATCCATTGTTATACGTGAGGCCGATAAGGGAGGCAACGTGGTGGTCATGAACCACAGGGATTATATAAAGGAAATCAATAGACAACTAACTGATACCACTTGCTATAAACACCTAACACATAATCCTATTGGTGACTTAATTGATTTTATCAACAACAAGCTCTGGGGTTGGTACGAATCAGGGCTACTCTCCAATGACGAACTTAAATACTTAAGTGTCTCAAGCCCCAGATTTCCGTGCATCTACATACTTCCCAAGGTACATAAGGGTGGTACTTTTCCCCCCGGAAGACCCATTATTTCTGGAATAGATTCGCCCACAGAAAAAATAGCTGCATATGTCGATTTCTTTTTACAGAAATTTGTAATTAACTTGCCTTCCTATATACAGGATAGCGAAGATATTCTTAACAAATTTGACGACTTCACTTGGTCTGAAGACCTCCTTTTTGTAACCATGGATGTAAACATCTATATACATGCATACGCAAATCTTTTGGGATCCAAGCAGTAACCACGTTTCTTAACACTAGGACTGCCGACTGTCTAGCACATAACCATATGCTCCTCCAGATGATTGACATTATCTTGTCCAGGAATTACTTTCTGCATGATAACGAATAGTACCAACAAACCCAAGGGACGGCGATGGGTTTGAAATTTGCCCCATCATATGCCTGTTTATTTATAGGCTGGTACGAAAAAATACATGCCTGGGGGAAAATGGCATCGCCCTGGACTGACTTTATTGTTTTCTGGGGGCGTTATATTGATGATATTATTATGATATGAAAAATTCTCAAACGCCACTGGCCTCTCTTAACTGAGGTACCGGGTCTGAAAGAAATAATATCCAGCAGACCTAAGATCACTTACCGTAGAGGGCTAACCCTTAGAGACCATTTGTGTCCCAGTTATATTGCCTCTATCCTTCCTCTCACTTGGCTCCCATCCAAACCGAAGGGTTTTTATACCTGTCATGGTTGTAATGTCTGTATTTTTGGTCGTGATAAAATCAAGGACTTTTGTTATCACAATCTAAGGAGATTTACTATTCACCAATTTATCAATTGTAACACTAAATTTGTTGTTTATATCTTGGGCTGTGCATGTAATAAGGTCTATGTGGGCAGTACTATACGCCCCCTGAAACTAAGAATACAGGAACACCTGCGAGCCATAAAACACCATGACCCTACATATCCATTTGCTACACACATGACACTGGCTCATCTTGATGATTCAACAATGTGGTTCCACGGTATCAAACACATTCCTGCCCATCCCAGAGGGGGGAACAGAGAAATGATCCTGCGCCAGAAAGAGGCAGCCTGGATCTGTCGCTTGCAAGCGGTAGACCGAGGCCATAATACGGACCATGAATTTCATTATTTCTTATAACCTGTTACTTTCTTTTGAATAGTATTACTTCTATGGCTATACATTAGCATTCTTTCTTTGTATCTGTTATGTTCAGATTATTATTTATTTAGTCATATTTTACTGTTACTCATTATACTGTTATTGGTTTTATTTGTATATTATGTTGCATCAATGTGGGCATTTGGATTTATACTGTATCCATTTCTTGTATATTACATATGATATGCCCACATGACTTATCTATTGCACGACATATGTTTCTACTTGAGCCATAACAGGACACATCAATTTTGTTGGGATCTTCTCTATGGTTTTATTTTTTCTTTGGTTCAATTTTTCTTTCTTGTTATTCCTTTTGTAATTTCTATTATCTTTACTTGCTGTATTTTCTCTTTTTGTTATTCTCTGCCTCGTGATACACTAATTACCCACCATCTTCCACTATTTGGACACAACTATATTGGTATAATTTTATTTTTAATTTACACATTTGGCCCTCCCCCCCCCCTGTTTTTTGCATTACTCCTTTCCCTATATGGCGGCCGCTTTGGTCCGTCTTCGATTTGGATTTTTCTTCTCCTCACGCTAGGGAGACTGGTGCCCTCACTTCCGGTTTCCGGGCACATATTTCGTGCCTCGGGACCGGTCCTCCTTTTTGTTTTGTGTTGCGGTTCCTGCATCGCGGTGAACTTTTCGGCATTATAGGTCAGCGTTCCGTGCTGAATACACGTGCGTCCCGGCGGCTTCTTGGACTCTCAACTAGCCGCCTTACATTTTACTTTCCCACGCCAAGCCTTATTGTTCGGTAGAGGTTCCTCCTTTCTTTGCTTCTCATGTGTATTTCGCTCGTTACTCCTGTATGCCTATAATTGAGACTGTTTGGTCTCTTGATTTTCAGATACAATTCCCCTTTCCGTGTGCCACATGTTTCGGGCCGGCAACACGTCACTTTCCATGCTTTGTTTTGGATTTTCCAAATTTCGCGGTGTCACTTTTTCTGACAAGTTTATACTGCGGTAAGCCTCTCTCTCCTTTTTCTTCCCCCTTTTTTCTTTCTCATTGGACTATGAGAGTTTTTTAACGTTAAGCCCTTCTACTCAATTAATTTACTATATTCATTTTCGGTATCTTTCCTTAGGTAACTCATATACCAATATACATTGTGTCTCTACTTACTGGATATATTTTGGGGTATGACTTCTCCAGACCTCTCTTTATATAACTCAATAACTATCCTCTTCACTGCTGGCATGTTTCACTTTTTTGATCACACATCTTCTTATGATATGGATTACTAATTTGCTATACATACGATATTAGGAATTACCTCTTCTTTTTTTCTTTAATATTGATATACGCTGCATATTCATAATAATGAATGACCTTGAACCTGTCGTGCACGGGCTGGTTAATTCTAGACATCAGTTGATACACTCCTCTTCAACTGAGATTTTTATTGGCCTTTCTTTCTTTCTTTTTTATTTTCACTTTCTTTACTGGTTTTTGGGAACTCTTACTCTCTTACCTCTATTTACTCACTTTGGGGGTGATTCCAACTCTGGCGGGCGGCGGTAGCGGAAACCGCCATTTGGCCACCATGCGGCCAAAATTCCGCGGCCCCCATTCTGACATTCCCGCTGGGCCGGCGGGAATGAGGCCGCAACACAGGAGCCGGCTCCGAATGGAGCCGGCGGTGTTGCGGCGGTGCGACGGGTGCAGTTGCACCCGTCGTGCTTTTCACTGTCTGCCATGCAGACAGTGAAAAGCAGGCCGGGGCCCTGTTAGGGGGCCCCTGCACTGCCCATGCCAGTGGCATGGGCAGTGCAGAGGCCCCCAGGGGCCCCAGGACACCCGTTACCGCCAGCCTCTTCCTGGCAGTGAAAACCGCCAGAAACAGGCTGGCGGTACGGGGGTCAGAATCCCCAGGGCAGCGCTGCTTGCAGCGCTGACCTGGCGGATTCTCCCAGTCGGGGCAAAAACGGCGGATGACCGCCGGCACCGGCAATCCGACCGCGGCTTTACCGCCGCGGTCGGATTGGGGATTGAAGCACCGCCAGCCTGTTGGCGGTGCTTCCGTCATTCGTGGCCCTGGCGGTCCAAGACCGCCAGGGTCAGAATGACTCCCTTTGTACCAAATTATAGAATACATATGTCCTTTTTGGTTATGTTTACAGCCCTGAAGAAGCCCTATGTTGGGCGAAACGCGTTGGCTATTCATCATGAATCCATCATCTGTTTACGAACTCGCCACTATTATAAGGACATAAGGCTCTTTGTCTTCTTGCTTGTATATCACAGTGCTGTTATTATTCACATTGCCCATTTGGGTTGGCAATATATTATTACTTTGGACTATTTACTAAATATTAAATCTAAAAACTTTTTTCTTTTACATTGTCACACTGGCTTTGTTCGTTTTTGTATACTGTTTTATGTACAATTTGCTGTGCACCACCTTTTGGAGTATTTTTCAGCGGAGCTTTTCTTCAGCCCCGCTTAGTTCTTTTTTGCAGTAGGAACTATGGTGTAGTCGCACGCTCTGTTAATTTTCAGTATATGTTTCATGTTTTCTACTTATTTTGTTTGTACCAAGGAGATATACACAGGGACGGTGCGTTGTCAAGGAGCCTACTGCATATTTCTTGTTTTGATTGGTTAGTAAAATGTTAGCTCCCTTTGCACAGGAAATTAGTTCCTTAGTTCCTGGATAGATTGAAGCCTACCCTTCGTGAGGGTATCTTACACCCCTCATCAACAACATTCACAGGCATATCAGTTGAGCAGGATGTTCCCCTCATCTGGGACCTATGTCTATCTCATGAAGAGTTTTGACTCCATTGTTAGAAATGTGGTCTTCTGTGGTTGGAAAATTTGTTGTCCCCAACACATGCACTTGTCCCTTTATTTTGAAAATATGCCTTGTGTCCACAAGCATGGGCAGTTGATGTTCTATCCTTCCATTAACCTGGGCCTTCTATTCTCGTTTCCTTCATTTCCTCTCTTCCTAAGAGTGCAAAAGTAGATTCAGATGGAGAAAGTAATTGCAGTTGAGGTAGCGCCATTTTAAACACATCATACTTGGTTCCTATAGTTAATTTAATTAGCAATGGAACCTCCAATCTTTCCAATTTCTCTCTTCTGATGTTTTCCAGTTCTGCTTCAACCTGTCTTTGGCTTACACTTTGGATGCTGAACAGCGGAGATTACAGTAGACAGTTGTTCCACAGAAGTAGGGATTTCTATCAGTCTTTCAAATGTTTACCAACCATGCCAAGATATGTTAGGTGCTGGTCTCTCTTGATGCTTTGTACAAGGCAAACAGTCTTTCTCCAAGATCTTAAGATCCCTTTAGGATACTGGATTTTTTAAGGAATGGCTTCCAAAATGTTTTTGCATCAACTTACATCTAATGTCAATGCACAGTTATTACACTTTTTAGAATCCCCTAGCAGTTGAGATAGGGAAGAGTTTAATTTGTAGCTTGTCTAATTAACAGTTTCTGCGGTTTCATGCCCGTGATTCATTCACCTCTTCCAGGGTGGGATATGCCTTTAATTTTCAGAGGCTTGCAGACTAGTTCCTTTGAGCCTCTGGAGACATGTCCTATGTAATAGCTTTCTGCTAAAGATACCATTTGTTTTTAGTAGCTATTATGTCAGCCCATTACCTAAGGGAATCAACTTTCCAAGCTATGACTTCTTCTTCTCTTAGAGTTTTTCAGGATAGAGAAATTTTATGGCATCATCCTGGTTCACTGTCAAAGAGTCCTTTTCGTTTTCCTTTAGCTGAATGAAAAATTATTCCAGTTTTTTTCTCAAATAGGTCAAGAGTAGGGGTTTCTGTTCATCCTCTGAATGTTTCTAAAGCACTACTGATTTATCTAGATTGTACAAAGAATGTACACTTATTATATACCTTCTTTATTACTTATAGTTCAGCAGGGAATAGAAAGAAACCTACAACATGGACTTTAACCAAACTGAGCAGCAATTATTCAGGATTAGTTTTCTTTGAGTGACCATTTTCCATATGGAATTCAGAACCAATTCTGAACAGACATCAAAGAAAAAGCCATTCAGGAAATATGAGGAGCAGTCACTTGGTCTTATGTCAATACTTTTGTTATGCACTTTCATTTGAAGTTTCAAGGACCTCAGGTTAAGTTGTCAGGTTAGGGTGTTTTGTAAGGCACTGTTTCTGTTAATACATATTTCTGAGCACGTTTCCTATCTGATTCGGATCACTTTATACATCCTTATGCAATTGATGGAATGGGAGGAGGAACGCAGGCAAGGATGTAATACTAAAATGACGTACTTATTGTAAGGAAATGCCTCCTTGGTTACCCCCTGACTTTTTGCCAAAAACAAAATATTCAGACAGTCTGATCAAGTTAAGGAAAGCATCAAAGTGGAAGTCCACAAGATGCTGGAATTGGGAGTCATTGAGCACCCTGACAGCCCCTGGGCCAGCCCAGTGGTCTTAGTCCCCAAACCTCACACCAAAGATGAAAAGAGAGAGATGAGGTTTTGTGTGGACTACAGAGGACTTAATTCTGTCACCAAGACAGATGCCCATCCCATTCCAAGGGCTGATGAACTGATTGACAAATTGGGTGCTGCCACATTCTTAAGTACCTTTGACTTAACAGCAGGGTACTGGCAAATCAAAATGGCACCAGGAGTAAAAGAAAAGACAGCATTCTCCACACCTGTAGGGCATTATCAGTTTACTGTTATGCCCTTTGGTTTAAAGAATGCCCCTGCCACCTTCCACAGGTTGGTGAATCAAGTCCTTGCTGGCATGGAGTCCTTTAGTGCAGCTTATCTTGACGATATTGCTGTCTTTAGCTCCAGCTGGCAGGATCACCTGGTCCACCTGAAGAAGGTTTTGAAGGCTCTGCAATCAGCAGGCCTCTCTATCAAGGCATCCAAAATGCCAGATAGGGAAGGGAACTCTGGTTTACTTGGGTCATCTTGTAGGTGGAGGCCACGTTCAGCCACTCCAGCCTAAGATCCAGACTATTCTGGACTGGGCAGCTCCAAAAACCCAGACTCAAGTCAGGGCATTCCTTGGCTTGACTGGGTATTACAGGAGGTTTGTGAAGGGATATGGATCCATAGTGACAGCCCTCACAGAACTTACCTCCAAGAAAATGCCCAAGAAAGTAAACTGGACTGTAGAATGCCAACAGGCCTTTGACACCCTGAAACAAGCAATGTGCACAGCACCAGTTCTAAAAGCTCCAGATTACTCCAAGCAGTTCATTGTGCAGACAGATGCCTCTGAACATGGGATAGGGGCAGTTTTGTCCCAAACAATTGATGATGGCCTTGACCAGCCTGTTGCTTTCATTAGCAGGAGGTTACTCCCCAGGGAGCAGCATTGGAGTGCCATTGAGAGGGAGGCCTTTGCTGTGGTTTGGTCCCTGAAGAAGCTGAGACCATACCGCTTTGGTACTCACTTTGTAGTTCAAACTTACCACAGACCTCTCAGATGGCTGATGCAAATGAAAGGTGAAAATCCAAAACTGTTGAGGTGGTCCATCTCCCTACAGGGAATGGACTTTATAGTGGAACACAGACCTGGGACCGCCCATGCCAATGCAGATGGCCTTTCCAGGTTCTTCCACTTAGAAAATGAAGACTCTCTTGGGAAAGGTTAGTCTCATCCTCTTTCGTTTGGGGGAGGGGGTTGTGTAAGGAAATGCCTCCTTGGCATGGTTACCCCCTGACTTTTTGCCTTTGCTGATGCTAAGTTTTGATTTGAAAGTGTGCTGAGGCCTGCTAACCAGGCCCCAGCACCAGTGTTCTTTCCCTAACCTGTACTTTTGTTTCCACAATTGGCACACCCTGGCATCCAGGTAAGTCCCTTGTAACTGGTACCCCTGGTACCAAGGGCCCTGATGCCAGGGAAGGTCTCTAAGGGCTGCAGCATAACTTATGCCACCCTGGGGACCCCTCACTCAGCACAGACACACTGCTTGCCAGCTTGTGTGTGCTAGTGAGGACAAAACGACTAAGTCGACATGGCACTCCCCTCAGGGTGCCATGCCAACCTCACACTGCCTATGCAGTATAGATAAGTCACCCCTATAGCAGGCCTTACAGCCCTAAGGCAGGGTGCACTATACCATAGGTGAGGGCATAAGTGCATGAGCACTATGCCCCTACAGTGTCTAAGCAAAACCTTGGACATTGTAAGTGCAGGGTAGCCATAAGAGTATATGGTCTGGGAGTCTGTCATGCACGAACTCCACAGCACCATAATGGCTACACTGAAAACTGTGAAGTTTGGTATCAAACTTCTCAGCACAATAAATGCACACTGATGCCAGTGTACATTTTATTGTAACATACACCCCAGAGGGCATCTTAGAGGTGCCCCCTGAAACCTTAACCGACTATCCGTGTAGGCTGACTAGTTTTAGCAGCCTGCCACACACCAGACATGTTGCTGGCCACATGGGGAGAGTGCCTTTGTCACTCTGTGGCTAGTAACAAAGCCTGTACTGGGTGGAGATGCTTATCACCTCCCCCTGCAGGAACTGTAACACCTGGCGGTGAGCCTCAAAGGCTCACCCCCTTTGTTACAGCACCCCAGGGCACTCCAGCTAGTGGAGCTGCCCGCCCCCTCCGGCCACGGCCTCACTTTTGGCGGCAAGGCCGGAGGAGATAATGAGAAAAACAAGGAGGAGTCACTGGCCTGTCAGGACAGCCCCTAAGGTGTCCTGAACTGAGGTGACTCTAACTTTTAGAAATCCTCCATCTTGCAGATGGAGGATTCCCCCAATAGGATTAGGGATGTGCCCCCCTCCCCTCAGGGAGGAGGCACAAAGAGGGTGTACCCACCCTCAGGGCTAGTAACCATTGGCTACTAACCCCCCAGACCTAAACATGCCCTTAAATTTAGTATTTAAGGGCTCCCCAGAACCTAGGAACTCAGATTCCTGCAACCTAAGAAGAAGAGGACTGCTAAGCTGAAAAACCCTGCAGAGAAGACGGAGACACCAACTGCTTTGGCCCCAGCTCTACCGGCCTGTCTCCCCACTTCTAAAGACACTGCTCCAGCGACGCTTTCCACAGGGACCACCGACCTCTGAATCCTCAGAGGACTGCCCTGCATCTAGAAGGACCAAGAACTCCTGAGGACAGCGGCTCTGTTCATCAAAGACTGCAACTTTGCAACAAAGAAGCAACTTTGAAACAACTCGTGATTCCCGCCAGAGGCGTGAGACTTGGCACTCTGCACCCGATGTCCCTGGCTCGACTTGTGGAGAACAATCACTTCAGGGAGGACTCCCCGGCGACTGCGTGACAGTGAGTAGCCAGAGTTCCCCCCCCTGAGCCCCCACAGCGACGCCTGCAGAGGGAATCCCGAGGCTCCCCCTGACCACGACTGCCTGCTTCTAAGAACCCAATACCTGGTAGGGACACTGCACCCGCAGCCCCCAGGACCTGAAGGATCCAACCTCCAGTGCAGGAACGACCCCCAGGTGGCCCTCTCCCTTGCCCAGGTGGTGGCTACCCCGAGGACCCCCCCCCCCTTGCCTGCCTGCATCGCTGAAGAGACCCCTTGGTCTCCCATTGCTTCCTATTACAAACCCATCTCTTGTTTGCACTCTGCACCCGCCTGCCCCCGTGCCGCTGAGGGTGTACTTTCTGTGTGGACTTGTGTCCCCCCCGGTGCCCTACAAAACCCCCCTGGTCTGCCCTCCGAAGACGCGGGTACTTACCTGCTGGCAGACTGGTACCGGGGCACCCCCTTCTTCATTGAAGCCTATGCGTTTTGGGCACCACTTTGACCTCTGCACCTGACCAGCCCTGAGCTGCTGGTGTGGTAACTTTGGGGTTGCTCTGAACCCCCAATGGTGGGCTACCTTGGACCCAAACTTGAACCCCGTAGGTGGTTTACTTACCTGCAAAAACTAACAAACTCTTACTCCCCCAGGAACTGTTGAAAATTGCACTGTGTCTAGTTTTAAAATAGCTATATGTGATTTATGTGAAAACTGTATATGCTATTTTGCTAATTCAAAGTTCCTAAAGTACCTACTTGCAATACCTTTCATTTAAAGTATTACATGTAAATCTTGAACCCGTGGTTCTTAAAATAAACTAAGAAAATATATTTTTCTATACAAAAACCTATTGGCCTGGAATTGTCTTTGAGTGTGTGTTCCTCATTTATTGCTTGTGTATGTACAACAAATGCTTAACACTACTCCTTTGATAAGCCTACTGCTCAACCACACTACCACAAAAATAGAGCATTAGTATTATCTCTTTTTGCCACTATCTTACCTCTAAGGGGAACCCTTGGACTCTGTGCATACTATTCCTTACTTTGAAATAGTGCATACAGAGCCAACTTCCCACACTTATAATCTTCATCACTCCAAGCCTTAGCGTTTCCCATTCCAATCTGTTTCTCACATTCTTCCCATCTTTCCCATTTCATGTTTTTTAAACTTTGAGAGCCTTCCACTTAATGCAGCTTCCAAACTTAAAAGAAAGAGAAGTTGTCAGTCATTGACCTTGCACAGTCCTAGCCATGAGATTTCTAAACACCATCTGTTTTCTAAGAAACTGATCCAAATTAATTCTCAAACCCATAGGCTTAACTCAGGGACAACAAGTTCCTCACTAAAGCCTGTTTATGAGTTACAAGTATTCTTTCTATTTTTCAAAGATCCATTTGAGGACAGCGGCAAGGTACATTGACCTTCTTTCCAGCTCAGTCCAGACAATATTTCTTTGTCTGGATCATTTACATGACCTCCACAGCATTTAGGCAACAGCCCTTGGGGGAGTGTTTAACTATGGTAGGTTCAGTTTTCAATTGTCCTAAAAATAAGTAATGTTTTGGCTGCATGCTATATAAGTTGTGTAACAGTCTATAATGCTGCACTACCTAGCCCATATTTTGGGGGATTTCTCTCTGCAAAAAATGATTGGAATACACACCTCAGAGGAATCTGATATGATGCTGCATTGAATTTCAAGGAGTTTCAGAGATACAAGAAATTGCAGTCTTTGACATCTGGCGCTCAAGACAATCTGGGTCACTTTCAGGTTTTTCTATTTGGAGGCTCGATCTGGAACATAAGAAAAATAGATTATTTTCTCTAGGAACAGAGAATTTGTAATCTGTATGCCCTACCTCTCTGTGGCATTATTGCCAGAACTATGTTTCAGGAAGAATTCTTCATTAGTTTAGTATCCTAGGTGTGGCCAACCATCCTTGGTGTCATTATGTTTTCATCTGCTAGTGGCTCTTCCCTTTTTCCCCCTCACTAAGGTGGTTGCCCACTGGGACCCAAGGGACAATTTGACCCTTTCTAGTTCCAGAGGGCCATATTTATATTCTGTTTGCACCGGATTTGCGTCGTTTTTTTTTACGCAAATTTGACGCAAAACAAACTCAATATTTATACTTTGGCGTTAGACGCATCTAGCACCAAAGTTCATGGAGTTTGCGTCATTTTTTGGCGTGGACACCTTCCTTGCGTTAATGATATGCAAGGTAGGCGTTCCAGTCTAAAAAATTACTCCGAGGCATGTGCGCCGTATTTATACTCCCGGGCAAAAATGACGCCCGGGAGTGGGCGGGTCAAAAAAAATGACATCCAGCCGCTTTTGCGTAGTTTTTTAGCGCCTGGTCAGGGCAGGGGTTAAGGGACCTGTGGGCTCGGAAGGAGCCCAGAGGTGCCCTCCCATGCCCCCAGGGACACCCCCTGCCACCCTTGCCCGCCCCAGGAGGACGCCCAAGGATGGAGGGACCCACCCCTGGGACATTAAGGTAAGTGCTGGTAAGTATTTTTTTTTTTTTTTTGTGGCATAGGGGGGCCTGATTTGTGCCCCCCTACATGCCACTATGCGCAATGACCATGCCCATGGGACATAAGTCCCCTGGGCATGGCCATTGGGCTAGGGGGCATGACTCCTGTCTTTGCTAAGACAGGAGTCATTTCAATGGGGGTTGGGAGTCTAAAAAAATGGCGCAAATCGGGTTGAGGCAAAAGCTCCATTTTCCCCTACACCGGCGCTGCCTGGTGTAAGTCATTTTTTTTCACGCACACCAGGCAGCTCCGCAGGCTAACGCCGGCTAACGTCATTGAATAAATACGGCGCCCGCATGGTGCTTCAGAATGGCGTTAGCCGGCGTTAACTTTTTTGACGCACAACTGCGTTGGCGCAGTTGTGCGTCGAAAAGTATAAATATGACCCAGAGTGTATTGCTCTTGGCAGCCTGAGTTTCACTGACCTTGAAACAGACATTGCAAATGCCCCTCTACGCTGCTGTGCCTCAGGTGAGAGGGCCTATCTGGCAGTTTGAGGCAGATGGATTGGCTGATGATGTAGCTAGAGTCTCAATCCCACTCAAATATCACTAGGGGATATTTCAGATTATCTATGACTTTCCTTGTCAGTGGGATCATTCATAATTTACATCCTGATAAATTAAGGTCAGCTTGGAATTAATTCTGTACTTTTGCACACTAATTTAATAATCAGTCGAAGTGCAAAATATCCATATGCAGGAGGTTGCATGTACTCCTACCTCATTCAGAAGTATGAGGCAGGAGCCCTTTTGGTACTCATTGTGAAAGGCTATGAAAGCTGAGAAGAAGACCTGCAAGTGACACCAGGCCTCCATCTCTGTGTTTGCAAGCTCCTGGCTGCCTGCATTTGTTTTTTAAAGCAGACCCTGTTCCCTTAAGAGGGAAATGGACATCGATTTCGGCCCGGAGGACCCCATCTCCTCGGGCCCAGGGCATTTTTGAGGGGGAGAGGAAGATGCAGCCCTCCCCTACCAGGGTTGATTTAGGCCCTGCGGACCACATTCCCTGGGGTCTAGTGCATTTTTAAAGATGAAGGAGCATGTGGCCCCCCTTCCTGGCATTTCTTTGGCCCCGGAGACCCCATGTCCCAGGGCCAGGTTGGAGAAGGGGTCGCGGTGCCCTCTCTCCGGGTTGCTTTTGCTTGGGAACCCCAAACCCCAGTGCCTGGCGTCTTTCTTTAGGGGAGGGGTGCCACGCGGCCCCCTAACCCAAGGTCCAAAAGGCCCCAGGGAGCCCACACCCAGGACCACAAAACTAAAGTGAAAAGGACCCCACCCAGGTCCATTAATGGCCCCTGGGCCCCAGGGCCAAAATCATTCTGGGGAGGGGGGGCATGCAACTCACCTCCCCATTTATAATTGGCAAAGGTCTGGGGGATGGGGCCCCTTGGGGCCAATATTGCCCTAGGGAGGGGATAGGTATAACTATAAATATATTACTGCTATAACCGCTGAATTTCTATGGATTTGTATGGGGAAAAAGTCAGCCTAACTAAAACCCCTCTGTAACATTTGTTTTTTTCAGTGAATTTGTATTTTTTTAACGTATAGTAATATATAATTACCATACATTAATACAATCACCGCTGTGCACAGTCTTTGGCATGCATGGCTGAGGTTAGTGGCAGGGCCTTGCCTGCAACCAGCCCCACTGCATGCACCCAACCCAACACTGTGCATGGGCTTTGCACAGCACAGTGGGTTTTGGTGTGACTGGGTATATCATTCTTTGCTTTCAGTGGATTTTGGATCTGCAGATCCCTCATGGATTTACTCTGGGGGACACGGTGAGCACTGTGGTGGATCCACGGATTCGCAGATCGGCAAAAAAATTTGGCCAATTGTTTGCCAAGAGGAGTTCCTCACAAACCACTCCATCTGTCCTATGGGGTTAGGATAACTATACCCTGATCCATTATGTCAGTTTTTAATTGTTACTCTACCCAGGCTAATGCAAAATGTAAAATAGCAGCCACAGCTTTCTTCTCAGGTTGTGACCAGCCAATCAGGGCCTTGCTTTCCCCCAGATCTTCGGCAAGTGAATCCGCGAAGGATCAGTGTCCCTAGATAGCTATACTGATTTTTCTTCTAATAACTCCAAAACTATTAAACAGATTTACACCAAAAAGCATGCTTTCTGGACCAAGAGCTAGCTTTCTGCCTAATTTGATGTAATTCTGTCCAGAGGTTCAGGGTGTAATAATAGTGTCTAAAATCCCTATGGGAAATTGTATAAGGAAAACACATTTGGGACCTTCCTTTTTTCCCAGCCCCTGCTTAACGAATCACCTTAGATATCTAGGAAAGTAGATCCTCTGTGGAACCAACAGTCTTATGCTGATATCTGATTGGCTGCCAACACTTCAACCAGGAATAGTCAACAGCCATTTTGGGACTCAAACTCACCTGAGTCTCAAAATGTTTTTTTTTTAAAAAGAGAAGTGGGCAGGGCATGAATACCCTGACTGCCTAGGCATTGTGGTGGTGTCCCTAAGAGACCCCGCCATGGCTAAAAAACATTGTTTTTTAAAATGTTCCCACAAAATTGTGAAGCATTCTTGGATCTCAGAAAATAAATCAAGCAAGGTCTCCCGTGCTTGTTTACAGACCAGCCACTGGGTGGGCCATGTTCTGGGGCATATATAAATGAATATTTTGAGGACAGGGTGCACGCGACCCCCTCCCTATAACCAATGTAGGCCCTGGGGACTGCTAACTTCCCTGGGCCAGGCCAACACAGAGTAGGGGGGCCACACAGCCCCTCTGTAGGCCATTTATGGCCCCAGGGACCACCACCTCCCCAGGGTATGGCTGAGAAATTCAACACAGAACCCCTTCCTGGGCCATTTAGGGCCCCAGGGACCACTACCTTCCTGAGGCTTGACCACATTTTGAACTGGGACGGGGGCTGTGGTGCCCCCCCTCCTGGACTGCTTTCTGCCTAGGGGCCCACCACCTCCCAGTGCAGGCCCTGAAATAACTGAGGAGGCAGGCCATGCAGTATCTCACCTGGAGCCGTTAAATGGCTTGGGGACTGCCATCCCCCAGGGCTGGCTCCCCATGTCCTGAGGTGCCCACCCTTGGGACATAGTTGTTTGCTGTCACTTGGCGGGTACTATGACAGCTCCCACCAAGCAAAAGCAGTAAGCCTTCTTGCAGTGAGTGAAAGCAGGAAAACTGCTCCCGCCCACTGGGAGTGGACTTTTCATCAGAAAACAAATTAACAAATTGCTTCTGCATGCAGGGAGCAGCATTCTTGGCTGATCCATGAGTGTAGGAGCTATGCTGGCTCCAGCTACAGGTAAGGAGCCGGGCGGGAAATATGGGATATTACGAATCCCCTGCGCTACCGAAGACTGCATACTGGGGCCTGTATTGGGCCAGGGCACCCAGGAACAAGTGGCCAGGCCCAGGGGATGCGGTTCCCATGGCCAAAATTGGTCCAGGGAAGTGGGCTGTGTGGCCCTCTACTCGTATTAATTGGCTGGGCCCCGGGAGATGAGGTCTCTGGGGCCAAAATTAGCCCAGCCAAGGAGGCCACAATGGCCCTCCTTCACAAATTTACCAGGCCCCAAGGGATGGAAGGCCTTGGATTGGGTCACATGCCTCCTCCCCTTTTATTACTTGATGGGGCACGAGGGATGGGATTCCCAGGGTCAAATCAGCACAGGAATGGTCTCCTTTCAATATTTGGCCAGGCCCTGGGTAATGGGTTCTCCGGTGCCAAAATTAGCCGGGGAAGGGGGGGGTCTTGGTGTCCCCTCCTACGTTAGTAATAGGCTTGGCTTCAGAAGATGGGGTTCCCATGGATGAAATCATCCCATAGGCCAGGCCCTGCATCCAACCACCGCCGCATGTGGGTTTGGGTGCCTACAGGGGGTTCGCAGTAGGGCTTGGCCACAGGCCAGGCTCTGCATCCCCCAACATGCATGGCTGTGGTTGCTCCCCCGAGGTGTCTGCTGGGGATTGGCTGCAGGCCAGGTCCTGTGGCTGACTAACCTCCATGCACAGTCAAAGGCCATGTATGGTGTTGGGTTGGGTGCCTATGGGTGGTTGGCAGTAGGGCTTGGCCACAAGCCAGTCCCTGTGCCCCACCACCACACATGGCTGAAGGCCATACTTGGCACAGTGTTGGGTGCTCGGGGTGGGGGCAGAGGGCCTGGTCTCCCTAGGTAGGCTCAAACTTTAAACACGTGTTTTGTCATGGGAGGAAATACTCCCCGTGACTTCTCAGGGCTCAAATAGGTATAACGCAAGAAAACCTATTTTCATAGACGTCTGGTGTATATAGAATAAACAATAGATGGCTCTTTGTATGCTACTTCGTATGGGGCGAATAGTGTATAGTCAAACACCTATATCACTCCTATAGTCAAGATAGCAAAGGAACATATAACGGAGCCTTGTGTCCGAAGCTCCGGTCGGCGAGTGGCCATCTATTGTTTATTCTATATGCACCAGACGGCTATGAAAATAAGTTTTCTTGCGTTATACCTATTTGAGCCCTGAGGAAGTCACGGGGAGTATTTCCTCCCATGACGAAACACGTGTTAGCTGTTTTGTGTTCAATTAAAGATGAACTCTTCATCCAAAGGACTCCATTGGAAATGTTGTTCACTTATACGTTCTATCTGAATATTACTATTGATCTGTCAATATAATATTTATGAATTATTGACTTTACATTCGCAATTCACGAGTGCCTTGGTTTCTGTAGGAATTTGCTTGTGTCTTTGTTGACACACCGTTGGAGGAAGGGGAAGATCCTCCTAGGCTAAGAGCACTGTGCCTTAAACTGGTTATGATCTTTACTACTAAAGAGGGGAATGTCGAGAGTGCTTTTTTTCCCTTAATTTTCTTCCCACGTTGTTTATCATTTAGGTTCAAACTTTAAACACACAAAACTTTAGAAGGTCAACAGTTAAAGTTATACTTATGCAAGGAAGGTATAACTCAGGCCTTAAGGTCACTGTAACTTTCACCTTCTTTCACCTTCTTCACTCACTGTTACATCAGTAATGACATCTTGTATGACATCATTCATAATACAACTGCAACATTTCCAGTAACATTAGGGATACCAAAACTGTGCATGGGGGGGGGGGGTGAGTCATAGTTTTCTAAGGGAACGAGTTATAGCTTCCTAAGATAAGTATATATAACTATAACTGTTGAATTTCAATGGTTTTTACAATTTGAACCAAACTATAATGTCCCTGTAACCTTTGTTTCTTTCAGTAAATATATATATATATATATATATATATATATATATATATATATATATATATATATATATATATATATATCTCTAAAGTGAATATACATTATATATACATATATATACGTGCATACATACGACAGTTCTAAGGTATATGTATATGTACACATCTATGTGTATATATATATATATATATATATATATATATATATATATATGAGAAAGCTATATTCTTCAGAGCTCAACAGTCCAGTCTCCCTCCAACTTGTCAGCAATGGGATAAACCCTTTCATTATCTCTATAAAATACGAATAGGTGACTTCTTTATAGCATTCCCTATCTCCCAGTTGTGCATACGCCTCCTTCATTTAATCTTTTATGGGACAAATCATTATATTCCCTCTTTTATCTGCACTAAGTAGTAATATATCTGGGTAGTTTTTTAGCTCCTTGATCATCTCCCAATATCATGTGTTGTTCTTATAACTGCATCTAGGAGAAGTCAGGTCCACAACCAGGTTATACAACATCTACGTGCAATCAAGAATAGAGACATTCCCTACCCGGTAGCAAGACATATGAATGAGATACATGGAGGAAGATTAGAAGATCTAAGATATTTTGTGAATGATGGGATCAAAAAGACACAAGAGGAGGCAATGGTGAAGGAGATCTCAAGAAAATGGAACCTAGATATATCGTATTACTTGATAGTAAAAAACCGGTAAGAAAGAATGCAAGAAAAGAAATGCATGAACATATATGACACTGTAATGACTCAGATAGAGCTAAAGAACATAAAATGTACAGTTTTTGAAGTTGTACCTTAAGAGCAGTTTTGAAGAGCTTTCAGAAGCGAAAATTGTTTTTATTAATTTTTTTAAATGGTCATTTTAGTGGATGTTTTCCACAGATTGGCGTAAAGAAGACTTAGGTCGGGAGAAGCAAAGGAGGTTAGATATCTTCCACACTGGGCCGTGATAACAGGCATACTTAAATAAATTCCTTTTGATTTTCACAAAATTAGTGTGCCCAAATAATAGAGTGTAAGCCCATAGGGATGGATGAAGAAACAGTTTAGTGCATTTTGCATTTTGTATCATTTTTTGATTCTATTACATTTTATTGTGTAAAGCCGTATTTTTTAGGAGAGCTCCCTTTTAGATGAATACAGAAAGAAATACAGTGTTGGGGAAATGTCTTTGATTAATACCCTGATTTTTGGTTGATTTGTGATACAAAAAGATAACATAGTATTGTTTCTATCTTTTGAAAACATGTGACCTTTGCATTAAACAACTAGGTAATGGATGCTATGGACATTTCGATTCATGAATTCTGTTAACACGGGGGTGATTGGTGGAGATTGTACACACGTGTAAGATAAAGGGGAGAAACGATATGGCACCTCACAGGTTGAGGAAAATATTTAGGCTCTCATCTGGTGGTAAATCCCGCTTACCGCCGTGCTGATGGCCACCAACATACTATGGCCACGGCGGAAATCCGCTACAGGTATTATGACCCACATCTAGAAATCCACCACAACACAGACACCCACACAAGTCACAAGTACACTCTCAGGTTAGTGATAAACTGGCGATAGCAAAACCCACACCGTCACGCCAACAGGAATACGTGCACAGTATCACGACCCACGAATCAAAGCAGCTGCCTTCCAACCGCGGTAAACCATTGTCGGTACACACCGCTGCGCTCAAAATACATACACACTTACAAAACAACACCACATTGCACAATTCAAAATACACACACCCGGTACACATACACACACACCACACCCACACACCCACAACACCATAAAACACACACCCACATTACCCACAACCAATTACAATGAAAATTTTGGAAAAAGGAGAGAGAGCGAGAATAGCAAAGACAACACCAGCATCCAGAGGCACACAACACCATCACTCATACAACATCCACGCACCTCTATGAACACACAACACATCACCCCACACATCACATCAACCATCACCTCACACATCACTCACACCACATCATGGCACCTCAGAGACACCCCAGGTTTTCTGAGGAGGAGCTCAGGGTCATGGTGGAGGAAATCATCTGGGTAGAACCACAGTTACTCGGATCACAGGTGCAGCAGACCTCCATTGCAAGGAAGATGGAGCTATGGCGGAGAATAGTGGACAGGGTCAACACCGTGGGACAGCACCCAAGAACACGGGATGACATCAGGAAGAGGTGGAACGACCTATGGGGAAGGTGCGTTCCGTGGTATCCAGACACCAGGTAGCTGTACAGAGGACTGACGGTGGACCCCCACCTCCTCCCCCACAACTAACAACATGGGAGGAACAAGTCTTGGCGATCATGCATCCTGAGGGCCTCGCAGGAGTAGCAGGAGGACTGGACTCTGGTAAGTCAAATCTTTACTACTATATCACCCACCCTACCTGCATGCCATCACAGACACCTACCCCTACCCTCACAACCATCACCCCAACACCTCACAGATACCCCACTATCACAACCCACGCATCCCAAAACCAAGCCCAGCATGTGACAACAATGCATGGACACCCATTACAGAGCTGCATGGACATCCATCACCAAAGCATGTCCAGTAGAGAGACACAGCCAGGGCACACAATCACCACTCACACAAGGGCCAAGGCAATAATGCAAGCACAGGATTAGGGGGAAACTCACCCAATGCACAAGATGGCACCCACAGATACAATAACTATGCATTTACACCCCAACAGGACCCCTACCCAACGTCACCGAACAGGAGGTGCCAGCCATATCCAGTCCCCCCACAGAAGAGGCCCACAGTGACAACAGCAGCTCTGCACGCCTGGATCAAGATAACTAGCCTGCCCATCAAGGACCTCTGGACAGTCGGTTCCCCTGCCACAGTCACAAACCACCACTGAACCTCCCCCCTCAGGAAACACCACCACAGCACCCACCCAGCTGGCCCATGCCACTGTCCCCAACACGTCAATCAACAGAGTGTCCACCACTACAGGGACCCCAGGCAAACCCACAAACACAGGACAATCAGGGACCTGGGGTCAGTGGCA
Organism: Pleurodeles waltl; assembly: GCF_031143425.1. NCBI lineage: Eukaryota > Metazoa > Chordata > Amphibia > Caudata > Salamandridae > Pleurodeles > Pleurodeles waltl. The sequence goes on along the minus strand of NC_090440.1, from coordinate 722,257,700 downwards.
GTGGGCCCACGGTTCAGGGGACAGAGGCACAGGACGACAGGGAAGCTGGGAGGACTGCTGTGTGACAGGGGGAGGACAGGCCCAGGGAACCCACTCTCCAACATCATGGGAGCATACCACCATTCCCAGGAGACCATAGGCACGGTACTGGGCAAGTTTCAGGAGATCCATCGACTGCAGGAGGAACAGTACCTGGGGATCAAGGAGGACTTGAAGTCCATTAACACCACCCTGGTCACCATTGCAGGGGTGCTGGCAAACATGGCCGACACCATGAGGGAGACAGTGGCACACCAACGGGCCCCTGACACTAGCCTGAACGATAAACAGCCCTCCACGTCCGCTGGCGCTAGTGGACAGGAGGTCCCGCCACAGGACCAACAGGCCACCAGTACCCCACCCCCTGCAGAAGGAGAACCACCCCACAAATGGTCCTTGCGATCCAGGCACAAGACAGAGAACATTGCCAAGACCCCCACCAGGAAATAAGACTCTCCTGATTGTCACCCTTCTGTCCCACTATGTCACCCTGACCACCTTGAACTGCCATTGCTCCACTTCCTAGGCCCTCTTGGACAATGCCCCTGTGATACCAAGAGACTGGACTCTACCATGGATATTCCTCTACCATCACCCCAGTCCATTGCACATCCCCCTCTACTTATTAGCACTGAAATAAACACCCTTAAATCACAAAACAATCTGGAGTCAGTCTGTACTTTCAAAATGTATTATTACAACCTCTCTGACAAATATCAATGTTAATGTTCATTTGCACATACCAAAGTATGACAGTTGTTGGGCAGCAGTGAACATAGCAGAAGGCAGAATGTGGTACCCAGATCTGTGAAAAGTAAAGGCAAAGTGAACTGTCAGGGTCCATACAAAGAGGTAAAAAGGCAGACTTATACAAAGTCCTACAGTAGTCTGATATGAGAGGAACAGTGTCAGTCTCTTACCTGTGTCTCACTGGAAGTATTGCATGATGATGTTGTTTCGGTTGTCAATGTCTTCTTCTTCTGCCTCCTCTTCTTCACTGTCCACAGGCTCCACAGCTGCCACAAGACCAACATCAGGCCCATCCTCCTGAAGGAAAGGCACCTGGCGTCGCAAAGCCAGGTTGTGCAACATACAGCATGCCACGATTATCTGGCACACCTTCTTCGGTGAGTAGTATAGGGAGCCACCTGTTAGATGGAGGCACCGGAATCTGGCCTTCAGGAGGCCAAAAGTCTGCTCTATAATCTGCCTAATTCGCCCATGTGCCTCATTGTAGCGTTCCTCTGCCCTTGTCCTGGGATTCCTCACTGGGGACAGTGGCCATGACAGGTTGGGGTAACCAGAGTCTCCTGCAAATATCGAGGGGTATTTGTTAGACATACATCAACCCTTAGGGACTCTCCCTTACCCAGACACTTATTCAAACTGTGTGGGGACCTTGGGCTCACCTATTAGCCACACACAGTGCCTCTGGAGTTGGCCCATCACATAAGGGATGCTGCTATTCCTCAAAATGTAAGCGTCATGCACTGAGCCAGGATACTTGGCATTCACATGAGAGATGTACTGGTCTGCCAAACACATCATTTGCACATTCATTGAATGGTAGATTTTACGGTTTCTGTACACCTGTTCATTCCTGCGGGGTGGGACAAATGCCAATTGTGTACCATCAATGGCACCAATAATATTGGGGATATGTCCCAGGGCATAGAAGTCACCTTTCACTGTGGGCAAATCATCCACCTGTGGGAAAACGATGTAGCTGCACATGTGTTACAGCAGGGCAGACAACACTCTGGTCAACACGTTAGAGAACATTGGCTGTGACATCCCTGATGCTATGGCCACTGTTGTTTGAAAGGAACCACTGGCCAGGAAATGGAACACTGAAAGGACCTGCACTAGAGGGGGGATTCCTGTGGGATGGAGGATAGCTGACATCAGGTCAGGTTTCAAGTGGGCACACAGTTCATGGATTGTGGCACGATCAAGTCTGTTGGTGATAATGATGTGTCTGTCTTCTATTGTCAACAGGTCCACCAGGGGTCTGTACAACGGCGGATGACGCCATCTCATCAGCTGCCCCAGCAGATGGGCCCTATGGAGGAGAATGGTGAGCAGAGGGTCATATACCACATAGGTTGCAGAAGGGTGTTCTGCACTATAGTGATTTAATCGGTGTGTGGCGCTGTCTGTCCGTATTCCTGCTCAAATGTGCTGTGACGCAGTTAGGTGCCCTGCCATGTGCTCCCCTGAAATGGCGGCTGCCTGACCTGTAAGGAGGGACAAGGGGAAATGAGGTAGCAGCGCTGGCGTTGTGCAACATTGTGTAGGCGGTCGAAGACTGCCACGCAATTCAACATTGGTTATCATTGGGCCCTATGGGTTCCAGGAGCCATTAACAATGTACGCCGGCGGTGACGGTACGCCCCGCCGCGGATGTGAACGCCATTTTCTATCTGTTCACTCACTTGATACCTGACCTTCAACAGGAGAGGACCTACACTGCAAGTGCAGCTGTGACCTGAGTCTGGAAGCGACAATGGCTACAGTGTCTGGGGAAAGGGCCCCTGCCTTCACTGCAGAGGAGTTGGACAAACTGGTGGATGGGGTCCTCCCCCAGCACACGCTACTCTGCAGTCCGCCAGACAAACAGGTGAGTACACTGTGAGCATGATGGATGGGACATGAATGTATGGAGTGGTCTGGATGGAAGACACATGGTGGGGCTGTGGCCTGCATGTGAGGATGGTCGGTGTATGTGTTTCAGGGCATGGGTGGGAAGTTGTGGCCAATGAGTAAGAATAACTGAATGGGGAAGTAAGTTCCATTCTTACTTTACTTTTCCTGTAGGTCAGCGCCCACCAGAAGAAGAGTATTTGGCGTGCCATCGCCAAGGATGTGCGGACCCTGGGGGTCTATCATGGAAGGAGCACCAACTGCCGCAAGAGATGGGAGGACCTGTGCCGCTGCAGTGTTCTCTCCGTTTTGAGGCAGGTGTCATGTGTGGGCTTCACCCATGCTTTTTGGGACCACTGGTCCACGAACATTTAATGGGCCTGTATATGGGTTTTGTACTTGCTTTAAATATTTGTATATACTGATGATTTAAAGTTATCTTGCCCTACCTGATCGTTCGATTGTTACACTCATTAAACTCAATTCCTTTTGTCCTTGCGTTCCAGCGTGTTACGGGGTGTAAATGTATTATAGCTGCATGTTTTTGTGTGTATGGTGTTGTGGGTGAGGGTGGGGGTGGAAGTGTTGTGTGTTGCGTGTGTCACTCTCTCTTTCCTCTCCCCTCCCCTGTGTGCTAGGTGCAGTACTCACCGTCGTCATCGCCGCCGTCTTTGATGTTCCTGGTAGATGAGGAGGTAAAGCAACATAGGCAGGACCTGTAACTCGGGCTCCATGGTGTCCTGGTTCCTCGTTGAGTGTCGAGAGGTGAGTGGTTTCCGTTCCAAAGACTGCTTCCGCCGTGCTTTTGATGGAATTGGTACCGCCTCGGAAAAGCTGGTGGATTGGTGCCATGTATTGGTGTGGGTGGTAAATTGTCTTCTGCCTGCCTGTTAGCGGTTACCGGCGCGATGTTTGTTTCTACCGCCGTGGCGGTCGGAGTGTTAAAGTGGCTGTCTGTGTTGGCGGTTTCTGCCATGGTCGCGATTCAATTTTTTTTACCGCCGGCCTGTTGGCGGTATTACCGCCGCTTTATCACCCACCGCCAGGGTTGTAATGAGGGCCTTAGTGCTGAAACGCATTCCTGTATATTGCTCTTGTTATAAAAGCTTTATTTCTGCATCCGGAGTGCTCATCTCCTTAAAATTAATGTGAAGATAAATTGGAGATATAGGTCACGTGTTGAAGCGACGCGACAGCACAACCAGCGATTTGGTGCTTCACGGTCACGGCATTGCCGATATGCAGCAGTAAGGATAGATATATATATATCTATATATATATATATATATATATATTTACTGAAAAAACGAAGTTAAAGTTTAAAGTGGTGTTCTGAATTGTAATAATACGTTCATTTACATTAAAAAGCAAACCTTGGAAAGTCAAGAAAAAAACAAAGGTTTAATGGAAGTTATAGTTAGGTGGAAATATCAGTTAAAACATATTATTTTGAAATTCACCACCTGTTATAGTTATTGCACAGAACTATAACTTGTGGCCTAAAGTAACTATAACTCGTGTCTCCACCATGCACAGTGTTGTCACCACTGATGATGCCATTTCAGATGTTGTAGTGATGTTATAAATGATGTCATTGAACATGTTATAAGTTACCTTATACCTGTTGTACTAGCAGTGCATGGTAAGGGTGCGAGTTACAGGTACTTTTAGGCATGAGTATAATTACTTGCATGTCAGAGGTTTTGTTTGTTTAAAATAGTACATTGCTGAGGTGGATGAGGTGGATTCGTCACAAAGTGTCAAAGTTAATAGCAAACTTAAAAATGCTTTTCCCATGGAAACATGCTCCTAACTATAACGACCCAGTGGTGACTTCCACATATATTTTCCCCCCACGCTCCCGTCTCTGAACCCAGGGTGCACAGCCATGTGCTGCTCCTGCACTGCTGGATGCTACACGGAAGGAGCTTTTACCTGCACCCACTGCCACTTCACCTACAACACATCACCCACCACATTCACATACACACCACAAGACAAGAACACACTCACAAATACACACCCTAAGACAAACTTTCCTTCATGCTGCTTAACACTTGCTCTTTTGGCACACAAGCTATGTAAATCTGGAGCCTCCTACACAGCGATGCCCCAAAACTCCTCTTCATCATAGAAACATGGCTCACCTCGAAACAGCACTTAGCATCACTACAGCCATCCAAGCAGGATACAGACTAGCACACCGAGACCAGCAGCACAAACCAGGAGGAAGAATCGCAGTTGATACAAAGAATTCTGCACTACAACCATGGAAGCTGTAACCCCCTCTATGGAGCACCTGAACTTGAAGCTACAAACATCTGCAACATACACTCTAATTGGAACCCTCATATACCGACTACTTGGACCCAGAGCCATTCGCAGGGTTCATCCCCAACTTCATCACCACCTTCACCATTGACTCCAGCAACTACATCCTGCTAGGAGAATTGAACTTCCACCTCAAAAATGTAAATGACCGCAACACCACTGGACTCCTCAAGAGCCTTATGAACATGGAACTGACACAACATGTCAGTTTACCCACACACTCCACCAGGCACACCCTCAGCCCAATTTTCTCCACATTGAACAACATTGAAATCATAACAACCTCATTGCTTAACTGGACTGACCACACCATCATCCAATTCTTTATCAGCGTACTCTGCCCAGTGCAATCTGCCAACCCAAATATGGTCAAATGGAGCTGGAGCAGGACTCCAGCTAGGTAGACACCTGTGTCTCAACCAACCAACCTTCCCCAGCAAACTCAATAGCAATGTCAATACCCTAGATGACTGGATCATAAAATGTGCAGACTCCCTGCCACCCCATAAACTTAACGTACACAGAAAAACAATGAATCAGTCTAGTTAGTATACTGAAGAACTACCCCAAATTAAAACAACAGTGGAAACAACTTGAAAGAAAGTGGAGAACAAACTTCCTAGAAAATGTCAAAATAAAATTTAAAAGAAACAAAAAAGAAAGCCCTAGCAGAGCACCTAGACAAATGCTCCAACAGCAAAAATAAATCTTTGCACTCATAAAGAACTTCACTTCACCAGCTGCCATCACCAACTGCATCGCCCCATCACAGGAACTGTGTGACAGCCTTTCAGAATTCTTCAGTGACAAATCAAAGTCATATACAATCCATTTGACCCCTAACGAAACCCCTACACCCTCTCCTCCAGCCTACCCGCAAATATGCATGGCACTACCTTGATGGCCTTCACAGCAGAGGAAACAGTCAGCATCATAAGAACAATCCAGATAACCAACAGACCGCTGGCCCACCACTTCAATAACCTAAGAGCCGCCCCTATCAGTGAACTCCTCACCCGCTCCATGAACACCTCCATAATTTCATAGATTTTCTTGGAGACCTGAAAACATACAATGGTAAATGCACTCCTAAAAAAATCCTCACCAGATCCCATGCAGCTAGCAAACTACTGCCTAATCTCCCTTCTACCATACCCAACCAAAGAGAGGAAAAAAGACATCAACAAGCAATCTCTCACCATCTAAATGCACATTTGCTCCTGGATAACATGCAATCAGGTTGCTAAGCAAATCACAAAACCATGACTGCCCTCAACTCAGCATGTGATGACATTAGGATGATCACAGACTATGGGGACACAGTGGTCTTTTTACTGCTTGCCCTGTTTGCGGCTTTCATCACAGTGTCCCACACCACCATGATTAGAAGACTGCAGAAGACAGGCATTCAAGAGCCATCCCTCAACTGGGTTTGCTCCTTCCATACAGGGAAAATACAAAGTCAGCCTGCCACCCTACAGATCAAAGGCAAAGAACCTCATATGTGGAGTCCCACAGGGCTCTTACTTTCACCTAGTTCTATTCAACATCTACATGGTCTCATTACTGGACCTCATTATATCCTACAACATCAATATACTCTCCTTGGCTGCTAACACCCAACTGATACTCTCCTGTCGGAAAAGACCACTACAAACAAAAACAATTTCTCAACCTGTATGACAGTGGTAGCCACAGGATGAAAACCAACTGCCTCAAACTGAACATGGATAAACCTGATGTAGAGATCTTCAGAGTGAAAATCTCTGCCTGGTACTCTAGCTGATGGCAGACTAACCTCAGAGCCTCACCTCCCCCCCCCCAGTGATACAAGAAATCTTAGTATCATCCTCGATGACAAACTTGACATGACAGCCTAAGTAAACACTGTGACCTCCACCTGTTTCCTCATCCTTATTATGCTACAAAAAATGTTCCAATGACTACCTGGGAACACCAGAAAAATAGTCACACAAGCCGTGATCATGAGGAGACTTGATTACGGCAACACACTTGTTTCAGGAATCACTAGGAATTCCTGAACAGCTCCAGCCCATCCAAAACACCATGGCAAGACTCATTCTCAGCAGACCTTGATCACCCCTCACTTTAGAAATCTGCACTGGCTTCCAATCGACAAGGGCACCCAATTCAAATTGCTCACACACACGTTCAAAGCATCACACAGCACTGACCCACGTACCTCAAGAGCTGCATACATTCTACACACCCTCCCAGGCAATTCCACTCAGCCAGACTCTCATTGCCATGCATATCTGGCATGCATATCAAACATAGGCAAAACCACAGCCGGAGGACACGCTTTCTCTTATCCCCCCCAAAGCCTGGAACAACCTCAATTACCACATCAGAGCCTCCTCATCGCTTCTCATGTTCTGCAGCAAGCTGAAGACCTGGCTGTTCAACTAACATCACTAGGAGAAAGGCATAGCTGACCGCCACCTGCAAAGTGCCTAGATACTCTCACAGGTGATTCGTACACCATACAAATAAACATAATATGCCATAACATAACAATGGCAGTCACCACTGTGTAGAGATAGTTTGGTCAGAGTTTTTGTTGTTTTGGTAATTACTCTGCTGCTGTTGGACAAATCTACTGGAATTCTTGAAAAACACTTCATCTACCTTAGCTCTTTCCACAATGATTTTGCGTCGACTTGTCTAGCCTAAACATTGTTTGGAATTACACATAATGTGGAAGAAAATTTAGAACTTTACTAAGGATGTGTGTTTTTGTGATATGATGTGAATCTGTTCAGCCATTTTTGAGAGTTTACATTTAAATGGGTGGCTGGGTTGGACATGAGGGGGTTAAAAAATTAGATACTGGATGGTTGGTTCTGTGGGAATATTGCATGATAAATATAAAAAAAATATGGCTCTCTGATTGGCAGAGGGAGCTTTTACTCCTGTGTACCCTTTCGGCAGTCTTATGGTACCAAATGATCTGATAGGCTGGCTCGAATCAAGAAAGAAATAATATGGCTGCCATTACAGCACTCAGGAACTCAGTCACCATATCCTGAAGTAGTACATAAAATAATACATTAGGGACCCACTGACCCGCTGGCACTTGTTGGGGGATTCCCAGAGGCACCGCCGGTGCCAAAATAAATAAAAAATACAGGGGCATATTTATACTCCGTTTGCGCCAGAATTGCGTCGTTTTTTTTGACGCAATTTTGACGCAAAACTAACTCCATATTTATACTTTGGCGTTAGACGCGTCTAGCGCCAAAGTCCATGGAGTTAGTGTCATTTTTTAGCGTGGACACCTACTTTGCGTTAATTATATGCAAGGTAGGCATTCCCGTCAAAAAAATCGACTCCGAGGCATGTGCGTCGGATTTATAGTCCCGGGCAAAATTCACGCCCGGGAGTGGGCGGGTAAAAAAAAATGACGTACGGCCGCTTTTGCGCCGTTTTTTAGCGCCTGCAAAAGGCAGACGTTAAGGGACCTGTGGGCTCTGAAGGAGCCCAGAGGTGCCCTCCCATGCCCCCAGGGACACCCCCTGTCACCCTTGCCCACCCCAGGAGGACACCCAAGGCTGGAGGGACCCATCCCAGGGACATTAAGGTAAGTTCAGGTAAGTGTTTTTTTTTATTTTTTTTTGTGGCATAGGGGGGCCTGATTTGTGCCCCCCTACATGCCACTATGCCCAATGACCATGCCCAGGGGACAGAAGTCCCCTGGGCATGGCCATTGGGCAAGGGGGCATGACTCCTGTCTTTGCTAAGACAGAAGTCATTTCTATGGGGGTTGGGAGTGAAAAAAAATGGCGCAAATCGGGTTGAGGCGAAAAAATTGCCTCAACCTGACTTGCCCCATTTCTTGACGCCCAAGCCCCATATCCCCCTACGCCGGCGCTGCCTGGTGTACGTCGGTTTTTTTAACGCACATCAGACGGCGCCGGCGGCTAACGGCGGCTAACGTCATTGAATAAATACGGCACCCGCATGTCGCTTCAGAATGGCGCTAGCCGGCGCAAATTGTTTAGACGCAAAACTGCGTTAGCGCAGTTTTCCGTCAAAAAGTATAAATATGGGCCACAGTTTGTGCCAGGTGTACCACGTTGCTCCCCTGGGACTGAGCACAGCCCGCCTGTGAGGTACCTTGGTACTTTCAGGCCAATTGCAATGGAGTGTGGGCTGGATACAGCTATCAAGTTATGCCCACTGAACAAATTACCTTAAATCCTGGTTGTGGAACGTTGCGAGATTCTACTTGATGATTGGTCATACAGCAGGAGTTCTGATGAGCTGCGGGAGGTGATGCGAGGTCCTGAATCGAGGATGAATCATGCATCAGTGCTTTCAATGAAGTTGTTGACAAGGCTTGTGATGTGTGTTCCTGTGTCATCATTGAGGATAATGTAGAAGGAAGCATGTGATGCAAAGTCCTGCATCAGGGGTGTGTCACGCAGCAGCAGTTAGGGGAGCTACAGACTGTGATGCAAAGTCCCATGCTGAGGATCCGTTTTACAGCAGCGTTCTGATACACTGCTGCAAATAGATGCATCTCACTATATTAATTCTGCCCAAGAGACCACAGCTGGGCTTGCAGAGCACCTTCAGGCCCACTTCCAAGGCTCCAGACTAGGGTGACACCACTTGGGGGCAAGACTCAGAGCAGACAGAGTCAAGGTGCTGCATTCAAAGTGGTTGTTGTGAGGTTATTTTAGGAGTATTTTATGGGAACATTGTTTTAGCCTTAGGCCTGCAGCTTGTGCCCTTTAGCCTAGAAAATATATATATTTTTTTATATTTCAGCAGAAGCTTTATTTTGTGGTGATGTTTTTTTCTTTTATCTGTTGTTCACTCTGCTTAGATATTGTTTTAATTTTTTAGCACAAATTTTTTGCTCTGTGCTTTGCTCAAGGCTGTACACGATGTTGTTGATACAAAGTAGAACATCATATCCCCTGTCATTTCATGGAAACACATGTGTTTTTATGATAGAGCAGTTTTCTTAGAACACCAGATGTTTTTTTATAAAACTCCTCTCTGCCCCCTATACATTGGAGGGAAATTCCAGCCAGAAGTTGCCACTGCATGCTGTTTGCTTCATTGCAGCTGTCTGCTGAGTCTGGACATCTTTTCTGACTACATGGGAGAAGACTCTAAGTAGACCAACAGCCCTCTTTGCTATAACCATATTCAGGTATGGGGAATGGTGTCTTCCCAGGGGTCCTGAAGGGCGGTTTAGGGCTAACACTGCTGTGCTCTAATATAGAACTTTAGTGGTAGGTAGGGTTTCTAAAACTTAGCATTTTGACACAATAGTAAGATTTTTCTTATGTTTCACTTTTGTCATTGCTGATCTGCTATTATCATGTTTAATTGTGCTTATTATTGCAGTGCATGCCTTTTTATCTAGAATGCAGTTTATTCAATACAATTCATTGAACCAATTCCTTCTTCTGTTTGTCTTTGCATATGTGAGATGAATGTAACAGAGAGCCAAGGGTAAGATCTGTTCTACCATGATGTCCCTGAGAAATCAGAATCTCATTTGCACGACTGCTACAAATCACCTCTACTCTTGGGTACTGGTGAGGTACTGCTAGCTGGCTGCAAGAGTTAGGCCGACATGGTGTGGAATTGTACTCAGTTTCCCTGAAATCTGGTGGTGGTACCGCCCAAATCCAGCACTCTTATTGTTATTATGAGAGCCAACATAACATGGTTGGAGCCTTTTCTGCAAAAGAGGCTCTGATCAAGAGGCCAGCCAACCAGCCCTTAAAGTCACTTTGATGGTCCTGGGTTCAAGATACAGGTCTAGACCTTTTTACTTAGCAGGACACTAGAATAGCAGCAGAATACCACCCCTTCTTGCAGCAGAGAAGCACAATCAATCAGTGATTTCAATCAATCAATCAGTGATTTGTAAAGCACAACTAATCACCTATAAGGTCTCAAAGCGCTGTTTGTGTGCGTACTGCTCAGTCAAAGAGCCAGGTCTTGAGGTCCTTCCTGAACTGCTACAGCAATCTGGTCTGCCTGAGCTTAAGAGGTAGCGTATTCCGTGTCCGGGCTGCTAGGTAGGAGAAGGATCTTCCGCCTGCTGTGCTTTTCCATATCTTGGGAAGACTGCAAGGGTGAGCTGGTAAGAATGCAGATGTCTGTTCGGTACGTAGAAGGTGAGGCGGTGCCTGATTTATGCCGGTCCTATGTGGTGCAGTGCCTTGTAGGTGTATAGGGTGCACTTGTTGACTGGAAGCCAGTGTAGGTTTCTGAAGTGGGAGGAGAAGTGGCTGTGTTGGGTGATGTCCAGCATGAGTCTGGCTGCTACATTCTTGATTCCTTGTAGTCTTGATTGTAGTTTCTTGATGATGCGGGCATAGAGTGTGCTGCCGTAGTCCAGTTTGATAGTGACGAGTGCGTGGGTTGCTGTCTTCCTTGTGTTGGAGGGTATCAACTTCAAATCTTTCTCAGGAGTCGGAGTTGTGGAAACATGATGATTAGACGTCATTGACTTGGCGGGTCAGGAACAGAGAGGAGTCCAGGATGATGCCCAGGTTGTGTGCGTGGTTGTGGGGGTGGGGCATTTCCCAGTGCGATGGGGCACCAGGAGTCATTCCAGGTGGAAAGGGTGGAGCACGTTTACAAGGATCCCTGCCTTGCACAGCAGTCCTTCTGAGTCTTCCACAGGGCCAGAGGTGTACTGGAGAGTTGAGTTGAGTCTGAGGGTCCAAGAATTACAGCTGGTACCAGATATGAACAAGGAGAAGGTTCTGGAGGTTTCCACCCCAGAGCTGTTTGGGATTTCCTGCCTCCCTGCCATGGCCACAAGGGACTAGTGGGAAACCCTTCATGATTGTGCTGATGCAGTGCCTTTGTGATGTCCAAATGTGGCAGGTGAAAGGTCCTCCGCCTATCAATTCAGACATTGCCCACCCTGCCAACATCTATTTCTCCTTTGTCTCTCCTCCTGGGAGCAATACACAAAGACCAACGACCAGATAGACAGAGTTATGTAACCCACAGTACAGGCACCAAATAGTTGGGACAAGGAATTGCCAACTTTCTAAAAGCATAATTTTCAGTATTGTGATTCAACATCTGACTTAAGCATTAAAGAGGCTTTTAAATTACAATTCCTTAGATACCAAACTCGGCCTTTCTACTTGGTCTTAATTGAAAGTTATAGCTTATTAAATGTAATAAGCTAACCAGAGGTTATCCTTTGGGAGAGGTAGGCCTTGCAGTGGTGAAACATGAATTTAAGTGTTTTTTCACTAACAGGAAACTTAGGGGGTTATTGTAACTTTGGAGGAGGTGTTAATCCGTCCCAAAAGTGACGGAAAAGTGACGGATTTACCACCAGCCGTATTACGAGTCCATTATATCCTATGGAACTCGTAATACGGCTGGTGGTATATCCGTCACTTTACCGTCACTTTTGGGACGGATTAACACTCCTCCAAAGTTAGAATAACCCCCATAAAGTCTAAAAGTACATGTTCAAATTTTTAAATACACTGTACCATGTCCTATTGGCTATTTAGGGCTTAAATGTATTAAATGTATTAAAAAATGGAGGTTTAGGCCTAGCAAATGGTTATTTTGCCAGTTCGAAATGGCAGCTTAAACTGCAAACACACAGGCTGCAATGGCAGCCTTGAGACATGTTTGAAAGGCTACTTCAGAGGATAACACATCCAGTGTTGCAGGCCCACTAGTAGCAATTAATTTAAAGGCCCTGGGCACATGTAGTACCACTTTGCTAGGGACTTACAAGTAATTTAAAAGTTCCATTTGGGTGTAAGCTTATGTTATCATGTTTTAGGGAGTAAGCACACGCACTGGTCAGCAGTGGTAAAATGCACAGACTTAAGGCCAAAGAAAACTAGACCAGCAAAAATGGAGGAATAAGTCAAGAAAGGTTGGGGAAAGACCACCCTAAAGCTAATAGGTCTAACAGTGTTGTTGTGAGAGGAGAAGTGTGTATGAGTTTATGAGTAAAAATGAGAAATTCTGAGGAGGGAGTCAGAGAATGAAAATGAGTGATAGAAAGAGTGAGTATGAGTGAAAATGAATGATAATGAGTGAGGAAGAATACGAGTGAGTGTTACTGTAAGGGAGAAATATAGTAAATTTACTATGTAAAAACTAATTGAGTCACAGTCTCAGTGAGTCAGAATGACGGAGACAGAGTGAGAATCAGTGAGACTTATGTTCTAACAGTGAGTCTAAATGAGTGAGACTGAGTTGGAATTAGTGAGAATGATTGAGACTAGATGAGTCAGTGAGATTGCATGGATCATAGTAAGATTGTTTGATTCAGAATAAGTGAAAATGAATGTGACTGAGTGAGACTGACTGAGAATGAGTGAGACTATGTTAGTGAGTCTCGGTGAGTCACAGTCTTAGTGAGTAAGAGAATGAATGAGACTGAGTAAGTCGGAGAATGAATAAGACAGAGTGAGACAGAATGAATAGGACTAGGTGGAAACAAGTGCCACTAAGTGAGACTAGTGGAGTCAGACTTGGATTGAGTGGTAGGTGAGACAGAGTGAGACTGATTGAGTGAGAATGAGTGGTCCTGAGTGAGAATAAATAAAACTTAGGCCCATATTTATACTTGTTGACACAAACCAACGCCGGTGCTTGTTTGCGTCAAAAAATTGACAGTCGGCTAACGCCATTCCTATGTACCAGGAGGGTGCTTTATTTATGGATTGACGTTACCCGGCACTGTGGGCTGATCAGAGTAACAAAAATTTACTCTAACCAGGCAGCGCTGGCGTAGGGAACAATGGGGGTTGTGCGTCAAAAAATTGTGCAAGTCAGGTTAGAGTCAAAAATCATGGCTCTAACCGGACTTGCGCCATTTGTTGACGCACAACCCCCATTGCAATGACTCCTGTCTTAGCAGAGACAGGAGTAATGCCCCCTTGCCCAATGGCTATGCCCAGGGGACATCTGGCCCCTGGGCATGGCCATTGGACACAGTGGCATGTAGGGGGGCCCAAGTTAGGCCCCCCTATGCCACTTTAAAACAATAAAAAAATATATACTTACCTCTACTTACCTGGGATGGGTCCCCCCATCCATGGGTGTCCTCCAGGGGTGGGCAAGGGTGACAGGGGGTGTCCCTGGGGTCAGGGAAGGGCACCTCTGGAGCCCACATGTCCCTTAACGCCTGCCCTCACCCAGGCGTAAAAGACGGCACACATGAGGCTGTGCGCCATTTTTTAAGGCCCGCCCCCTCCTGTGCGTCAAAATGACGCAGGAGTATAAATAAGGCGCACAGGCCTTAAAGTCATTTTTTGGACGGGAACGCCTACCTTGCATGTCATTAACGCAAGGCAGTTTCCCGCATCCAGAAAATTACTCACGCGGAGGAACTTTGACATGCTCTGGGTCGGGCGTCATAGTATCAATATGGTGTTAGGTTTGCGCCGAATTTGCGGCAAAGTTTTTGATGCAAATTTGGCGCAAACAGAGTATAAATATACCCCTTAGTGAGACTGATTGAGAATGAAGGTGATTAAGTGGATGAGTCATATACCAATTTAGATTGAGGAAGTGGGACTGAGAGAGTAAGCCCCCAGGAGCCCACTGAGAAGTCGGGCTTGCTCATTGGAATTTGAGGCAAAGATTACACCCCAACACTTTTATAGGTCACCTGCTGCTGTTGATAACGCGTCCAGCCCTTATAAATTACCTGTACCTGAACACGTTGGAGGTTGGTGAATCTTTTAACCAAGTCGGGCTCTCCTCATCCTAAAATAGTCGAGTCACTCAGATCAATAATCAATAACTACTGTAATCGGTAATCAATACTCAATTAATAGATCAATATAGCACATCAGAGATCAATAACAGTTGGTATTTCGGCGCACCATGACCTTTCAGTCATGAATAACCACACCAGTTTATTAAAAGTTAGTGAATTTATTTCCCTATATTAACAAAGCTAGCACGATATATATATGTCTCAAAACCAATTGATATATGTATATGAACATTACTAGCTGTCCATAACGGCGGAAGAAACGCAATCTACGTAAAATCTGAATAATGATACACTCTGTTATAGCAATGCAAATCACCAATATGACTAACTGTATTTGACTAATTGCATACATTCGGTCAGCATAACAAGATTTCAATTTAGCATGGTACATTGAATGAATACCTCGACTAACCTCTAATTAGCATCGGCATGTGGGACTTCATGCAAAACGAATTTAGTCAACACAAATTTGGAAAACTTCTAGCTAGGGCTCTATCAAAATTAGCAGTTGGTACCTAAAAGGAAAAAAAACACAATGCATAATACATTTGTCCTTTCATATTTACCAAATACAATCAGCATTCAAGAAAAGTCTTCGTCCTTCAGGTACCGGTTGATCAGCATGGGGAAAATTTCAAAGAGGCAAAGTTAAGGGCAAACTTCCTTGTAGCAGCAAGGAAAATGTGGCAAAGTTACTGCATGGGCAAGACGGGGGCAAATCAAAGTTAAATTCTCTAGGGTGAGAATTCTTAAAGTCTCTTTCTCTCAGATAGAGAAAAGGGCATCAGGGTGTCGTCCAAAATGGAGTCTGGAATCAGGCTTCAAACTGGCATCGAGGAAAATGGCTGACTTCTCTTTGTCCGGTGGGTTTAAGTAAGAAACATTCCAAATTCTGCAGGGTCTTCCATTGGAGGGTTCATAGGTTGGCTTCAAATTGTCCAATCAAAAATTGTCTTTTACTAGCGCTCATTTATGCATACACTGTCCTTGGAGCCTTGGAACACAAATTGTATCATGGTTTGCCAATTATTTTACTATCTGTACCTTCATTGTCCACACCTGCAGAGACTGACCTTGTATCAAAGGGGATGAAACCGGCCTAGCACGAATCCTTGGAGATAAGTGTACCAGTCAGCTCTACTGGAAAAATACAACTTCAAGCAAGAATATATGTTTCATTAGTTCAAGGAAAAAAAACCACGCAGTTAGAATTTGAAACCAAGCAACTAGGCCAAAGCCTGTACTAAATTTAAGCTAAGCAAAACAGTTTTCAAACAAGAAATCATGGCATACATTTGCGATTATGATGGATTACTACATTTTCAATACTTCATGATTAATAAAGCTTGTTTACAAAATGATGGCGAACTACCCCGAGGGTACAAATTTCACTCGTACATTATTTTCTTTACTAAAATCACACTACATTACATGTTTTGATTATACGATATGTATGAATATATGTCGGACCTTCCTTTTCTGCGTCATCAATCCCTCCTCTGATGACTAATTATGTCATCACATCAAATCTACCCACAAATTTTATTCCATTAAAATTCTGTATAATAATTTGGCACTTCAGTCAATTCCCTTTTTCTTTTAGTCCCTTTTGACTTTTCTCGATGTATTTCCACCATTTTGTTCTCTATTTTCTCTTCTCTTTTTCTTTTGTTCCTTGCTTTTAACATTTTGAAAGCCTTCCATATTCCCCAAGAGCCTAATAAACAAATTAATATTATTAATATTCCCTTTACTATTTTTAGTAACAATCCGTTCCAAACGTTGCTGAGCCAATTTCCCACAGAAGCAAATCCTTTTCCATCTTTCTCCCAAACTCCGGGTTCTTTCAATTCCTTTAAATCTACACTTTCTTTAGTTAAGTTTGTAAGCATTGTTCTAATTTTCCCACTGCTGTCTGGTATATATGTACAACAGTGACGTGTACCAAGCATTTTGCAAACGCTGCCATCCTTTGCTAGGATGTCTAAGGCAAGCCGATTTTGAAGAGTCATAGCTCTTTCTGCAGCAAGTTAGTAGACAACTTTCGTATTTTGATTGAATTCAATATGACTCCTACTGAAGGAATCAATGCTCCAAATATATCTCCTACCACACCAGAAGCTGTCTTCCTTTTCTGACCCCGATGTGATTCAGACAGCCTTGGAAATTTCTTTAAGTCGTCTAGTTGGTAAACCTTTGGGAACACTATTCCCAAATAACACCTCCCATACCATCCTTTAGGAAGACGATAATAGGCGTTGAGTCCACAAATATAATATACTCCAGGAATAACTGGGTCTTGTCCATTCAGCATGAACGTCCACTTAGATTGAAATGCATACGTATGTTTGCATTCACTCGTTCCCACAAAAACTGTGTCATAATATGATTGAAATCTATGTATACAAAATCTTCCCACATGCAATGTATCTAAAGCTATTTTCCCTTGTGTCTTTATTGCAGCAAAAGCATAATTATCCACAGACGTTCTTTCGTGTAATTCCCTCTCTAATTTCTCCTTCATTTCATTCTTCCTATCATCAGTGCGGTCTAAAAATTCTATTTCTACTGGTGAAAGCAAGCATGTAAGGTTCTCTCTATGTGCGTGAGCTGTGTGAAAAGGTGACATCGGTTCGAAGAATTCCCTCATTAATTTGACATAATAATCTCGAGCTATCTTACTTAGGTGCCCTATTATGGGGACATATGCGAAAGTAACATCGTAATTAGTATAGAAATAATGAATGTCCTTTTGAGCATAAAATCTGGAAGCTACTATACTACATGTAATTCCATACGTAAGAGGCATGCTGTGATACGTTACCCCTTCCACTACTGAGGTAGGTATTTGTGTACACACATAACAATCTTTCGCATCCATGGTCTCAACATACTCACTCAGTAAGCGATAGAAAACGTTAGATGAAAGTTCCTTCTTATCATGCAAGTGTCTCTCGTCTTGCTTGAGTCTCTTCAGAGCTGTTAGTTCAGTAACGATAATAGGTTTAGAAGTAGAAGCATCACTCGTCTCACTCTCACTTTTACCATGCATTCCAAGAACTATTGCTACAATGATTAGTACGCATGCGGTTATTAAGCCTATACACATGTATTTACAACACTTCATTTTACGCCCCTGTGTAGTGAAGCTAGTCATGATCTGTATAGAATCAGAAAGTTGAAGACACTTTATCAAAGCGTGTTTGCAGGTATTTACAAAGCTGAACGAGTCCAATGTTCACACAGTTTTCTTTAGCAGCTTAGGCGGTCATTCCAACCCTGGCGGCCCGAGACCGCCAGGGTTGGGGACCGCGGGAGCACCGCCAACAGGCTGGCGGTGCTCCCATGGGCATTCTGACCGCAGCGGTACAGCCGCGGTCAGTGATGGAAAACCGGCGGTGTACCGCCGGTTTTCCGCTGCCCTGGGGAATCCTCCATGGTGGCGCAGCTTGCTGCGCCGCCTTCGGGATTCCGACCCCCATACCGCCATCCTGTTCCTGGCGGTTTCGGCCGCCAGGAACAGGATGGCGGTATGGGGTGTCGTGGGGCCCCTGGGGGCCATGCAGACACTGAAAATCGCGACGGGTGCAACTGCACCCGTCGCACCCCTTCCACTCCGCCGGCTCCATTCGGAGCCGGCATCCTCGTGAAAGGGTGTTTCCCGCTGGGCTGGCGGGCAGCCTTCTGGCAGTCGCCCGCCAGCCCAGCGGGAAACCCAGAATAACCGCGGCGGTCTTCTGACCGCACAGCGGTATTCTGGCAGCTCCCGCCGGCCCTGCGGTTACCGCGGCCGGCGGGAGTCAGAATGACCCCCTTAGTCTCTTATCGGTTAGCAGCGTTGTCTCAAAATCGGTTTCAAAGTCAATCAAGTTAGCAAAGTCTTAGCCGGTTGAAAAGTCAATCAGGTGATCAATGGTTTCGATCAACAGAGTCCATAAAGTTTTTATTTCCAAAATGAAGTTCTGCCTCTTCGTTCTCAAGACTGAGGGATACGAATTCGTCTGACCAATCGTTATTGGCTACGTATGCCCACTCCGGACCGGAATACCTCCTGCTCGGTATCCTTTTTCTTTTCAATTTTGCATCTCTCTTTGATTCTTTCTCACTGGTACTTTCCTCTTTGGCCAAGTCCTTTTCTTCACTTGGTGTTGGTACTACAACAGACACTTCCTTTCTTTTCTCTTTCACTCTTGGCCCTTCACTGTGGTTCAACGTTTCTCTAGTTCTTAATTTTACTGGCGATATGCTTTGTCTTCTTTTTGCACTGTGTCCACTTGATGGACCTGCAATCTCTTCTGAAGGAGTTTGAGCAGTTTCGTTCTGTTCTGTCTTGTCCCCTCCTTCTGGGGAGTCAATCAGGTTTTCCTTTTCTTTTTCTGTATCGTCTGCTTCTGGGAAAGCCCTCCTCTGATCAGGCTCTCCTACTTCTTCACCTCTTTCGAGCCCTTTGTCACCGTTACTTTCTTCAGGCTCTTTGTCACTTTCAGCTGCTTCAGGCTCTTTGTTACATTCAGCCGCTTCATCGCTGTCTGAGGCTCCTCCTTGGTCTTCCCCAAGTGAATCAGTTGCTTCGTCCTCAGAGAATATTTCTCCCTCCTCTATTTCTGCCTGTTAGCTTCTAGTTCTGTTTCGCTCTGCCTCAGCGCTTGGTACTTTGTTATCAGGTACTGGTAACTTCAGCGCTTCAACTTCCTCATCTGTGGGACACAACACCCTCTTTGTGTGACTGGCGTGAATCCAGTTGGGAACTCCCGCACACTTCACAGCGGTGGTAGTCGTCAAAATCACTTGAAAAGGTCCTTTCCAACGGGGTTCCAAACACGACTTCCTCACTTGCTTCTTTATCACGACCCAGTCACCTGCTTTCAGGGCGTGTCCTGGACCTTGGATCGGTGGCAAGGTGGTTGCCTCCACCTGGTGAGAGAAAGATCGAACCACATCAGCTAGACCTTTGCAGTAGTCTAACACCATATCATATGTAATATTCAAAAGCGCATTTGCAGGAACTGCTGGAAGTCTCATAGCTCTGCCCATGAGAATCTCGTGTGGGGACAGTCCAGTCTTTCTGTCAGGGGTGTTTCTCATTGACATTAGTACCAAAGGCAATGCGTCAGGCCATTTCAAGTTTGTTGATGCGCATATTTTTGCCATTCTTGATTTCAATGTGCCATTCATTTGCTCCACTAAACCTGATGCTTCAGGGCGGTAGCTACAATGCAGCTTTTGCTCAATGTTCAGTGCTGCACAAAGCAATTTTATTACTTCATTATTGAAGTGACTTCCCCTATCTGATTCTAAAGAGATCGGGAATCCAAAACGTGGTATTAACTCTCTCAAGAGTAGTTTTGCAACTGTGAGACTGTCATTTCTGCGTGTAGGGTATGCTTCGATCCAGTGACTAAAAATGCACACAACCACCAACACATACTTCAAGCCTCCATGCACAGGCATCTCAATGAAGTCCATTTGCATCCTGCTGAATGGACCCCCTGCCCTTCCAATGTGGCTCAAATTTACTACGGTTCCCTTCCCTGCGTTCATCTGTTGGCAAATGACGCAACGGTGGCAAACTGCTTCAGCAACTTAACGGAATTTGGGGTTAAACCAATCGGTTTTAAACAACCTGATCATGGCATCCCTCCCAAGATGAGCTTGTTCATGGTAGAATCTGGCTATCTGTGTCAAAAGGCTATTTGGAAGAATGAATTTCCCTTCACTTGAAACCCATAATTCATCTAGTCTCTTTACACATTGTGATTTGGTCCACGAGAGTTTCTCATCCTCACTGACATAATTCTGTAAGGATTTCAATTCGGCCATTGTATCTATCACCTTTAGAGCAAATATTTCGCTTGGTTCGAGTTCTGGTTCACTTATCAAATTCCATTCATCCCTAAGCAATATACAGTTCAATGCGCAAAACCTTGCGACTTGATCCGCATATCCATTTCCCAGAGAAACATAATCTTGTCCCTTCGAGTGTGCACTGCATTTTACCACTGCTACTTCTCCTGGTAGTTGGATGGCATGTAACAATTCTTTTATTCTTTCACCATTTTTCACTGGTGATCCTGAAGAGGTCATGAAGCCTCTCTGTGACCACAATTGTCCGAAATCATGCACTATTCCAAACCAGTACTGGCTGTCAGTGTAAATGGTAACTTTCATCAATGCAGAGAGTTGGCAAGCTCTAGTAAGGGCTACCAATTCTGCTACCTGTGCAGAGTAAACTCCTTGAAGCCAAGATGCTTCCAAAACACCTGTTACCGTGCATACAGCGTACCCTGCTTTCAATACACCCAGTGCATCTCTTAAACATGAACCATCGACAAAAATAATTTGATCATTTTCTTCCAATCGGGTATCTTTGATATCAGGTCTTGGTTTGGTGCAAAATTCAGTCACCTGAAGACAGTCGTGCTCGATGTCTTCAGCGTTCTCAATTTCAGCATTTTCACTGGGAAACAAGGTTGCTGGATTCAACGTAGTGCACCTTTTCAGCTGCACATTAGGTGATCCCAGAATTATTGTTTCGTACCTTGTAAGTCTAGCACCAGTTATGTGCTGTGTTCGGGAACGTGTCAAAAGTATCTCAACTGAGTGAGGGACCATGACTGTTAAAGGGTGTCCCATCACTATTCCTTCACTCTGAGTGAGGCTGATACCAACTGCGGCTACGGCGCGCAAGCACCCTGGCAGTGCTGCTGCGACCGGATCCAAAGTAGCTGAAAAATATGCTACTGGTCTGTTTACGCCACCATGGGCTTGGGTCAAGACAGACAAGGAACATGCATCACGTTCATGACAAAACAATGTGAAAGGCCTTGTGTAGTCAGGCATACCTAAAGCTGGAGCCCTGCACATGCATTCTTTCAATTCAATAAAAGCATCCATCTCCTCTCCTTTCAGTTCAATTTCATCCAATGCATCCTTCTGGGTCAGTTTCAGTAAAGGTTTTGCTAGGGTTGAGAAGTTGGGTATCTATTGGCGACAGTAGCTCACCATTCCCAAAAACTTCCTCACCTCCCTCCTCGTCTTTGGGGGACTCATTTGAAGTACACTTGTTATTCTTTCCTTCATAATTTTTCGTGACCCTTTCTCTATTTGGTGACCCAAATATTTTACTTTCTTCTGGCAGAATTGTAATTTCGAAGGAGACACCTTGTGTCCATTCCTTCCCAAATGGTTCAATAGGGAAATGGTGTCCGCTGTGCAGTCACTTTCTGTCTTGGATGCAATCAGTAAGTCATCAATGTACTGTACTAGGGTTGACTCGAAGGGCAATTCTAACGCTTCCAAGTCTTTCTTTAGAATCTGATTGAAAATTGACGGTGACTCCGAAAACCCTTGAGGAATTCCACACCAACTGTACACTCTGTCTAAAAATGTGAAACAAAAGAGAAATTGGCTGTCCTCATGAAGAGGCACCGAAAAGAATGCTTGTGACAAGTCGATGACTGAGAACCATTCGGCATCGCAAGGGACTTGAAACATTATCACAGCTGGATTTGGTACTACAGGGCAACATTTTATTATTATGTCATTTATTTTCCTCAAGTCCTGCACAATTCGGACCTTTCCACTTGGCTTTATTAGTCCCATGATTGGTGAATTACATGGACTGCTTAACACTTCTTTCAGTACTCCCTGTTTTACAAACTCATCAATGAGTTGGGCGACTTTCATGAGGGTGTCTTGTGCCATATGGTACTGTGGGGTCTGGGGAAAGGTTACATTGGGTTTTATAGTCACTTTCACTGGTTCCACTCCTTTCACCAATCCCACCTCTTTTCCTGTCATATCCCACACTTCTTTTCCGACTGTTTCTTGTAACTCAGCAGGAATATCTGCTTCAGTGATCATTGGGTAACGGGTAATCAGGGGATATTCTTCATTGGCAGTTTCTACTTCGTCCCCTTCTACACTGTCCTCTTCTTCCCCATCACTGCTCGTCTGAATTTTAATTCCATCGTTTGAACACATAATCGAACATCCCAATTTGTACAATAGGTCTCTCCCTAACAGTGATATCGGGCTTGAGTCACATACCACAACATTATGTGTCCCTTGATAGTTACCAATTCTGACTTGTACTGGATCTGTGATTGGGTTCGTCAGGTACCTGTTTGCTACTCCCACTACTTGAACTGTTCTCCCTGAAAGTGGCAAATTTGGCACTTCAATGCTCCTAACAGTGGAACGTGTAGCTCCTGTGTCAACCAAGAATGAAACACGATGACCCATAACTCTCCCCTCCACATACGGACCCTTTTGATCAACTTCCAAAGATGCTGCAAGCACACAATTTCCCTCCTCATCTGAACTTTCACTCTCCCATGCACTGTTTATTCCTTTCTCGCTGTGTAATGGGAATTGGTGTACTGTGTCATTTTGACTCATTCCCTGACCCGTGACCTGTTGAGGAAGCATTGCTTGCTGCTGATTCATTGGTGCTAAGGGTATTTGCATTTGCTGATTAGGTACCATAGGAAACTGCTGTTGCATTGGCTGCAATTGTGTCATTTGCACACAAGGCATTTGCACCTGTTGCGGTTGCATGGGTTGTAAACCCTGCATCTGGTTTATATTGTTTTGGAAATTTGGGTTCGGACCTTTCAATTTTTGTCCTCTCATAGTCTGAAATGCATTGACATCATTGTTTTGCTGACCTACACCTTCCTGCACCATCATTGGGCACTCCCGTTTCCAATGCCCGACAATTCCGCATGTGTGACATGGCATCACCTTCTTCATTGCCTGTATACCATTTGGAATCATAACGGTATTCAAATCAGGACCATTATTCACAAAAACTCCTCGGCCTCTGCCTCTCATCTGCGGCTGAAACATAGCATTTCCCTGTTGCTGCTGCTGCGGCATCTGTTGTTGAAAACCTTGCAAACCTTGTAAGCCTGTCTGAGCTGCTCTGAGCTGCATCACCATCACCTTTTCTTTCAATCTTTTCTGTTTGGTCTCAATCTCATCACTGCAGTATTTCGCATAATTCAACACTTCATCGATCGACTTTGACTGCCAACAAATCAAATGCGATTTAATCATCTGGCTAATTTCGGGTCTCAGCCCTTCCACAAACCTGAACACAAAAAGGAGCATGTCCTTTGGCTCAATCGTTTCTGTGCCACTGTAATTTTTAAACGCTTTCAACAATCTCTCGTAGTACGCATGTATAGACTCTTTAACCTCTTGGGCTGTTCTGTCAATCCTCTGCCAATCCACATTTTTCGACGCAACCTTGGTTTTCAAGTGCTCGATCACCTTGTGGTACAAACTCATTACCGTAGGTGATGGCGCACCTGTGTCCCTATCTCTCTCTGGTTCACTCGTTGGCCAACCTACAGCCCTTTTACAATCTTCCCACAAATCAGCCGGAACCACAATTTCAAATAAAGTATTCAGGTCGTCCCAGAGACACTTCGCGAGTTTCACAAATCTATCCGTTTGTTGATACCACCCAATCGGCTTCTCTCTTAATTTGGGAAAGTCATCCGTAAAGGATTGAATATCGCACCTGTGCCATGGTACATGTACAAGTTTTCCCCCTGCTGTCTCTCTCATTGGTAACATGGTTATCAGATCGTCATTCTGCTGTTTTTTCTCATTTCGTTCTGGAGTATTTTCTTTCTTTTTGTCCTTTTTCTTAACCCACCTGCTTTCCCACTTGTCTAAACATCTCCAGACCTGTGCACTCTGCAGTATCTCTTTAAGTTGTGTTTTCATCCCTGCGGATCTCATGTGTTCAAAATCTTTTGTCTCAAAGTCTAACCTGTAACTTCTGCTCAGGTGTTTAGTCTTACCTATATCGATCTCGTTTCTGTCTGCAATTTCTTGTAACTTCTTATGTATGTTGCTCACTTCTCTTGTAATCCTAGGGCACATGTATCTTAGTTCTTCCTCTGTGTATGATTCTAATTTGTTCAAACCCATTGTTCCCTCTACCAGTTCATCTGCCTCCATGCCCAACCTTATTTTATTCAGATATTCTTCTCCCTTCCCGCTTGATGTACTCTGCGGGGAGTTCAGGCTGTTGAACCATTGTGTTAACTGTTGCGCGATCAGTCCCATCAGTGTAGCAGTTACATCAACTGCCATTGACAGTTTCTGTAATGTTTCAGTCTGTGAGGTTAACGGTACTAATAGTGGTGGATGTGACCTTATCACGGTTGACGGAGTGCAAATTGGAATTGGACTAAATTCCGACAAGGACCCAGATCCATTTGGCAGTGCCGCTATCGGAGTTGTCTCTGGAGTGGTTTCTATGCATCTTCTCCCTGTCCCATTCTGTATCATTAACCCTTGGTCGCTTGTGCTTGAATTTGCCTGTATGTACAGTGGTACTGGTGGACCTACAGTGATAGGTAGAGATATTGCATCTGGATTCTGTCTGTTCCCCGAATTCTGTGGCATGTTAATCCCCACATTGTGGTTCATCATCGCTGGCATACCTAACTGGCTTTCTACTACTCGCACTTCTTGTGTCTGCTTTTGGGGCATCGAGAACTGTGTTGATTCAGCTTGAATCAATGTCGGTCTCTGACAGTTTTGTCCTCCCTGTGCCATCGAATCAGAAGTCATTCCCATATTATGCTCATCGCAACAGTGCCTTTGAACCTGTGGCTGATAGTTATCAGCAGGTTTCAATGTTGGCACGTCTGGGTACATTCTCTGAATCCGTGGTATTCGTGGTGAGAAAGGCATGTCGGAGCTGCTCGGCCTCTGAGATATTCTCAAATTTGGTGTTACATTACCCTGTATTGGTTCTGGAGGGGCAGTACTAATGCTTGAGCCTTTTTCGCTTTCCACATATGGTGGTGGGCGATCATTCAGCAATTGTATAATGAACTCCTCATCATCTGACTCGACTCCCCTTTTCGAGTTTCTATTGCTCTCTCTCTCTGGACTGACTCCTGTTTGTCTTATAGGTGGCTTTCCTTCCTTCCGTCTCCGCTTCCTCGGTAATCGCTGGAAACAATTTAATCCCCTGCAATACGTCTGATCTCCAAACCTTTTGTGTGCTGTCCCATCTAGCATCCGCTAGTGTCTTTTCTACTTTTCTTATTCTTGTCTCAAATTTCTTTTGTTGTTGGTTTCTAGCTATTAGCTCCCAAATTGCTAGTGCCTCAAACTGTGCTGTTCTTGGAGGTACTTTCATGTCGTATAGCGCAAATCTCAGATTTTCTAAAACTCTTAGATTAAACGATCCATGGATAGGGAACGCTACACTTCCATGTTTCTCTGTTAATTTGCACCATTGTTTTAACCATAGACATGGCGCTACACCCTTTTCTTCAATGACGATGTAAGCTGGTGTACCCTCAGGCGGTGTTTCTTCTCCTACATTTGCTTTAATATAAACATCTCCCCTCATGGCACTCTTAAATGCTTTGAAAAATGTCATCTTTCCGTCTTTTGATTTTCTAAAATATGTAATCAATAAGCGACTTTAATTCCTGGAATACTCTTCACTTGCCTTTCCCCTTCCAATTGCGCTTCACGGACTGCGTCCAATCCGTGCGCAACCCTTCTCACCAACCGACCTATCCCAGCGCGGCTCCTAGTGACGTCACACTCACACACTGCGGCTGACAAAGTCCTACGGCTTGTCCTCTTTTCATTCGGCTTCACTCATAAACTAATTTCTGCACTATAACGCGGGCACTTAACCAAAAGAATAAAACAGATCTGTCGGTTTACTACAGGAAAGGTAATACAATCGCTTCAGAAACCTTAGGGATTTTTCACTAGCCTCAGCAGTTATTCCATCTTTCTCGGTTTCCCACTTTCGCAAGCAAAATTTGACCCGCAAACTTTACTCTCAACTGATCAATGAACTATTCTAGTGCACTTTAGAATTCGTCAAATCTCAAAGTCGAAGTTTTCTTTCACTCTGCAACATTCATACCGACTTGTTGACCACGCCCGATCAACCTATTAAACCTGACCAGATCACAACATCAAACAAGTGTCACATACACTTTTCAACATACTCCGGAGTCTCTTGACCTCGCAGGGCCCGTCTCAACATCAACAACCACATGGACAATTTTTCTGCTCAAAGCGCTACACACACATGAAGTTCGACGACTTCCCTACTCTCACACCTTTGGAGTAACACTCCTCTAATATCTTTTAACCCCTTAAATCCTCACAAACTTCTCAATTAATCTGCGGCGATAAGCTGTGCAAGCGCGAAACCCTAACTTCACTCATACCGTCACTAGAAACGCTGAGACCATTCTCATATCTCCATGTTCCTCATTCGCAAGCTCCGAGATTCCGGGAAAGTCATTGGGGACTTAGGGCATCATCATCTCTCCAACTTGTTTTATCAAAGAAAATTCTAACTTAACTCTGTCTATTGTTCAGATGGGGTCCCAAAAGGGCTAAACCATCAATCTCTGCTACCATCTACTGATAACGCGTCCAGCCCTTATAAATTACCTGTACCTGGACACGTTGGAGGTCGGTGAATCTTTTAACCAAGTCGGGCTCTCCTCATCCTAAAATAGTCGAGTCACTCAGATTAATAATCAATAACTACTGTAATCGGTAATCAATACTCAATTAATAGATCAATATAGCACATCAGAAATCAATAACAGTTGGTATTTCTGCGCACCATGACCTTTCAGTCATGAATAACCACACCAGTTTATTAAAAGTTAGTGAATTTATTTCCCTATATTAACAAAGCTAGCACAATATATAAATGTCTCAAAACCAATTGATATATGTATATGAACATTACTAGCTGTCCATAACAGCAGAAGAAACGCAATCTACGTAAAATCTGAATAATGATACACTCTGTTATAGCAATGCAAATCACCAATATGACTAACTGTATTTGACTAATTGCATACATTCGGTCAGCATAACAAGATTTCAATTTAGCATGGTACATTGAATGAATACCTCGACTAACCTCTAATTAGCATCGGCATGTGGGACTTCATGCAAAACGAATTTAGTCAACACAAATTTGGAAAACTTCTAGCTAGGGCTCTATCAAAATTAGCAGTTGGTACCTAAAAGGAAAAAAAACACAATGCATAATACATTTGTCCTTTCATATTTACCAAATACAATCAGCATTCAAGAAAAGTCCTCGTCCTTCAGGTACCGGTTGATCAGCATGGGGCAAATTTCAAAGGGGCAAAGTTAAGGGCAAACTTCCTTGCAGCAGCAAGGAAAATGTGGCAAAGTTACTGCATGGGCAAGACGGGGGCAAATCAAAGTTAAAGTCTCTAGGGTGAGAATTCTTAAAGTCTCTTTCTCTCAGATAGAGAAAAGGGCATCAGGGTGTCGTCCAAAATGGAGTCTGGCATCAGGCTTCAAACTGGCATCGAGGAAAATGGCTGACTTCTCTTTGTCCGGTGGGTTTAAGTAAGAAACATTCCAAATTCTGCAGGGTCTTCCATTGGAGGGTTCATAGGTTGGCTTCAAATTGTCCAATCAAAAATTGTCTTTTACTAGCGCTCATTTATGCATACACTGTCCTTGGAGCCTTGGAACACAAATTGTATCATGGTTTGCCAATTATTTTACTATCTGTACCTTCATTGTCCGCACCTGCAGAGACTGACCTTGTATCAAAGGGGATGAAACCGGCCTAGCACGAAACCTTGGAGATAAGTGTACCAGTCAGCTCTACTGGAAAAATACAACTTCAAGCAAGAATATATGTTTCATTAGTTCAAGGAAAAAAAAAACACGCAGTTAGAATTTGAAACCAAGCAACTAGGCCAAAGCCTGTACTAAATTTAAGCTAAGCAAAACAGTTTTCAAACAAGAAATCATGGCATACATTTGCGATTAATTAACAAAAGCAGATGTGTGAAGATGACGCCTTGGTAGTTATGACTGAGGGCCTGGAAAGATCAAGGCTTAACATGTTTAGCCTGTATCCCGATCCCTGAAACCTGCTGATAATCAGTGCTTAATTTGTAAATAAAACGTGCTGGCGCCCAAAGTTCTCCTTTGAAACACGCGGCTGCTGCAATTAAATGTAGCACTGCTAATAATATATTTCCAATAGAAGGTTTTGGCCTATTGGTGATGCCTCAGTTATGTAAACAGACCCCTTCTGTGGATTGGACTGAGACTGGCATTGGAAGGCTTACCTGGGTGTAGAGAATGAACCCTACTGCTTCTGACAAGCCCTTGCGACTTTCTCTTGTTCAGAAAACTGACCCTATTCCGAGTGTGACCACAGCAGTCAGGAATTAAGTTTGTCTGGCTAAGGGACAGCTGTATCTTGTTAGTTCAAATTTCGTACTGCATCATCTCATTTTAATTAACTATTCCATCACTTTGAAGCCTAAGTATGTTTTAGTAAAATGAATTAAAAGCAACACTTTCTGTTTTTTTCTGATACAAATAGGCTAAAAAGAACTGTAAACAACTGTGACTCTCATCAACACCATAAAGTAAACACATTTACAATTGTGATAATAAACATATGCAGTCGTATTATTCCCCAAACCCTTAACCCTGTACTTTAACACTGTACATCGTTCTCTTAACCTTAAACCCATACCGCCATCGTCTTAACTCTGTACCCATAATCCCTTGAACCCAAACTCTTTATCCCGTGCCCTTAACCCTGTCACTTATCCCTATAATACAAGTGCCTAAAACCGCAATAACACAAAACTCTAAACCTTAATATAGTCCTTGAACCCTTAATCCTGTAACCTTAACCATATACCTCTAACAACTACATCCCAAACACTTAACACTTATTCCTGTACCCCAAATTCTTATCTCCACCTCCCATCCACGGTGCTTCAAATCCTGAACCCTCTTAACCACTTTCACTGGGACTATACTTCAGTATACCTTGGGAACAAACACTCTGAAAAGTGTTCTTTCAAAGTATTTATTTTTAGAACTAATAATTGAGAAGTGCTATTTTAGAGGTGTTTCTTTCAAATACCTGGGAGATAAAGAAGCCAGGTGGCCCTGGAAATCATTCCATGGCTTTCTCTTCTAATGACTGTGTCGTCTAGTGGACACGATGGTCCACCTCTTTCCCAACAGGAAAATAAATAACTGATTTTCCAAATATTATGAAGCTGAGAATGTTGGATGGGAGATACTGGAAAACAATGTATGGAGAAAGTAAGAAAGCTGTGAAAGATGACCCCACAGTACTTAGCAGTAGAAAACAGGGAATTATGCCAGTTTAACCAAAGTCTGTTAGAATGGCAAGTGGGCTAAAGGCTGTGAGGGACGTATGTGATTATATGAGGATGAACAGTTTGTAAAAAGATATTCTTAGAAAGTTTGGCATATAAATAATGAGAAGACATCTCAGATTTAATAGAAGAAAGATAATTAGAGCTAGTCTTACTTAGTGCAGGGTCAATGATGGACAAATAAAGAAATATTTGAAATGTTTCACATAAAAATGGCTCACTTTGTCTTGGAAAAAAACTACAGCAGAAAAAGCAGGTCACAAATTGAGGAAAAGTGGATGTCCAGGGACAATGCCTTGAGGTGTTTCATATGAAAGAGGTTTAAGAAAGTATGCTGATACCTACTTTTTACGTTTAAAACCACTAAAAAGGTATAACTGTCATCTAGTTTGAAGGTTATTTGACAACACTACATATGATTTCATTAGGGTTCAAAGATGTGCAATGCCACTTTCCCTATGTGTTATTCTTAGCTTTATTGCTAGTTACATTAAAACCATACATAAAAGTTTCAGCAAAGAACACAAAATTAACATATATGCTCCCTGTGGTCTAGGAAACAGAAACTAAAAGATGTTGAGAAAAACGTTGGATAGATTGAAAATAAATAAATTACATTTAATATCAACACTCAGTTCCTCATTACGAGTCTGGCGATCTTAGGAGCACCAGACTCCCAGTGGCGGTTGGACAGCTGCCATTGCGGTGGTACGACAGCCACACTATGACTGTGGTGAAAGTGCTGCAGTCCAACTGCCGGTACCACCACTTTTTTGCCAGCTGACGACCTGGCAATGTTGGCGGTCTTAATCCAATTTTGTACAATTTTGTATATATAATAAAGGATTAATCCTTAATGTGGTTTATATCTATGCTGTATTTTCTTTGAAAAATTTTGTCTGTCATTTGTGATTGTATGATTAATGAAAATCATTGATTTCGGATGGATCAATGTTGTCTGGTACTTTACTATTTCATAGCTAGGCATTTTATCTGCAGGAGTAGGACTATTTTATTCCTAAAATCATCAAACTGCGGATTACTGATAGATGTTGATAAATAATTCTTGGACTTGACCCTTTCTGCAGAGTTATTCCCAAACATTTTGCCGTCACCGTCCTGTTTTCTGAACCAATTTTTGTTGACTTTTAGGACTGAGGCACACTTTACCACTACAAACAAGTGATAAGGTTATTGTGTGCTCTCCTTAAACTTAAAACATGGTAGAATTGGCTTATACCTAACTGGTATATTTAATTTATTTGTATGTCCCTAGTAAAGTGGCATACACAGTGCCTGTAAATTAAATGCTACAAGTGGGCCTACAGCACTGACTGTGACACCTGCTTAAATAGCACTTTAAATATGTCACAGGCATGCCATTGCAGCATGTGTGTGCAGTTTTAAATTGCCCTTTTGACCTGGCAAAAAAAACTTTCTCGGGCCCAAACCTTTTTTTTTAATACATACATACATACCCCTAGGGTAGGCCCTGGACAGCCCAAAGGGCATCACACGGTGTATTTAAAATGTTGAACATCTACTTTTACCTTTTACATGTCCTGACAGTGAAAAACTTTAATTTGTTTTCCACTACTGCAAGGCCTACCTCTTCTGCAGTATAACATTGGAGTTTTTGTAATACATTTAATAAGTTATACCTTCCAATTGGGACCAGATAGACAGGTTGAGTCTGGTATCTAAAAAATTGTAATTAAAAGCCCTTTTTAATGGTAAACCCGGATTTTTATTCACAATTCTGAAAATGCCACTTTTAGGAAGTTGGCATTTTCTTGTCCTAATCATTTGGTGCCTGCAGACTGTTCCTGGGTTACATGACTAGGTGTAGCTGGTAAGTGTTCTTTGTGTATTGCTCTCAGAATGTGAGACATAAAGAAGATCGGTATTGGCAGGATGGGCCACTCTGAGTTAATGAGGGGAGGAACTGTCACCTACCACACTTGCACATCACAAAGGTCCTGCCTGAGCTCTCTTACATAGTACCTGTCACTAGGCTATTGTGACACCAGACACCCTGGAGCCAGGACAGGGAGAAACGGGAAGCCTGACACCTCATGGGGAGCAGTCACTGGGAATAAAAATTGGACTTCAGATTTTTACTCTTGAGTACATTTCTGGACTTGTGGATATTCTGCCAGGCAGAATGACTCCTCTGCTGCTGAAGGGTCTTACACTCTGCTGTACTGCTGCTCTGAAGGACTGCTGTCCTGCTGTGCTGACCTGATGCCTGCTTCTTCTCACCTGGGTGTGAAGGACTAGACTTGCATCTGTTGAACCCAGGACTCAAAAGTGACTCCAGTGGCTAGTCGCCTGCCGTGTGACTTGAGCCTCAGGGACAGAAGACTCCAACAACCTTGACACCAACACCTGGACTCTTCCATCTGTAATTCTACACTGTCAAGTGGTGCCACCCCAGTCCTGGATGCTTGGAATTGGGCCTAAGGTGCTCTGCAGCCTCTGCACACCAGCAGAGCTGACAGACCTCTTCTGCTGCCCTTTGCAACCCTGAGCAGAACTGATGCATTACTGATACAGCATGGATTGGAACCATTGCAAAGATCCACCTCACCCTTGTAGCCCGCAGTCAGTTACGCATCTCGGAACGGACGCAACCCTTTGGCTGGGTGCTGCATCATCTACGCTGATCTTAGCAACACTCCACAAACCAGGATTTAAGAGACTCTCTTCAGAAGGCATAACTATGTCCCTTTAGCCAACCCACACTCCATCACAGTCAGCCTGAACATCTGACTTTGACCCAATCCAGTGAGACCAAATATACACAGTTCCTTGGTGCTATTTTCATTGAAATCTTTAAAATTGCATATCTCCAGGTCTACTCATTGGATTTTTGCTGTTTTGTTTTCGTTTTATTTATTTAAAATCACTTTGGGGGTCATTACAACATTGGCGGTATAAGGCGCACACCGCCGTGCAGAAGACCGCCAATACACCGCCGCAGTAGACCGCCAAAGCTATTATGACACACATCACGGAATCCGCCGAATTTCAGACACCCACACAACTCCGCCACACCAAAGGTCAGCGATAAACATGCGGAAACAAATCCTCCACCTCCACGCCAACAGAAACACGCCCATGCTATTACGACCCACGAATCCACGCGGCGGTCTTTCAACCGCGGTATTCCATTGGCGGTACACACCGCCGCGCTCAAAATACACACACTTCCACAAAACACCGCCACATTGGACAATTCGAATTACACACACCTGATACACATACACACACCACTCCCACACACCCAACACAATATAAAATACACACCCACATCACCCACAAACCCCTACGACCAGAAATTCTGAGAGAAGGCCAGAGAGACAGCACAGCAATTGACAACCCCATCACACAGAGGCACACAACACCATCACCCACACAACATCCACGCACAAAACACCACACACCAATACACTCACCGCACTCATCACCACATACACCACCCCACACCTCACCCACACCACCCCATGTCACGCCAAAGACACCCCCGCTTCTCCGAGGAGGAGCTCAGGGTCATGGTGGAGGAAATCGTCCGGGTAGAGCCACAGCTATTTGGCTCACAGGTACAGCACATATCAATAGCCAGGAAGATGGAGTTATGGCGCAGAATAGTGGACAGGGTGAATGCCGTGGGACAGCACCCAAGAAATAGGGAGGACATCAGGAAGAGGTGGAACGACCTACGGGGGAAGGTGCGTTCCACGGTCTCCAGGCGGCACAACATCGCGGTACAGCGGACTGGCGGCGGATCCCCACCTCCTCCCCCACAACTAACAACATGGGAGGAGCAAGTCTTGACCATCTTGCATCCTGAGGGCCTCGGAGGAGTCGGTGGAGGATGGGACACTGGTAAGTCAAATCTTAACTATCATATCCCCCACCCTACCTGCATGCTATCACACACCCCCACCCTCCCCTATCACTCCAAATCCTCACTAATCTACCCATAACACAAACCACCCATTCCAACACCAAGCCCTCTATGACACAACTAAGCATGGTCACCCCTCACTAAAGCATGCTCACTGCACATACCCAGAACACCCCCCCAACCATCATCACACAAGCCCCCACACAGGAATGCTGGCACTGGATTTCACGCACACCCACCCATTGCACACCATTACACACACACATGCAATAATCATTTTCTTATGCTCCTGCAGGAACCCGAAGGACCGTCACCACACCAGAGGGTCCAGACAACACCACTCCACCCCCAGAAGAGGCCCACAGTGATGAGAGCAGCTTTGCCCTACTGGATCTTGATGACCAGCCCGGACCATCGTGGGCCTCAGGACAGTCGGTTCCCCTTGCACAGGCACAGCCCAACACCGACCTCCCACCCTCTGGTAACACCAGCACAGCACCCACCCAGCGGGCCCAAACCTCCCTACCCAGGACAGGTCAATCAGCTGTGTGTCCACCACTACAGGGCACCTAGGGTAACCCACCACCCCAACAACAACATGGACCTTGGCACACGGTCCAGGGGACGGAGGCACAGGAACACAGGGGAACTGGGAGGGCTGCTGTGCGACAGAGGGAGGACAGGCCAAGGGAACCAACTCTCCACGAGGCCCTCTCCTCCATCATGGGAGCATACCACCACTCCCAGGAGACGATGGTGACGGTCCTAGACAAGTTGCAGGAGACCCTGCGTCTGCAGGAGGAGCAGTATTTGGGTTTCAGGAAGGAGCTCAGGACCATCGGCTCCGCCCTGGGCACCATCGTAGGGGTGCTGAAGGACATACAGCAGACCTTGAGGGACACCGTGGCACTCCAAGGGGCCCCTGACACTAGCCACGACAATGAACTGCCCACCACCTCCGCCGGCGCTAGTGGACAGGACGCCCCGCCACAGGACCACCACACCAGCACCCCACCCCCTGCAGACGGAGAACCACCACGCAAGCGGTCCCTGAGATCCAGGAACAGGACAGAACAAGATGGACCCCCGCCAGGAAATAAGACCACCCTGATTGTCCTCCCACTGTCCCACTTTGTTACCCTGTCCATATTCGAACTGCCCCAGCTCCACTTCCTATGCCCAGATGGGCAGCACACCTGTGAGACTAATAGACTGGACTCTGCCATGGACATTCCTCCACCATCCCCCATCACCAGTTTACAACCCCCCTTCATTTTTTGAGCACTTAAATAAACACCCTTGAAACACAAAAAAATCTGGAGTCAGTCTATGATTTGGTACTTTGTATTATCAATTACAGTGTCATAATAGATTACCCATTGTAAGGCTACCATACCTATGTCACCAATCACAAGCCCTTGAAGGATGCAAGCAGTTGACACGTAGGTTGCCACACTTGTGAAACTGAAATGGAAGGGTACAACTCAATTAACAAATAGTGATTGAAATGGAGGAACAGGATAGAGGTAGACGTGTGAAAGTTAATGTAATGTTAAACCAGAAAATGTTCTGACCTGTGTCTCACTGGAAATATTGCTGTATGACTGACTCCCTATTGTCGTTTTCTTCTTCCTCAGCTTCATCCTCATCACTGTCCACAGGCTCCACAGACTCCACAGCTGCTACAACACCGTCATCTGGATCATCCTCCTGCAGAAAAGGCACCTGGCGTCGCACTGCCAAATTATGGAGCATGGAGCAGGCGACGATGATGTCGCACACCTTCTTCGGTGAGTAGAATAGGGATCCACCTGTCATATGGAGGCACCTGAACCTGGCCTTCAGGAGGCCGAAGGTGCGTTCGATCACCCTCCTAGTCCGCCCATGGGCATCATTGTAGCGTTCCTCTGCCCTGGTCCTGGGATTCCTCACTGGGGTCAATAGCCAGGAAAGGTTGGGGTAACCAGAGTCCCCCAATAGCCATACACAGTGCCTCTGGAGTTGACCCATCATATCAGGGATGCTGCTATTCCGCAGAATGTAGGCGTCATGCACAGAGCCAGGGAACATAGCATTTACCTGCGAGATGTACTGGTCTGCCAAACAGACCATCTGGACATTCATGGAATGATTACTCTTCCTGTTCCTGTACACCTGTTCACTCCTGTGGGGGGGGGCCAGAGCTACATGGGTCCCATCAATGGCACCTATGACGTTGGGGATATGTCCAAGGGCATAGAAGTCACCTTTCACTGTATTTATTTATTTAATGCGTTTTTATATAGCGCGGACTTTACCCAAAGGTGTCAGAGCGCTTCACAATAGGCAAGAAAAGATACATGAAGAGAAAAATTACAAGTGTGCCTGTCACAAAAATAAATGTTACATTACATGAGGCAAGTGAAAATTGTGCAAGTATCAAGAGCAAAAAAAAATACATGAGGTAGCAAACGATACGTTACGAAAGGAAAAAGTGACGTGTGCAGGATACAAGAGCAAATAAAGTACGAGTAGAGGTAAAAAAAAGAAATAAAATTGCAATAAATGGTAGACACTCAAAACACTAAAACTATAGTTACGTTACATGAGGCAGTGGTGGCCGTTGTGCATATATCAAAAGCACACAAGAAATAAGATGTAGCAAATGATACGTTGTAAAAGGAAAGGTGCTGTGTGCAAGTTACAAAAGAGTACAAAGTACAGGTAGAGGTATAATACTGCACTAAATGGCAGACACTCAAAACACAAAAACACCCTGGGAAGGCACTTCTATAGGCATGGAGAACAGAATTTCCTATAATGGAAGGACTTCCTTCAGAAAACAGAGGGCTTGAATTAACTTTGGAAGTGTCTTTGAAGGAGGAGAGCTTTGAGGTCGGTTTTGAAGGCCTGGGAAGAGGTGGTGGTCCGAAGCTGAGGCGGAAGTGAGTTCCAGATTCTCACCGCGTTGCCTGAAAAGGATTGGGCCATCGATCTTTCCTTCTTGAAAATGGGTGGTTCAAGTAATAACCTTTCTGCATTACGTGATGGTCTGGAGCCCCCAGAGAGTTTCAGTTTATTCACCAGGTAGCGAGGGGAGGAGGCGTGCAAGGCTTTGTGGGTGATACATGCAGTTTTGTAGATAGATCTTGCCTCTATGGGAAGCCAACGGAGGGTGGATAGAATGGGTGTGATGTGGTCGCTTCTTTTGGCCCCATATATGAAACGAGCTGCTGAATGGAGAATAGACTTCAGGGGGGAAAGGTGGGATTTGGGAAGGCCAGTAAGAAGAGAGTTGCAGTAGTCCAATCTGGAGAGAACCAGCGATTGGACCAGGGTTTTAAGGTCGTGCTCCGGGAAGAAGCGACGAATCACCCAAAGAAGGCGCAGTTGGTGTCGAGCAGAATTTGCAATGGAGTCGATGTGGGAGAGTAGATTGAGTTTTTTGTCGAGTATGACACCAAGGGATTTTGCGCTCTCGACAATGATGGGTTTATTGTTCATTAGATTGATCTGATCCATCCATGATTGCACTGGGGGATGAGAAAGTGAGGAGGAGAGGAGGAGGAATTCTGTTTTGGAGGGATTCAGAATCAGTTGATGAGTTAACATCCAGTTTTGAATGGAGTCGAGAGTAGAGCTAAGGAAGGAGAGATCGTGAGTGGAGGCCACCTTAAGGTAGATCTGAGTGTCATCCGCATATAGATGATAGAGGATCCCGGATTTACTCAGGAGATTTCCCAGCGGTTCTAAATAGAGATTGAACAGTGTGGGTGCAATTATGGAGCCTTGAGGAACACCCTGCCTGACCACTAAAGGAGCTGAAAGACTGTTCGCAATTTTGACCATTTGGGATCTATCAGAGAGGAAGGAGGCAAACCATTTGAGCACAGTGCCCTCCATGCCCATTCTCTGTTGAAGAGTGTTAAGGAGAGTGTTGTGATTAACAGTGTCAAAGGCTGCAGAAAGGTCCAGAAGAATTAGAAGACAAGACTCCCCTGAATCGAGTATCCGCAGCGCGTCATCAATCACTAGCAGCAGGGCTGTTTCAGTGCTGCAGTTTTGAATGAAGCCGGACTGGAAATTGTCAAGAAGATCATTTTCCTTGATATGTCGAGAGAGTTGTTTCGCTACACATTTTTCTGTGATTTTTGCAAGGAAGGGTAGGTTAGTGATGGGACGGTAGTTGTTAAGGTCGTTCGCATCAGCGGTGGGTTTTTTAAGCAGAGGGGTGACCTGCCCAGTTTTGAAGGAAACAGGAAGGGAGCCTTGACTGAGGGAGAGGTTGACCAGAGTGGTCCAATAGGAAAGAGAATTAGTAAAGAAGTCAATGGCAATGGCACTAGGGATGGGGTCAAGAGAATGGTTAGAGGGCTTTGTATCGAGTATGCATTTAAGGAGAGCATCGTCAGAGATGGGGTCAAAGTTTTGCCAAATGGTTAGGGATTTGCGCTCCTCTGTAGGGGTAGGATGAATGACCTGATCTACAAGTGATTTTACCTTATCGTCAAAGAATACAGCAAATTCCTCTGCTTTCTTTGTGGAATCTTCCAATTTGGAGGTTGGGGGTGAGCTGTTTGGGTTCTTGATGAGGTCGAATAGTTTTTTTGGTCTATTTTTGGCTGAGTCAAGGAGGGATTTGTAGTGCAACGCTTTTCCAAGGAAGATGAGTTTGTGGTACTTGGATCTTGCTGAACGAAGCGTGGCCAAATTTTCAGTGGAGGGCACTTGTCTCCATTGTTTCTCAAGGGCTCTTAGGAGCTTCCTTTCTTCATAGAGGGATTTGTTGAACCAAGGTGCTGAGGGAGTGGGCCTTTTCTTTTTGCTTTGGAGAGGAGCGACATTATCGATTTCGACTGCAAGGACTGTGAGGCATTGGGCGGTGAGATCGTTAACATCAAGGTCCGGGTCTAGCCTTGGAAGTGATAGCAAAGCAGAATCACAGAGGTTACTGAGGTCAATATTTTTAGTGTCACGGAACCAGGAAGTAGCCCTCTTAGGCTGGCCAAGAGTTATAGAGTGTGATAGGTGAAGAGAATGGGATGAGGAGGTGGTCCGACCAGTCTACATGAATAGGGGTAGCGATAGTCAGCAAGCCTGTTTTAGAAATAACAAGGTCCAGGATTGAGCCTTTAGAGTGTGTTGTTTCTGTGCAGTGTTGGATAAGATCGTTTGCAGAGAGGAAGGTGGCCAGCAAGTTCGCATAGGTGTCTTGAGGCGAGCCCCAGTGGACCTTGAAGTCACCCACGAAGATCTGATTGTCACTTTGTGTGAATTGGTCGCTGATGCAGTCCCTGAGTTCCTCCAAAAACGAAGGGCTGCTACCAGGCGGGTGGTAAATAACATGGAATCTGAGGGGTGAGTGGTGGTGCAATTGAAGCTCAAGAGATAGGCATTCAAAGGTGTGAAAGGAGCTGTTAGGAAGAGCCTTAAGTTGAAGGGAGTTTCTAAAGATGACTGCAACACCTCCCCCAATTTTGTCAATTCTGTCATTTCTAAGTATAGAATAGCCTGTGGGTACAAGGAGATCAAACATAGAGTGAGAGGTATCGTTGAACCAGGTCTCTGTGAGGAAGAGCATGTCAATATTGTGCAAGTTGATGGTATCGGAGATTTCAAGTTTGTGTTTTATTGCAGATCTGCAGTTGTGGAGTAAACAGCGCAGCTCTGACGCAACTGTTTTGGTGACGGGGGCACTTGGGCTATGAGGGGTGATAGGGAAATTGTACTTATATGAGGTCGCTCGGGAGGGTTTAGGTAGGTGAGTGGTTCTGATAGAGGAGATGGTCGGAATAGTGTAGATAACAGGGTTACTGGGAAGTGGAAGTGAAGGAAGGGTGGCGATCGAGTGCTTGTGTGGATTTGCAGACGACAGGCTATGCTTAGCTATAATGGGGTGTGAGGGTGAGGTACATCTCGTGGAAGGGTGAGTGTTTGCCAAAGGAATTGAGGTGTGTGGAAAAGTCAAGATCTTGGAGCTTAAAACTAGAATGGTAGCTTCAAGTTGGGAGATGGCGGTGATTAGAGAGCCTAGCTTATTTTCCAGAGAGATTAATGAAGAGCACAGCATGTTGGGTGACTCGATGGAAACAGGAGGGGGTGCACTAGGCAGTGTACGGCAGGGAGAGGTGGGGGAATGGAAGGGGAGTAGGGGTATAGGGTTCAGAGGTGGGGAACGGTTTTGGATGAGAGCATGAGTTGGTGCACCAGGGGTGAGAGGAGAGTTGACGTTGTTGGCGTTGCAAGAAGGATAGGAGTAAGGGGCAGAATTAGGGGGCGATAGCAGAGGTGTGGGGCGGTGGGGCGGTAGGAGAGGGGAAGAGTGTGAGGAGTCATAGGGATTAGGGAGGTATGGAAGGAAGGGAGGGGAGTGGGTTGGATAGGTCCTGGTAGCTAAGTGAGGTGGCTGTGAGGGAGCGGGTATCAGGCAAAGTGGGGGGGATTGGGAGAAAGGGAAGTTGAAGAAAGGAAGCGATTCTGCTCGGTCTGAGGGAGGGCAGGGGTTACCAGAGGAGGAAAGGGGGTAGCACAGCATTGCTGGAGGAGAGTGGGGAGGGAGAGAGATGGAAAGTATTTGTGGGGAAATCGGGGTACATAGTGAGGGGAGGAGTGGGCGGAAAAGCAGAGAGGAGGAGGGAACAAGGGGAACGTAGGGAACATAGACAGAGGGAGAGGGCTGGAGGAGAGGTGGTCTAAGGAGGGGGGTGGCCGTAAGGGATAGGGGGGAGGAGATGAGAATAGAGTGCCGGAATGGTGCAGAACGGAAGAGGAGCGTGTTTGCTAAAGGTGAGGCTGAAGTGAAGAGGGGAGGGGCATGCTGTGAGGGGGGAAGAATGGGAGGGGAGGTCCGAGGGGAGAAAAGAGGGTCGACCTGTGCCTCCCCAGGGTGCAGCCTATTGGAGAGTGGGGGGGTCAAGGGAGGAGAAAGGGAGTAATAGGTGGAGCTAGATGGAGAGTCAAGGGATAGCCCGGTCGCAGGGGAGGGGAGTAGGGAAGGGAAGAGGCGGTCAAAGAGAGAGAGATAGGAGTCTTTGGCTTGGATCATAACAGTGCCGTTGTTATAGAGTGAGATAGTGAGGGAACCGTTAAAACCCACAGATGGGGAAATTTTTAACTGTTTCCCATGAGGGATAGAGGAGGAGGAGGTGACGTTAAAGGAATTGTAAAAGCTGGTAGACCAAGATGGTATGTCGTGGGTGAAAAAAATTAGATCGTTTTTGAGCCCCCCATACCGACCATTGTAAAATTGATCGACAAAAAGGGAATCGGGGAAACTTTCAATGGTGTTATGCTTGAAACGTTTTGCTGCAGCTTTAGTCAGGTTAGAAGGGTAGATGATTTTGTAGCAATTAATTCCAGACTTAATTCGAGCGGTGGCCATGATGGGAAATTGTGGAGGAGGAGGGTGGTGGGGATAAGGGAAGGGTGTTACTAGGACGGTGGTGGAGAGGAGAAGTACGAGGGCAAGGGGGGGCATATAATCCAGACGTCGGGTGCAGGAACCTGAGTTATTGTGGAGACAGGAAAGTGAGGCGATTAGGGATAGGTTGTTGCTTCAGAACAGGGCTGATTCAACAAGATAGGCTAGGAGATGGAGTGGTGTAAGAGGAAAATCACTGTACTTATCATCCTGCGATAAAAACCACATAAAGCACAACATTACAGTAGGTATCAGATGCATTGTACACCCAAAATCTCAACAGTCTAATATTAGACACTTACTTTCTAGGTATCACCAACATTATGGGCAAAAAACACAGGGTGGAACATAATTTCACTAGTATAACCCAAAGTATGCGAAACACCCTCAACATCATAAAACACAGTTTAGAGGTAGCCAGAACAGGGTTTGAAAATCAAACTACAAGAAATACAGTTCCTAGCACCACAAATACACAATGGGGCCTGGCGCCCTGCAAACCACCAGGACCCCCTGGTCAACTGGCCAAGTAGATTCTTGATTCTGCGGATTATCAAGCAGCCTTATATTAGGGGTATGATCCGGGGTTTGGCCATACTCGATTCTTCTTGCTCCTGATTCTCATGTTTCTTTGGTTTTCCCATCGTGGCAGTGCATGAGTTATCCTTTCAGTTATTTAAATGTTGGT
This sequence comes from Pleurodeles waltl, assembly GCF_031143425.1. Taxonomy (NCBI): domain Eukaryota; kingdom Metazoa; phylum Chordata; class Amphibia; order Caudata; family Salamandridae; genus Pleurodeles; species Pleurodeles waltl. The sequence goes on along the minus strand of NC_090440.1, from coordinate 722,215,706 downwards.
TGTGGAGGGCATCTACTAGTTTTTAGCTATGCAAGAGACACTCCAGGAAAGTTTCACCTACAGTCTCTTGTGGAATTAATAGGGACTAGATAGTTATTTAGGTGAGTTCAGTGACCCCAAAAGTACAGATGTCACTATTCTGTACAGCATGTATTTAAAGCAATGCTCTGAAGGGTCAAGGGAGCGATTTAAGGGGCAAGTTCACAGCCGCTAGCTACCCTGTATGGATTTCTGATGATTTTCTCCCACTCAACCACTCAGCAGTCTTGGATGAATGAAGCAGGTAGGATCAGCACTCAGGGCCCCCAGGCTCTGCCCTGGATTGCATATAACAGTAAGCTCTGACTACTGAGTGCAGCGTTCCAAATGTACGATCCAAAATCAGTTTAGTCCCAACTGGATCATTACAGGGAAGAAAAGAGATGTCTCTGAAACCCACCGCTCCCTCAGATCGTTAGCAGGGGGGTCTATTTTACAAGTCATTTCTGCCTCTCACTCTGCTCAGAACGGCGCTCCTCCATGCGTGTTGCTGTATGCTCCCCCCCATTCCACACATCTCCGATTCCGAAGGTGGGAGGTTAACTGCACTTACTTTTCTGCTACCGAGGGTATTCTCTGTCATCGCTTCTTACCCTCAGCGGGGTCCGAGTTGCGTCTATTGGGTAAGCGGTGCTCCGGCTTCTCTCTGGGTTGCGGCCGCCATTTTGGGTCGCTGCGTTCGTAGCTTCGGAGTTTACAAGCTCCGTTTCTGTTCCACCCAATCCTCTCTCAATTTTCTTTGGGGACCCCCGAGTAAAGCGCCTCTCTTTCTTCACTGGCACCAAAGTTCTGCACCTCCTCCCCCTACAGCAGCACTGCCCCAGCGCGCCCCCTCTTTACTACAGCAGCACCAGGTATTGGCGGCCAGGTCCCCACAGCATCGTTGGGTCTTCTGCAGCAGCACCGAGTCTTGTCTCTTCTCTTCCCACGATACTGGATCTAGCGCCTGCGTTCCGAGCTCCGGCGCTAGGTCCAGCACCCTAGCGCTGCACCACCGCTGGGTGCAGTAACTTCTGCGGCGGTGGGACCCCTCCTCCTTACTTAGGGGTCTCTGGCCCCTCACACTGGACTCCAGGGGCCCCTCGAGAGCCGGGGATCCTGTCCCAATCCCCTACCCTCAGACCTCCCACAGCTGCTGCTGCGCCGGCGGTCTCCTCTCTGCTTCCCTCTGGTTCCCCGTACAGCGGTGCGATCCTGAGGGATGTAACAGCGGCAGGTCCCTCTCCGGGCAGCGGCTCTCTGCTGCAGCGCCTCCCTGCCCAGCACCGGCGCCTTCGCTCCTCTCCCACAGAAGGGCTCCCCACAGAAGCGTGTCCTCGTGGCGCACCGCTCACGCCGATGTTCCGGCAGGGCACCGGATCCCTTGGTATGTGTCCCGGTGGGTCCGGAGCCGCCCACCTCCCGGGTAGTGCGCCCGGCAGATCAGGCCTGTCCCGCACGGCCGCACTCAATTACGGCAGTCCCCGGTCTCCGCGAGGGGGACCAGGCCGCTGTTGTCTTGCGCCCGCACCAGCTCCAGACACGGCTCTCGGGCGTTCCAGGCAGGTTTCCCGGATCCCCGCAAGGCCGACAACTCTTCATCCACGGCGGCAGCACGGATGGCCCCTAGGTCGGGGTTGTTTCTCCGGATAACTCGTGGGCCCCTCCGGAGCTGGAGATTTAAGCGGCCGCCATGTCTGGCTCCGTGGCAAATCCTCCACCTGAGGGAAAATGATGTATCTCCTTACGTGTTTCAGCAGGGCAGACAACACTCTGGACAACACGTTGGAAAACATAGGCTGGGACATTCCTGATGCCATGGCCACTGTTGTCTGAAAAGACCCACTTGCAAGGAAATGGAGCACTGACAGCACCTGCATATCAGGGGGGATTCCAGTCGGATGGCGGATTGGTGACATCAGGTCTGGCTCCAACTGGGTACATAGTTCCTGGATAGTGGCACGGTCAAACCGGTAGGTGACGATGACATGTCTTTCTTCCATTGTCAACAGGTCCACCAGCGGTCGGTACACCGGAGGATTCCGCCATCTTCTCATATGTCCCAGCTGACGGTGCCTACGAAGGACAACAGTGAAGAACCAGTCACTATTCCTCCAGGTATGTACCCACAGTTACACACAAGACTACAACAGACACAAAACCCTTCCTGTATGTGTGTTGAGTGTAGGCCTAGCTATGTGTGACACAGTAGTAAATGAAGCCATGTGGGCCCCTGAAATGGCGGCTGCCTGACCTCTAAACTGGGACAATGGGATTGTGGGGTAACTGTGCTGGCGTTGCACACCGTCGCGGTAGGCGGTCGTAGACCGCGGCGCAATGCTGCATTGGTTAACATTGGACCCTATGGGTCCCAGGAGCCAATGAACAGGTGCGCCGGCGGTGATGATACGCACCGCCGTTGACGTCACCGCCATTTTCTATCTGTTCAATCACTAGATACCTGACCTTCGACAGGAGAGGACCTACACTGCTAGTGCTGCTGTGACCTCAGTCTGGAAGCGACGATGGCTGCTGCGTCTGGGGAACGGGCCCCTGCCTTCACTGCACAGGAGTTGGAGAAACTTGTGGATGGGGTCCTCCCCCAGTACACGCTACTCTACGGTCCTCCAGACCAACAGGTTACTACACAGTGAGCACGTTGTATGGGCTAGGCCTGGGTGGAGAGGGCTGGGTGGAAGAGGGAAGGAGCAAAGTTCATAGAACATTAATGCATGGGAATGAATGGGCCGCATGGCCAGAGTAGGGAGGGGGCCACTCACATTGACAGTGCAGTTGGTAATGACTGTTCCTCTTCCCTTGTGCATGTCATGTAGGTCAGCGCCCACCAGAAGAGGGACATTTGGCGTGCCATCGCCAAGGAGGTCCGGACCCTGGGGGCCCACCAGAGACGGGGCACCCACTGCCGTAAGAGATGGGAGGACATTCGCTGCTGCAGCAAGAAGACGGCGGAGGCTCACCTGGGGATGGCCTCCCAACATGGGAGGGGTGCCTGTCGCACCATGACCCCCCTGATGTTCCAGATCCTGGCGGTGGCCTACCCGGAGTTGGATGGGCGCTTGAGGACATCACAGCAGACACAAGGGGGTGAGTACAACCTCATTCTGCGGACTTTGCGTGCAGTGGAGGTGTCTGGGTGGGGGAGGTGGGCTTTGGGTGTCCCTAGGCCAGGGAGGGTTCGGTAGGCAAGGCCCCTCCGTAATGTAGGCCATGTGGCACTCTACCCCACCTCAGCAGAGTGCCAAGTCGAGGTATAGTTGCCCCTGTGGCATCCATGTGCGTAGATGTCCACCATTGTCATGTAGGCCATAAGCCAGAAATTGCGTGTGCAGAGTGCAGGAGGACGGCGTTATGCAGGGGGCTGTTGCGTCTGTCTTGTCCGCCAACGGTAGCGGAATGCCATGCACTAAAACTCTCTTTCTTCTGTCTCCCCCCCTTTTCCTGCTCTCCCTGTCCTTTTGTACATCAGCATCATCAGGCGGAGGTACAGTTTCAACGGAGCACGAGGGAGCTGCATCCCACATGGCCATGGAGGGCCACACCACGGACTCAGAATGCACCAGTGGGACGGAGGGCGAGGGGAGCTTCACGTCGGCCACCGGATCACTAACCAGCGACACGGACTCGTCCGCCGATGGGAGCTCCCCTGTGGTGGCGGCACCATCTGTGCCCCCCACTTCAACAGGTACAGCCGCCACCTCCCCTACCAGCACCGCCCTCCCAGCAACCCCTCAGCGTTCGCCCCGTGCCCGCTCACCCAGGAGGGTGGGCATCACCTTCGCCCCAGGCACCTCAGGCCCTGCCCCAGTCACCCCTGTTGCCTTCAGTGAGGAGGCCATTGACCTTCTCAGGTCACTCACTGTTGGGCAGTCTACCTTTATGAATGCCATCCAGGGTGTAGAACGAGAGTTGCAACATGGTAATGCATTCCTGGAGGGCATTCATTCTGGTCAGGCTGTCCTTCAGCAAACCCTGCAATCTCTGGCCTCAGCACTGATGGCAGCCAATGTCCCTGTGTCCAGCCTCCCCCCTCCAACTTCCTCCACCCAGACCCAATCCCCTGTACCCCAGCCCATCCCAAGCACGCCTACAAACCAGCATGCACACAAATCAACACCCAAAAGTAGCTCAAGCAAACATAGGCACCACACATCCCACAGGCACTCACACAAGCATCACACCCATACAGACACAGCAAAATCCACTGTCTCCACTGTGTCCCCCTCCTCCTCTTCTCCCTCCTCCGTCCCAGTCTCATCTACACACACACCTGCATGCACCACATCTACAGGCACCATGAGTCGCACAAGGAGACCCAGCACCCCATGCCGCTCACCTGCACTCACCACCTCCACTGCCATTTACACGTCCCCTGTGTCCTCTCCCAGTGTGTCTGTGACGCCCCCTCCCAAAGTACACAAATGCCGGCAATCACTCACCCAACATCCATCCACCTTACGACAGCCTCCAGTACCTGCACCTGCACCCAAAACAGCTAAAGTGACACCTCCGACAACCACCTCCTCTTCCTCCACTCCCAGACCCCCTCCAGCTACCCATCCCAGTGTTCATCAGAAACTGTCCCTCTGTCAAATTTACCTTTTTGCCCCCACCCCCCCTCCAATTCATCAGTCCCGTCGTAGCGCCTCAGCCAAAAAGCCTCCAATACCAGTGGTGCGTGTTCAAGGCTTGTGGAGTGCACCGGCCACTAGGGCAGGCAGTAGGACCCGGAGCCAAGGCACTGGCAGCCCACCCCCTGTAAAGGCTCTAAAATTGGAGAGTGGACGACGGGACCGTGTTAAGACTCCTGGTGGGAAAACAACTGACATGGGTTCGAAGGGGATTGGTGAGTCAGCTGTAACTTCAACAAAGGTGGGGAAGGTCCAGAGGAAGTCTGCCCAGCCTGTTGTGAGTGTCACGGCGGAGAAGTGCGCCATCATTTCCAGCGGTCCAGACACAACCGCCAGGACTGTCGTCACTGGTCCAGAGACCACCGCCAGAGTCACAGCCCAGGAGGGCCCAAGTATTGTCACTGGTCAGGAGACCACCGCCAGAGTCACAGCCCAGGAGGGCCCAAGTATCGTCACTGGTCAGGAGACCACCGCCGGAGTCACAGCCCAGGAGGGCCCAAGTATCGTCACTGGTCAGGAGCCCACCGCCGGAGTGACAGCCCAGGAGGGCCCCGGCTGCCACAGCCCCGCTGGGCAATGATGGAACGTCATGCCACACACCAATGACCAGTGTAGAGATCGTCATGCCACACACCAATGCCCAGTGTAGAGATCGTCATGCCACACACCAATGCCCAGTGTAGAGATCGTCATGCCACACACCAATGTCCGTATCAGAACCGCCATGGCAAAGCACCGCTGAACAGGGCAAAGACCGCCATGGCAAAGCACCGCTGAACAGTCCAGTACCGCCATGGCAAAGCACCGCTGAACAGGGCAAAGACCGCCATGGCAAAGCACAGCTGAACAGTCCAGAGACCGCCATGTCAAAGCACCGCTGAACAGGGCAAAGACCGCCATGGCAAAGCACCGCTGAACAGTCCAGTACTGCCATGGCAAAGCACCGCTGAACAGGGCAAAGACCGCCATGTCAAAGCACCGCTGAACAGGGCAAAGCACCGCTGAACAGTCCAGTACCGCCATGGCAAAGCACTGCTGAACAGGGCAAAGACCACCATGGCAAAGCACCGCTGAACAGTCCAGAGACCGCCATGTCAAAGCACCGCTGAACAGGGCAAAGACCGCCATGGCAAAGCACTGCTGAACAGTCCAGTACCGCCATGGCAAAGCACCGCTGAACAGTCTAGTACAGCCATGGCAAAGCACCGCTAAACAGGGCAAAGACCGCCATGGCAAAGCACCGCTGAACAGTCCAGTACCGCCATGTCAAAGCACTGCTGAACAGGGCAAAGACCGCCATGTCAAGGCACCGCTGAACAGGGCAAAGACCGCCATGGTGAAGACAGCTGAACAGGGCAAAGACCGTGTAGGAATGAATGAGCCGCCACATCAGGCATCCTTATCCCATGTGCAGCTGGGACAGTGACAGGACATGAACTTTTACAGGGTGACTCATCCAGTCTGGGCACCAGTCCCACCCAGTACCAGTAGAGACTGTGGCTTTGCACTCCCCAGGATGGCACAGTGGGCAAACCACCCACTGTAGAGACTTGAGAGACTGTGGCTTTGCACTCCCCAGGATGGCACAGTGGGCAAACCACCCACTGTAGAGACTTGAGAGACTGTGGCTTTGCACTCCCCAGGATACATCAATGGGCATGGAGCCCCGTCGTGGATCTGGCTTAGCATTAATCTGGCTGAGGTGCCCCCCCTTCCCTTCCCCCTGAGGTGCCTGTAGTATTTCGATCTGATGCCCGGCAGTGTTCTCTCCGATTGTGCTCAGGTATCGTTTGTGGGCCTCGCCCATGCGTTTTTGGACTGTTGGTGCACGGACATTGTTGTGTACATATCTGCACTACTTCTCGGATTGTATATATAATTATGAGTGATTTTGAAATATATATCTGTATATTTTTGTATGACATGTATATTGGCACATTACAATGTTTGACCGAATTTCGCATTGTCTTTGCATTCTTCCGGGGGGATTGTGGGTTGTTACTGTGATTTTTGTGACTGCATTGGTGTGTATGTTGTAATATGCGAGGGTGGGGATGGGGGTGTTTGGTGGGTGTCCCCCTAACTTTTGCCTCCCCCCCTGTGTCGTAGGTGCAGTACTCATCGGTATCTTCTGCGCCTACGCAGCTGTTGGTCGTAGAGGAGCAGAAAGACAAGGGCAGGGAGTATTTGGACTACCGGCTCCATGGTGTCCTCCTTCCTCATGGGATGTGTTCAGGTGAGTGTTTTCCCATAGCAAAAGCTGTTTCCGCCGTGTTTTTATCCACGGTGAATCCGCCCCGGAAAAGGTGGCGGATTGGCGGGTTGTAATACTGTGGGCGGTACATTGCCTCCCGTCTGTCTGTTGGCGGTAACCGCTGCGCTGCTTGTCTGTACCACCGTGGCGGGTGGTGTGTTAAAGTGGCTGTCTTAGTTGGCGGTTTCCGCCAGGGTCATAATTCCCTTTTTTTGTCCGCCGGCCTGTTTGCAGTATTTCCGCAGCTTTAACACCGTCCGCCAGCGTTGTAATGACCACCAATATTTTTCTAACTTGGTGTGGTATCGTTTTTGTGAGGTATTTTTCACATTATTACTGTTTGACGTGTTACACAAATACTTTACACGTTGCCTCTAAGTTAAGCCTGACTGCTCTATGCAAAGCAACAAGAAGGTTCAGCACAGGTTAATATAGAGTTAGCTTTTGCCTCACCCTGACAAGAATGTAATTGCTGCTTTACCAGGGCTCACACCTCAGACAACCAGCAACCCAATTTCTTACAATAAAGTTTCCAAAGATGTATGATTTCCCTGCTATATTAGAGATTTGAATGTGCTAGCATGTGGTACTCTGAGCTTTAGGCAGAATATTACAAAAGATATTTCCAGGATTCTTATTTGCTAAAACAATATAAAATTTAATCTCACTTCAGACTGTAAGGTACATTTTGAGACCACAAACAGAATTCTGTATGCTTGGCATTGGAGACAATCAAGGAAGAGTGTTAGTTTCCCAAACATTCTGAGGTTTAAAGAGAGCATTAATTTTGATGACATATTCTTTAGGATTGATTATAATGAAGGGGCAGCTCAAATGCAGGAAATAGGTGTTTAGTGGTAGGCATTTAGATTTTTAAAGCACAATCGTGTCATTCCTCTTCGCCCTGCCAGCCAAAATTCAAAATATTTATAGGATTCTTCAAATTCTATTTTTCTTATGCTCAATGTACCACACCACTCTTATGTCAATTCAAAAACAGGATCTTACTTCTTTCAGTGTTTATTGTGATCTTATTTTCTTTAAGATAACCCCTCCCAAGCATACTAAGGCTCTTCTTCTGCCAACAACTGTTTGATCAGAGATTATGGTATTGCCTGGATATTGCAATAAGGGGGAGGCTTGTGTCTACATTTCAGTGAAAAATCTAGTCAAATGACCAAGGAGTGTGAAACTGTGGCTCATTGGGTGTTAATTCTGGATGAAATGAAGGTTGAAAGGCCCCCAGAAGAATGGCCTTTATTATTTGTGTTGTCCCAGGAAGAAAAAAATTAGCTTAGCCACTTATTGGAAATTCTGATACTTGCGGCATCTCTTGAAATAAAATAATATCACAAGCCTGGAGAAGGCCACTTATTTCAGCTTCTTCATAAAATTTTGTGAAACCATTTACTTTCAAATGGCTAACATATATGGCATGACCTCTGAGATATGTTTTCGATCCAGTTAAGTACAGTGGCGGACGGCAGCTTTAGGAGGGATGGGGGGGCGCGAAGCACATACACACTCATTCTTTCACACACACACACACACACGCACGCACGTCCGTTGACAACACTCATAACATTGAAACATGCACGCACGCACCAAACTTTCATTTTAAAAGATCACGCACGCACATCCATTAACAACACTCATAACATTCAAACATGCATTCACACACCAAACTTTCATTTAAAAAGATCACACACACACACACACTCATTCTTTCACACACACATGCATGCACGCATGCACATCTATTAACACTCATAACATTCAAAAATGCACGCACGCACCAAACATTCATTTTAAAAGATCACACACAATTACCTTCAGCCTTGGAGGTCCCAGGAGGGTTGGAACTGGTCAGCCAATGAGTTAAGGCTGCAGTCCCAGCCTCGTCACAGAGTGCGATGGGGTCAGTGAGACTGCTGACCCCACCCCACTCTGTGATGAAGTGTCACTGATTGACACTCGCCCTGGGTGCTTCAGGGCTTAAACCTGAAGCGCCCAGGTCGAGGTCAATGGGTGACGCTATCCTTGTCACCCAGGGGAGGGCCTCGAGGCACTTTTGCTGAGCCGAGGAGGTCACGCCCATAGGAGCTGTGACCTCCTCAGCCTAGCAAAGTTCAGCTCAGGCAGCCAGGAGTCTGCGCAAATCGTGCACGTCTGCTCCTGGCTGCCTGACCTGAACATGAAGAGTGTCTGTCAGGCTGACCTTTGTTCAGCCTGACAGACACTCTTCATGAGGGGCAAAAGGTGGGGGGGGCGTGGCTCCTCCGCCCTAAAGGACAGGCCACGCCTGGTTAAGTATTAGGGATGGTAAGCCAGGTGGTTCACTAACCAGTTTCAATCATTTCATGGAACTCTAGCAGTGGCAGCGATAATTTTAACAGGGAGGGGGCAGGTTACACACACACATACACCTCACTCACACCCACTCATTTACACACACACTCACACACCCATTCGCAACACTCAGAAGCAAATACACATACATTCATACACGCATGAACCAAACATTAAAAACAAAAACAAAAAACTTACATCAGCAGCTCCGACAGGGAAGCCTTGGGGGTTCCAGGAGGGTTAGAACTGCTGCCTTCCCTCATTGGCTGGCCTAAGGTCAGCCACTGAGGAAAGGCAGCAGTCCCAACTCGTCACAGAGTGGGATGGGGGCTGCTGACCCCATCCCACTCTGTGACAAAGTGTCACTGACTGACATTTGACCCTGGGTGCTTCAGGGCTTAAAACTCAAGTGCCCAGGTCCAAAGGAATCATCATGAGGGGGAGGGCCTCAAGGCACCTTTGCTAGGCTGAAGAGGTCACGCTCACAGGGCTGTGCTTTCTTCCACCCAACAAAGTTCAGCTCAGGCAGCCAGGAGTCTGTGCATTTCGCGTGTGTCGGCTCCTGGCTTCTTGACCTGAACCAGAAAGAGTATCAGTCAGGCTGACTTTTTGTTCAGCCTGACAGATACTCTTCGGGTCAGGAAAAAGGAAGGGAGGCGTGGCCCCTCAGCACAAGGAGGAGCTGCTGCTGAACTCTAGTTTGAGCAAGTGAACAGCTGCAGATTTGCAATCATTATCTGCCCAAAATTTCCTATCATTAAGAGTTTAGGGAAAAGTTGCTACAGGTACAAATATCAAATAATGCAGAATGCTGATGATTCTCAAATGCTGGTCTGCTTAATCTTCTCTGAGCAAGTCTACCTTCGATTCCACTGTTGTCACAAATGCCCACAAAGGAAGATACCTGTCATCAGCTTCCTGCTCCCATCCTTGCTAATGAAGCCTTCAACAAAGGTAAATTCGGAATACGAATTACATAAATGCAGGACGGCTTGTCTTTAAAGTTAGGACAGTGAAAGAAAGTGTGAGACTAAAACTGTCCCTTTCAGAGAGAATCAGCGAACAGCATAGTTAACGTGTTTCACCAAGCAGGGCCCTTTTGCAAGATCGATTGACTACAAGGAAATTCTTAGCTCTGCCTAATTTGCTTTTCTGTAATTATGTGAAATTTCAACAAAGTCACACGAAATCACACATAATTCACAAAATACGAATCTGTCATTTTGCTCTTTTGAAGTGAAATGCATCACTTTTTGGCACGAGGACGCATTTGTCAAAAGTACTAACTTGTGTTCTGTTGTGCCTGTGCTACTGCAGATAACATTTTACTGCGAATAGCACGTAATTATACACAGTGGCAAAACGACTAATTTTTGCGAATTTCATGTAAAAAGGAGAACACAAAGTTCCGAAAATGATATGAATTAAACGGGCGTAATTTCAATTTTATTCTGTTTGAGTTTTTAAAGTGCTGAAAAAGTACGTTCTCTGAAAGCTAAGGCGCAGGGATTTCAGCCTCGTTGGGCCACATTAACGTCAAAAACAATGACGTTAATGTGGCGCAAAGTGGTGCTAGGGCACTATAAATATGCCCCAGAGTGCGCAATTGTCCATCTTCTAAGGGCCTCTTAATTAAATGGATTGGTATTGTTAGAAATCCTTCTGGAAAACCATTGTGCAAAAATAGATTCTTCTTTTGAAGCTGGACTCGCACATAGCACAGCAGCTATGACTGCATGCCTCACCTACTCACCCTTAACCCCACCCACATACAGGCATTTAGTGACACTTTAGTTCAAAAAGAATATTTTTGTTTCATGTCTCTCTCCTCACATTACAACACCTCTTCTATCTCACTCCTCTGTTTATTTATTTCTACCTACCTCTACCACTTCCTCTTTCCTCTCTCTCTTTCTCAATTCTTTCTACCAGCCCTCTTTATATCTCTCCACTCTCTCAATACACCTCTCATGACCCCACCTATCACTATGTCCTCATCTCTTTACCACTATCTGTGCCAACCTCTACATCACTACCTTAGCTTTCTCTACCCTATCTCTCTCTACACATCAGAGCTTTTTCTATCTCACCTCTGTGCATCTCTCCTTCATCCACTTCATCTCATTTTCAACCTCCTCTCTTTTCCCTTCAACCTCTCTCTCATTGTCCATGTCCCTCTTCCTCACCTATGCCTTCTTCTCCCTCGGCCTTCTCTCTTTCTCACCCCTCTTTATCTCACCCCTTTCTCTCTCACCTCATTTCTCAGCCTCACACTTCTCGCATTTCTGCTTCTCCTCCAAGGGCCTCTTTCTATTCTCTCAATTTCCCTCACCATTCATTTGTTACCTTAGCTCTCCACTTCCTGTCTCCCCCTTTCTACCTTGTAACTTCTTCCCCACATCTCTTCGCCACTTCACTCTTTGTCATGCTATCTCTTTCTCTACTTTTATCATTAGCTCCACTCACATCCCTCTGCATCTCTGTCTCTATTTAAAGTTACTCACTACCTCACCTCTTTCTCTTCCTATCACTTTATACATCACTCTACATCTTTGTTTTACTTACCTCTTCCAACCTTTTCCTCTTTCTACTTCTCTGAGGAACCCAACTTTCATTCTCTATTTTATGTGCTTCCTTTCTCATCCATCTCTCTTTCTCATCTCTATCTTCCTTCTTTCTATACTTTATCTCTCTTGCTTTACCATTCTCCTCACATCTTGGTTCTTCTCGTGTCTCCTCCCTTTTCACTGTCTCAGCATAGCCACAAGTCACTGCCTAGTCAGACAAGTGTGCGCATAGAAGAGCTGAGGAAGCACAATTTGGGAGGGGAGTTAAAGGATTAAATTCTCATTTTTCACCCAAAACAATAGTGAAAATCATAAACGTAGCACTTTGTTTTCAGTTTTGAAACAAGAGTTCTAATTCTGAAGGGGGACTTATTTATGATTACAATTCTGCAATCAAGCACAATTTCAAGTGCCATACGCCCATGCTTTATTTTTATACTCTGCACTAGCCCACTTTTCTCTGTCCTTCCTCCAGTGAGAGAAACAGGCTGATTAGACACTGAACTCCACATAAAATGTTGTTGTTGAAAGAAAAAAGCTACATGCTAGAACAAAACGAATGACCTTACCAGTGCTGGTTCTGACTTTCTGTTGTTGGCAGATGAAGACAGCTTGAGCGTTCAGCTGTTTTTCCATGTATCTGTTTGTTAAAGTTCAAGATTAATTAAATAAGCGCTTCAGCTCTCCACTTAAAGGTAGTAAGCACTATAAATATGCTATAACACGATGTAATGCAATGCCATTGAGATTATCGAGGGTTAGGCTCATGGGCGTCATTTAGGGGTCGTCGGTGGTCGCAGTTGCGACCCCTGGCTTGACCCTTGGGACTTCTGGTACTGCCTTTGTGATCCCTGGCCTCAGAGGTGGCAAATTTCAAAGCCTGGAACACAGGGGCAGAACTGCAACCCAGCAATTCAGAATTCGCCCTGATGAAGACTCGCGCTGAAGATGTGCCCCCTGGGTATGACCCCCTTTCTACAATCCTGTAGCCAAGAGTGCAAAGAGAACATGCAGGCCAATCTGAAAATAATTTGCGAGTCGGTAAAAAGTTATGTCTTCCTTGGCGAGGTCGGTTTACAGCGGATTTCACCAAGAACAGAGCGAGAAGAAGGGGCGGCTTTGTGGAGCACCCCGGGACAGCACAACCACCTATTGAGTTTATGAAATCCTGGAAGCTGCACTTGAGAATGGCTTGGTCTTGTCAAGTCAAATAACAAGAGATCGGTTCATTTTGCTGCCTGTGACGCACCACGAGTTTTTTCACGCTGTGGCGGAGATGTTGAAATCCGAGTGTGAAAAGCAGAGAAGAGAGACAGTTCAAGTCGCCTCGGGGGACGCGTCGCGCATTTTCTTCAATAAAGGTTTCTTCACCGAGGGAAGATATGACAGCCCTGCAGTTTTATTGTTCCGTCTGCCCTTTATTGATATCTCAATTGGACCTTCAAGGAAGGGCTTCTGTGCATTTAAGACGTTAGGGACACATAAATGCTGCATTAAGGTACCTGCACTTAATTATTGGCTAGTTATGGGCATTGGTTTACGGGTTCACAAGAAAATACCAACTTTTTTTATTAGTAAATATAATTTCATATTGACGTTTGCCGTTTCTAAGCATTAGAGATTCAAGTGTTATAGCTACCCATTTTCCTGACCATGAATTTATTGACTTCAGAAATCTGAGCGAGACAGTGGCGTAACAAAGCGTGAGGCCCCCATCCGCAAAGAACTTGGGAGTCCCCTCCGGATTCACTCGGGAGCTCTCAGGCCTAAGTGCTGTGCTGAGGGGGGAATCTTGGGGCTCGGGGTCCCCTTCTCCGCAATGCGGAGGCATTTGTTAAACCACTGGAGCAAGGGGGTTGACCTTGCCTGGACTCATGATAAGCCAGTGCTGAAGAAAAGTCTTGCAACACGTTGTTTTACATTGTTGTACTTTACCACACAAAAATCCCATGAAGTACATCAATGAAGTAATTTAAAATGCCATGAGTGATGTAATAAATGAGGCAACAGTGATGACGCAGAAAAGGAAGGTCCGACATATATTCATACATATCGTATAATCAAAACATGTAATGTAGTGTGATTTTAGTAAAGAAAATAATGTACGAGAGAAATTTGTGCCCTCGGGGTAGTTCGCCATCATTTTGTAAACGAGCTTTATTAATCATGAAGTATTGAAAATGTAGTAATCCGTCATGATCTGACTCTTTCCAGAACTACAGGCAACTTCGATATTTCTAACCTGGATGTAGATCACACAATTGAGATCTAATACCTACTTCCTGTGGTCTTTCTTTCTTCTACTTTACTACTATTAACCATGTTTAACGATTGCACAGTGTCTGAAAGTCTGTGTGTGTGTGCATGTGTGTTTTAACCTATAAATACACTTCTATTTTATTTGACTAATATTGTAGCCTTCTTGTTGGATGTAATGGATCCACTTTTCAGAGAGGAGTGATCTGCACAAGGAACTGTGCGTGAGAGCGTTAAATGAAGAGATCTTTAACATAATTAAGATGATGAAATATGTATTATGCTCCTTGCCAGCCAGGAAAGACAGCATCAGACAGGATTTCCTATTTAGCGTTAAAGCAAGCTGCACATTTGTGCCGAGGCTGCATTCACACATCAAAATCTTCGGGGACTTGGGCAGAGGGCAGGAGGTGGCAATGACTCAGTGACAGGGAGGGGGCCTCAGGACAGTGCATGGAGCACCGTTGTCAAGCTAATTGCACTGCTAATTCACCAGTTGCCTTGAGTGACCTTTCATGGCTGCAGGAACGTTTCTTATTGCCACCACAGGTTTGAGTTTGAGTTTGAGTTTATGAGTTTGTAAAGCGCATAGCTACCCTGGGGCATCCCAGCGCTAAAGTACGCAATGAATCACGGAGGAACCGAAAGGGGGCAGATTAACTGCGGAAGAGGATGGTTTTCAGCTTCTTCCTGAAAAGAAGTTCTGAGGATTCATGACGAAGTTCAAAGGGCAGAGCGTTCCAGAGCCGTGCAGCCCTGATGGAGAACGAGTTGCCACCCCATGATCTCTTGACAAAGGGGATATAAACCTGTCGAGAAGATCGAGATCTAAGAAGTCTGGGGGGAGCATAGAGTGAGATCCGTTTTCTAAGAAAGAGGGGGCCCTTATTGTGTATGGCTCTGTGAACAAAACACATGGATTTAAACTGAATGCGCTGTTTGATCGGGAGCCAGTGAAGAGTGTTCATAAGAAGTCTGGCTGCAGTGTTCTGCACAACCTGCAGCCTCTTTATTACATACTCTGGGGAACTCAGGTATAGAAAGTTCCCATAATCCAGGCGAGAGAGAACTAAGGCTTGTACAAGAATTCTTCTGGCAGTAAACAGCAGAAGATTAAGGGCCATATTTATACTTTTTGACGCAAAACTGCGCTAACGCAGTTTTGCGTCAAAATAATTAGCGCTGGCTAACGCCATTCTGAAGCGCCATACGGGCACCGTATTTAATCAATGACGTTAGCCGGCGTTAGCCGCCAGCACTGCCTGGTGTGCGTGGAAAAAAACGACGTACACCAGTCAGCGCCGGCGTAGGGGGATATGGAGCTTGGGCGCCAAAAAATGGGGCAAGTCAGGCTGAGGCAAATTTTTCGCCTCAACCCGATTTGCGCCATTTTTTTCGACTCCCAACCCCCATAGAAATGACTCCTGTCTTAGCAAAGACAGGAGTCATGCCCCCTTGCCCAATGGCCATGCCCAGGGGACTTCTGTCCCCTGGGCAGGGTCATTGGGCATAGTGGCATGTAGGGGGGCACAAATCAGGCCCCCCTGTGCCAAAAAAAAACAAAAAAAGAACCTACCTGAACTTACCTTAATGTCCCTGGGATGGGTCCCTCCAGCCTTGGGTGTCCTCCTGGGGTGGGCAAGGGTGACAGGGGGTGTCCCTGGGGGCATGGGAGGGCACCTCTGGGCTCCTTCAGAGCCCACAGGTCCCTTAACGCCTGCCTTTTCCAGGCGCTAAAAAACGGCGCAAAAGCGGCCGTACGTCATTTTTTTTGACCCGCCCACTCCCGGGCGTGAATTCTGCCCGGGAGTGTAAATACGGCGCACATGCCTCGGAGTAAATTTTTTAGACGGGAACGCCTACCTTGCATCTCATTAACGCAAAGTAGGTGTCCACGCTAAAAAATGACGCAAACTCCATGGACTTTGGCGCTAGACACGTCTAACGCCAAAGTATAAATATGGAGTTAGTTTTGCGTCGGAATTGCGTCAAAAAAAACGACGCAATTCCGGCAC